>NW_022196912.1:97511001-97512674 GCF_008632895.1 Mastomys coucha
CTTTCCTCCCCAACTTGCTTCTTGGTCATGATGTTTGTGCAGGAATAGAAACTCTGACTAAGACAAGGATGTAGGACCTGTTGTTAGGGTTTGTTTATAATTCATTATGGCCCTTGGGTTACTCTCAGTCTCTTAACTTGGCCTTTCACCGTTCCAGCACCACATCAAGGGCACAGCATTGTGTTACTTGCTGTGCTTCCTTGGGCTCCTCTTGGATCTGATGACCTCAATAGTTTTGAGGAGCATCTTTTGCAGGATTTTCCCTGTACAATTACACCAGTGCAGAGGAGGCCTGTGATTGGACAGGGAAAAGGGAGGTGGAGCTAAAGGAGCAGGGAGAAAGGGCTCTCAAGAGAGAGGGAGAGGAGAGTGGAGGCCTATGTGATGGCTTCATAAGGTTAGAATAATTGGGATAAAGCTTTTATCATTATCAATTGGCTCTGAAATATATTTTGTCGTCCTGTAAATTGTGATTTTAATAATACATAAATCTGATTGGTTAATTATAAGCTTTAAGAGTCTTGATTTTACCTGGTTACTGGGTATTGTGATATACAACCACAAGGTTGGCGGTTCCATTTGGTTACTAGAATATGTGACAGAGTGGATGGTGGAGAGGGAACTAGCAGCTCCAGGGTCTGAACGAGAGCTGGGAACACAGCAGTTGGGCGCAGTGGGGCAAGTTGGAAAGAATAGCTCGGTGAGAATATGCCGGTGCTGGCACTAGTGAGGGAATGTGACAGCTCACATTTTTTAATATTTCCTGTAACAGGTAGTTGCAGGATGTCCCTCTAAGATGAGACTTACCCGATAGTTTTCTCAAGAGGATGTTGGCACTATTGGCTTTTAAGAGGAAATTCACCACAGTATCTTTTCTTTTCAACATGCCATCTCATTAGGGATACATACAGTCAGCGTAATTTGTGACCATCAGTGTTGACTTTGATCACTGATTAAGGTGGTATATTTTTCAGTTTCTCCAAAGTAAAAAACCCTCAAGAAGTCATGGTAATTTAAGGAGTTAGGAAAGTTTGTCCGTTCTGATCAGTACAAACCCAAAACTTTAACCTTTTTGAAACACAGTGTGTCTTGCACATTCTTCTTGACACTAAAAGAAGAATAAAAGACAAAAGAAGGCTAAATGCTGGCCTTTGGAAGACCACCTCTGGGGAAACTGGTATCTTCTGGGAGAAGACAATTCCTGGACAGGGTTCCTGGGCTGTAACATTGTTACAACAACCTAGATTGTCCACAAACTTACGTTACCTAGACCTGGGCTTCTTACCTAGGACAAGAGAATAGAATGAATTCAAGAAAATGTCTTAGTGTCTCTTCCAGCCTTAGACTTCTCTTTGTGCTAGATTTCATGACTAGTTTTTAGCTCATTGTCCATTATGAAATGACCTTGAAAGGACAGTCCCTGCCTGGGTCTCATCTTTTCCTTCTCCCCTTCCTTCCTCTCCCCGTTTTCAGTGGAGCTGTTTTTCCTTTGTTCATTCATTCCTGCCTTCAGACATTGACCAGGGCTGGATTGAGAAAAGCATGAGGCTTGTCATGCATCTGATTGAGGGAAGAACTCTGTGAGCCCGGCTCAAGAAACCATTACTGTCATCAATAGGAGGAGAGGACCTCGGCCCTGTGAAGGTTCTGTGCCCCAGTGTAGGGGAATGCCA
>NW_022196912.1:97512845-97527489 GCF_008632895.1 Mastomys coucha
AAAAAAAAAAAAAAAAAAGAAAGAAAAAGAAACCATTACTGAAGACAGGCTTCCACCCAGGTAACTAAGAAGGATTGCAACTCATTTTCTCATTTGCGTTCCCAGGCTGATACAGATCTCCTGGAAGCCATGGCAGAGTGACAACAGAGACCTCTGTGGGGGTCCAGCTGGTCAGCAGCACACTTCATCGCTTGTCACTGTGGACAAGGCTGATGAGACGTCTGGGTATTGCGAGAAGGTTGGAGTATTGTTTGAGAAAAATCTTCCCAAGTCTCTTTTTATTTGTGTGCTATCATCCACTAAAACAGTGGTTTTCAATTGTCCTAGTGCTGTGACCCTTTAATATAGTTCTTCATGTTGTGGTGACCCTCAACCATAAAGTTATTTTTTGTTTCTACTTCATAACTGTAATTTTGCTACTGTCATGAATCATAATGTAAATATCTTATATGCAGGATATTATATGAAAGGACATCATATGAAAGCATCATTCAACACCCAAAAAGCTCACAACCTATAGGCTGAGAACCCCTGCACTAGAATCTGCTGTGATGTCTTTTCTGCTACATTTCACAGAATATTTCCAAGATACAAAATGAAGTTCAGGGTTTGGGGAGGATAGATGTTTGTAATAGGTTCAGCAATCTGACTTTTACCTGAAAATATCAAGTACTGACTCTTGTTTTTTAAAGATTTATTTACTTATTTATTATATGTAAGTACACTGTAGCTGTCTTCAGACACTTCAGAAGAGGGAGTCAGATCTTGTTACGGAGGATTGTGAGCCACCATGTGGTTGCTGGGATTTGAATGCAGGACCTTTGGAAGAACAGTCAATGCTCCCAACCATTGAGCCATCTCTCCAGCTCCAGACTCTTTTTAAAGAATCGTAGTGTAAAACCTGGCATCATAGCATATGCCTGTATTCCTAGCACCACAGAGGTAGAGGTAGGGAGGTTGTGATTTGGAGGGACAACATGACTCAGAACACAAAAACAAAACGAACCCCATCAGTGCAATGAGAAGCACGCTGGATGCAGTCGAAGGCTTGGGTTCCCAGCCTTACTCTGCCCTCTAAACTACAATTCCCTCAGCTGAGGGAAAAACACTACCAAGAATACTCGACTTTGTATCATCATTGGCAATGACAAACCGGCACATGAGAAACAAGCCCCCGTGAAGCGCTTCAAAGCTCATTCGAGCCCTGACTGGGGATACATTCATTTCAAACAGGCAAGGATATGGATCGAGGGCTGTACTGGGGGACAATGAGGAGCAGGAAGGTTTGTCCTCCACCTTTGTAACAAATTGTCTTTGCCCATGGTGACTTGTAACAAGCGAGGCATGGAGAATTATGCAGGGAAGGGAAGGGAGCCTGCCTTCAGCACTTGGGCTGGGGAGTTTGCTGTGGACACCGATGAAGCACTAGAAAGGGCTGGGCTGTTACAGGAGCTGAGGCAGTGGCTGGAACCTGCATACCCCCAGTTTCAAGCCAGAGCACGACTTGGTTGATGCACTCTTATGCTGTAGAGTCTTCCCTCTCTGAAAGGGTAACAAGCCTCCCAAAGTGCTGTAGTCAGAGGTCAAGGGGTCATTCTTATCCATTAACATTCTTCCTTCTGATCATGGGAGAACACAGCATGTTCTTCAGGCTTTGAGAGTGTCCCACCACTCCAGCTTCCCTGCCTTCCAATTGGCTATTCCCTCCCTTCCCACCCTTCTTGTCCCACCTTTTCTCATCTTATAACTCTCAAGAGCTTGTCCCCCCTTTCTCATTCTTCATGTCTGGTGAACTCTGGCTCTGTGGTTTACAACAGGAGATGGTGGGAAAGTTTTTCCCTTTAAAAGATGTCTGGGAGGCAGTAGAGGGGTCAGTGGGGGCTTCTGGGGGCCAGTAGGGTCTGCAGCATGCTTAGTATGGCACAGCAGTGGATTAACTGGTTCTAGAAAGGGGATGGAGGTGTGGCACATGATAGGTTTCCATTTCAGTTGGTTCAAGCTGGTCAAGTTTCTCCCTGTGTTTAACTCCAGGGTACTGTGCTGTGTGTGTTTCTGGGCAAGATGAATGTGTGAGAGAGGACTGGGGGGTGGGAGATGAAAAGAGAAGGACGAAGAAGAGGTAAAGGAAGGGGTCTTAATATTTTAACTGGAATAAATTTAAATATTAACTTTTCAATTTTCATCTGGTCACGTGGTCTAGATGGCTTAAACTCATTTAAAGTGTGAACTTTAACATTCACAGGGCAGCGAGGAACATTCAAAACAATCCAAAGCAAGTAATGATTGCAGTAGAGTCTGGCATGGTCTTAAGGCCTTGCAGTAAATCCCTGAAATGAGTGGCCAAGGCAGTACTGTCAAAGCCACCATGAGTGAACCACATGTCTGATGGAGCCGTTCTTCAACTTGTCCAAAGGAGTTTGCACATCAACACAGTGTTCGACCACATGTCAGTTTAAATGGAGCCAATCAAGTCTTGTGAGCTAGCAGCTCCTTTTGGGCTTCAGTTTAGTCAGAAGATAAAAATTGGATTGACTTCCACCTCTTACCAAGAGTTCCAACATCTTCTGAACGTAGCATCATTTCAGGGCGGCTGTCTCTTCTGTGCCTACACCTCCAGTCAGACCCTCAGCAGACGGCTCAGCTGAGTTTACTCCTCCTCCTTGATTCTTTTTTTCTTCTATTTTCTTTGTATTGAAAATAGATTTTTTTCATATAACATAATCTGATTATAATTTCCCCTCCCCCATCTCCTCTGAGCGCTCCCTATCTCATCTGAATCCACATCCCCTGTGCCTCTCATTAGGCAGAAAACAAACAGGGATCTAAGAAATAATAATAAAATAAAATAAATAAGTAAGATAAAGGAAAAAACAAGCAAACTGGAATAGGACAAAACAACAAACAAGAAAAAGAACCAAAGAAGAGGCACAAGGAACAAATATAGATGTAGAGACGCACATGTTTAAACACACAGATAGCTCATAAAAATACAAAACCAGAAGCCAGAATATACACACAAAGGATCTCTAAGTTTGTTTTTTTTAAGCCCAGATAAACCATGAGACAAAGCACTTCCAAAGACGCCATGGAGTTCATTTTGTGTTGACCATCTTCTGCTGCGCTTGGGGTCTACCTGCAAGAGTTGTTTCCCCAGTGACACTCTGTTGGAGAGAACTAATATTTTCACTTGCAAGTGGTTATCAGATGCAGACAGCGTCTTGGTTAGGAAAGGGAGGTGGGTTGTATCCACTTCTCCTCTTGGTGCTGGGACCCTGTCTAGCACAGACGTGTGCAAGTCCTGTACATACTGCAAGCATCTCTCTGAATTCATGGGTTCTGCTGTTTGAAGGTCTTATTTCCTTGGGGTCCTCCATCCCCTCTGGTTTTTACACTGTTTTTGCCTCCTCTCCCATGGTGTTCCCAGTTAGGTCTGAGTGTTCCAAGGTCTCTTACTCTCTGAACATTGGCAGGTTGTGTGTCTCTGTATTTGTTCCCATCTGCTGCAAGAGGAAGCTTCTCTGATGGCGGCCGAGCAAAACGATGATCTATGAATGAGTGTAGCAGAACGTCATTAGGGGTTGTTTTCTTTTTACATTCTTTTAGTTGAACAACAGCTAAAAGGTCCTCTAGGTTTCTGGCCTATGATACTGTCTCAGGTTCTTGGCCACTGGAGCAGTGTCAGGAATAGGTTTCATTTCATGGAATGGGCCTTAAGTTCAGTCAGATATTGGCTGGTTACTCCCATGAGCTTTCTGCCACTGTTGCCCTAGCGCATCTTGCAGACAGGTCATCATTGTAGGTCCAAGAGTTTATAGCTGGGTTGTGTTTACCTTTCTTGTTTGGTAATGTACAGAGTACCTTCCAGTACTTATTAACACTAGTCAGTATGGATGAAGACTGTAGGTAGGCAACAGCTCAACCTCTCTGTGTTCAGTGACTTGTGTAGGTATTGTTTTCAGCAATAAGGCCAAGCTATCAGTTTATGGCAAGCGACTAATAGCCTTGGCAATAGCCTGGGTTGTCTAAGGGTTCCAATGGGACCCATCTGACCAGCAACCCAGCACTAGAAGCTTCATAGAGTGATGAGAGATGCATCTTGCTCAATTCTGAAACAGCCTTGACAGCAGGTTCATACACTGCCACATTTGCTTTCTCTTACCTGATTTCTAGCCCAGGTAACATGCCTGTCAGCCACAAGAGTTACCAAGAGGGCTGGAGAGATGGCTCAGTGGTTAAGAGCACTGACTGCTCTTCCAAGGGTCCTGAGTTCAAATCCCAGCAACCACATGGTGGCTCACAACCATATGTAATGAGATCTGATGCCCTCTTCTGGTGTGTCTGAAGACAGCTACAGTGTACTTACATATAATCAATAAATAAATCTTAAAAAAAAAAAGAGTTACCAAGAATCACTCAGGCTGCACACAAATGATCTGTAAATGCCACAGCAGTGGTGATTGCTCATTTTTTATCACACAAAATGTTAAGACCATTTGCATCTTCACAATGGTAAAGCTTCAGAGAAGCACCAGTGTTTGGGTTACAACTTCCCACTGTTTAGAAGCTCTTTGCTACTAATTCATTTCTTATGGTTTGGGAAGTACTGTCATGGTTTTCCTAAGCGGCCATGAATATTCAGTTAGCGTGAGGATATGATTACGTATGCTTTGGTGGACCTGGGATTGGAGCTCAGGAGAGGCAGCTCACACTCCAGCATGCCTAGAGCTGCGTACCAACAAGCACACCACAGTTACTTAGATCGACTTTCCTTAGAAAGTCTGAGTCTTGGCCTTCGTAAATATCAGTCGGCTAAGTTTTTTCATTGGTAAAATATCAGAGAACCCAGTAAGGACCAGGGGTTTACACACTGACATTTTCAGAGAAATCTGAAAGCTTGCATACACATTGCAGCTGGGGGAAGACGCTCATTAACCTTTCCAGAGCAAGACTTCTGTTGTTGTTTATTAGAAAAATGCACAGGCTAGTGGCAAAGACAGAGACAGACTCAGGTGCAGGATTTCATAGTGACTCATTTTGCTGCTACTCATAGTTTGATAACCCTCTCATGGCTCTTACTCAATGTGAAAGCAAGAATAAAATCTTTTAAAAAAAATTGTGCTGATGATCCCTAAGAAAGGGCTGTAGGGATGGTTTGGTATTTGAGAGCACTTGCTGCTCTTCCAAAGGACTTGAGCTCAGTGCTCAGCACCCCTGTCGAGGGCTCACAACCACCTGAAACTGCAGCTCCAGGGAATTTGATGCTATCCTCTGGACTCCACAGATGCGCGTGCATATGCACACGCACACACACACACACACACACACACGCACACATAAACACCATACACACACACACCATATACACACACACACCATACACACACACACACACACACAACCATACAAACACACACACACCATACACACACATACACTACATACACAAATAAATCTAAAGAAGTTTGAAGTGGGCAGTGGTGGTACACACCTTTAATATCAGCACTCAGGAGGTAGAAGCAGGAGGATCTCTGAATTCAAGCCTGGCCTGGCCTACAGAGCAAGTTCCAGGACAGTGAGGGCTATATAGAGAACCCCCGTTTTGAAACAAACAAGCAAACAAAACAAGACAAAACAACAACAACAACAACAAAAGACTGAGAGTTGGTAAAAGGCAGTAGATGTTGGGGTCCATGAGTTGTTTCAGGTAACACTGATGAAGAAATGAAGAACAATACTACTATGTATGCTTCCTCACGGGAAGCCACTTTATGAATATTCTCTGTAACTCACATGAGCCTCAGAGAGCTTCTTCAAGTATCACGTGGCAGGGGCTATCTGAGGTAAGGCATTTGTTGAGGCATTTGGGACAAACTGAGATCTAGAATCCTGGAAGTGTCTCGCTGTGCTCCTTCCCTGGGGTCACCCTGGCTTCTCTCCTCACCAATGATGGTGACAATGATGGTGCTGTAGTCATTATATTTATGCAAGTCTGTGTTTATTCGTATTATAATACGAAGAGGCATTGTCTCCATAGAGAACGAGCTGCCATGTTTCCTTCCTCAGGACCCAGCTACCTTTGCCCATCTGTACTTCTGAGCCCCCCTCCCCCTCCCGCTGTCCGCTCCTCATTGCAGTATTCCTTCTGCTTCCAGTTTTTGTCAGGCTGGGTGAGCAGGCACACGGATCACTTCCGCCTCCCATTTAATCAATGGCACTCATACAGACACAGGCTTTATGCAAAATGCTCTTTCAAGTCTTGGGGCCTGTTCCTATTTTATATGGAGTATTTCAGTATTACCTCTTGGCTGCTGGTGTGGGGACACCTGGGCCCTTGTTCCATAGCTGAGAACATCTTCATTGTGGCTCTCTCTTTGACTTGGGTTTTGAGTGCCTGGGTATTTTTAGATTTTGGCCCTCACTTTCCCCCTGGATTTCCTATAAGTGACCATTTGTTATTTCAAAGATTTCCGTGGGCTCTTTTCATTTTTCCCCCCAAAATCTTGTAACTTTCGCTTATATTTTCTTCTAACTGTGTCCACTTAGTGTCGCAGTCACATCTCCTTTCACATCATTGCATCTTTATGCAGTGGATATCCTTACTTTCTCCTCTCCCTGTGGGTAGTGGGAAGGGTAGCATGTGTGTGTGTGTGTGTGTGTGTGTGTGTGTGTGTACAAACACGTGTGCGCAGGCGCATGTGTACATGTGTATGTGCCAATGTGGGGAACTAATAATTTAATGTGTCCTAGACTTTACCTGTGATTGTATTTGATGCCTAAAGTCTGAATATCTAAGACTAAATTAGTTGACTGATACAATAATATATAAAAATTGACTAAGTTGTATAATATAAAATAATTTTCTAAGTGCACCATCTTACTTGATGCTTACAACTTTGAAGTAGTGTAGAGGAATTTTAATGCAGCAACAGGGCTGTTCTGACATGGGATCACATCCAAAGACCTAGATCTCTTTGATCTGGCTGTAATGACACACCTTTAGTCCTTGTGGTTGGAATATAGACATGCCCTTAGTACACACCTTTTATCCCTAACAATGAAGGCAAGGTTAGTTTGTTGAAGGAAGCAGTCATGCTTGAAAGTGATGTTTAACTGAGGGGAACACAAAGTGATGAATCAGAGAAAGATTTGACAGAATGACTCAGAGACAGGATACATTCAACCTTCGTGAGAACAGATAGGAAAGAGGCTATTTAAGAGCAGTGCATAATGCGTCAGGAGGGGAGTGTAGTTCACTTGAGTGCAGTTTAGTTTAATTCAGGCAATGCAGTGGAGTTCAGTTCCTTTAGGTTCGTGTGGTGAGTGCAGTTCAATTCATGGAGTTCAGAGTCAAGCAGAGCAATACAGTCACAAGCCAAGAGAAGCCAATTGGAATCAGTCAGCTTGGAGGAGTTTGAGCCAGAACTTTTGAGTTGAACTAGCCAGCCAGAGTTCAGAAAGAGTTAGAAAGTGTGAGCTTATTCAACAGTAAGCCTCCAAGATGACAATTGTATCTGGTGAATAAAAGTTACTTTTGGGTTGGAGAGATGGCCCATTGGTTAAGAGCACTTAGTGCTTTTCCAAAAGACCTAGGTTCAACTCCTAGCACCCATATGGTGGCTCACAACTATCCATAACCCTAGTTTCAGGGAAATCTGACACTCTCATAAAGACTGTGGATTTCTTCCCCTCTGCTTGGGAGTGATTTGGAATCTGAAAGCGGGAGCTGAAGCTGGCCACCTGCGGTGTGGAACACTGACAATGCAGCTTGGAAGATCAAAAGAACTGAAACTCAGCCTGCTTCTGCCAGAACTCCATTTGAAGTGTTTGTTGTTGTACTCTTATGCCTGCTATCATGTCTATGCTAAAAACCTAGATTGTTTTGGTTTCGATTCTGCCTTTTGATATATATACCCAGTTTTCCCAAGTAAAGTTACACCTTGATACAGTTACTTGGTGTCGTGTCCCTCTTTGCTCTCCCCGCTTATTGTTCACAGGTCTCCGGTCCAGGACAATCCACTATCGTGTAGGGTCCGCTGGTGGAAAACTACAAAAGACAAATGTGTAGGCAAGACACCAAATGTACAAAAATAAAAAGAAAAATTTTTAAAAGTTACTTTTACAAAGTAGGATTTATTGACTGATTGATTGATTGTTGGGATAGAATTTATAGTGTTGCTCATGTGAAGTACCAGCTCTCCCTCTGAACTACATGCCAACTCTTCTTTTTCTCATTTTGACTTTAGGAAGCTGAGGTTTGGAAAGGCCAAGTGGCTTGCCTAAGGCCCTCAGCTACTAAAGGCATACTTGAGTCTCATACACAGTTCAAAGCTTTGGCAGCTCCACACTTGAGCATACCGCTCAAAGGTACTAAGGTGGTTCAAATCAGGCTAGTCTGGCTCTGATGCCCAGGTTCCTTTCACTACAGCACCCCTCCTTTCCTTTTTCCCTCTGTCCATCTCTCCCTCCCTTCCTCTCCTATGCTATTAACAACTCAGGGTGATTTCATAGTCTTGTGACTAGTAGCCCATGGCGAAAAGGTACCTCTAAAGATGTACCAGGTTATATGATTGAACAGCTATGGGCAAGACCTGAGATAAAGATATACAGATAACTGATTGGTTTATGCTTTGACTGGTTCAAATACTTCGCAACAGGTTGAATAACTTGAAAAAATATTTCCATATGGGGTGCAAAACACCCCCGTATGGCCTGTTCATAGTGTCCCTATTAGGCCATAAGCCCCAATTATGACATAAACAAATTAATGTGGTAAAGGACTTTGATTCATTTATTCACTAATCTATTAATGTACAATCTCATTATAACAATGTAGCTGGTGCTGTGTAGGCTGTACAGCTGACAATTACATGGGAGAGGTGAAATGTCTGTTCCTTGGACTGTCTTTTAGGGTCACAGGACTCCTTTATTTGTTCATTTTCCCACTGTGGCCACATTGATAAATCTCCACAGTTTGTCACTATTACCTGCCAGTTTATTGACCTATTGAGGACAGAGGAGCTTGTTAGGACTGTTTGGGGCCCAGGCCCTGACCCTAGTCACTCCAGTGACTTATCTTCCTGGTTCTTTCCTGTCACTCCTCTGCTTCCTGTCTGCCATGAGTGAATGAACCTACTGTGTTATGTACTATGTGAATTTCCTCCTCCCAAGCAGCCATAGGCACTGAGACTGTGAGCCAGACTAAAGCTTTCCTCTTTGAATTCTTTCAGGTCACAGCTAGATATCTGCAACTAATGCAGGTACCCATAATGCACTTTGGAAATGGAATATGTATACCATGTTGAATGTCACCCACGCATTCCTGATTCACCATGTGGTTTTTTTTTTTGTCACGATTTGTTTATTGTTTTTTCTCAACTGCCCTTACATCACCTGATTCTGTAATTTTTTCCTTATAGTTTCAAAATGAGGGATTATATTGTTTTGCTTATAATGGGATCAGCTGAATACCCTAGGAATTCACCTGATCATGACAGATTAGTTTTAATAAGCTGTTGAATTTATAATTGAGAAACATGCGAGATTGATCTATGTTTGGTTTTTGTATAAGCTTTGATGGAATTTGATTCTAGCTTAATAAAAAATAATTGAATAGGGCTAGAGAGATGGCTCAGTAATTAAAAGCACGTGTTGCTCTTGCAGAGGACCAGATACCTCTGTGGATTGCTAACATGGCTCTGCAGTGGGAACCATCAAAGTTATTTCCCTGTGCCAGGCTGGTCCCTCCCTCCTATGCTGAGCAGTTAGAAGAGTGATGCTGGTCCAGACAGGGTGTGACTTTGAATGCTGACGCCTGCCACATCTCTACCACCCTCAAATTACTGTCAGAAGACAACTTTCTGACCATAACTTTTTATATCAGTGGTTCTCAACCTTCCTAATGCTGTGACCCTTTAATAGAGTTCCTCATTTGGGGGTGACGGCCAACCATAAAGTTATTTTGTTGCTACTTTATAGCTGTAATTTTGGTACTGTTATGAATTGTGATGTAAATATCTGATATGTGATCCCAAGCGGGATTAGACCCCCAGGTTGAGAACCACTGCTCTAGAGGCCAAGCAAGCAGCAGCTCTCACAGAGGGGGATGAGAGCGTCCCATCTCACCGCCCTGTGTGGCTATTGATTTTTACCGTTTGGAGGTGTACTTTTTGACTTATTGACTTATGCATTCTTCTGCTCCATTCTAGTATTAATATCAGCTTTGGGGGTGGGATGGGACAGGGCAGATGTCACCCTAGGAGCAAAGCCTTGTTCATGCTAAGTAAGTGCCCTATGGAGCCTCACACCAACCTTCGATTTATTTGTACCCATTCCTTCTGTCTCTGGGCGTTCTCAGCCACTACTATCTTGAAGATTTGCCTCAGACTCTGATTTTATCTGCATCCTGTCTGTCTTGGCACTTCTTGATTATTGTTCTTCCCCATACACTCTGCCATTTCTGTTTCTTTTTCAAACCCAATTTTTAAAAAAGAGTTTTCAAAAAAAAAAAAAAACTCAAGTGAGAAGACCTTTGAGTTTTCTAGTTGTTTTAATTGCTTTCGGGAGGCAATGTCTATACTCTTCTTATTCTTTGGAATTTGTTGAGGTGTTCTTTGTGGTCTTAATATGTGGTCACATTTTTTCCCCCTCAAACCTCATAGAAAGAAAGAAGGCATATCTTTAGGCTTTAGGATATGCGGTTTAATGTATATCAGCTCAGATGCACCTTGTTAATTATTTAAGTATGCTATATCTTATTTATTCTTTGCTTCGCTTAATGCTTTTTGGCCTTATTCTAGCTTACCTTGTAGTTAATATGATGACCTCTGCATATTTCTTTTTTGGTAATTTTTTGTTTGTTTGTTTGTTTGCACCTGTCCTGATTGCCTCAGCACAAATTCCCTTTTTATCCATTGTTAGGCTGCTGTCTTTTTGCAGGTGGGAATTTTGTTTGCTGAGTGACTCAATCTTTAAATCTTTTAATAGCTAAACAGAGACGTTGCAGTTGATGATGGAATGGGTGTTTGGGTTCCAGGCTGACATCTCGATTTGTTTTGCTTTAATAAATTCTCAACTGCACGGTTCCTTTCCTTAGCACCCAATCCCTGTACTATACAATCAGTATAGTACACTGATACTACTTTTTGACTCTAAAAATAGTTTGAAGTGATAATTTCACTTGATGCCAATGCGGTTTTCTTTATCTAAAGCCAGATTTGTTCTGACTTTATGTGCATGAGTGTTTTGCCCCCCATGCATGTCTGTGTACCATGTGCTTGCAATACCCAATAAAGCCAGAAGAGAGCACTGGGTCCCCTGGAACTGGAGTCATAGATGGCTGATAGTTACCATATGGGTGTTTGGAATCAAACCTGGGTCCTCTGGAAGAGCAGCCAGTGCTCTTGACTGCTGGGACATCTCTCCAGTCTCTGCTCTTCTTTCTTTAGAAAAAAATTATTCATTCTGGATCATGAGAAACAGTGACAGTGACATTTATTTTCTAGCACTTGGGTTTTGAGACGTTCTTTCCTTCAAACTGTTACCTACACTTTCACTTCAGTTATTTGTTCATCTGGGTTTTTTTGTTTGTTTGTTTGTTTTTTGTTTTTATTTTTTTGTTTTTCTTCGAGACAGGGTTTCTCTGTGTAGCCCCGGCTGTCTTGGAACTCACTTTGTAGACCAGGCTGGCCTCAAACTCAGAAATCTGCCTGCCTCTGCCTCCCAAGTGCTGGGATTAAAGGCGTGTGCTACCACTGCCTGGCTAATTCATTCTTATTCTCTCTCTCTCCAGGGTCTTCTTGTGCTCTCATGTTGTTCTAGGTGGTGTAGAGCTTGTGAGCTCAAGTTTTCCAGTACCTTGGACTCCAGAGTGGCTGGGCCATCAGGCATGAGCTACTGTGTCAGCTGGCAACCTGTCACCTAGGAGGCAGGTCTTTGGGTACACCTGTGAGGGCTTGTTTAACTTTAGCCTCTGATAATACCTGTAGGGGGTTATCCTGATTGCCTTAATTAAAATGGGAAGACCTGGCCACTGTGGGTGTCACCTTTCCCTAGACAGGCAATCCTGGATTAGGTAAGAGGGAAGAAATTGAACTAAGCCTGAGTATGCATGTATGAACTCTGCTCCTGATTCTGAATGTGGTGACTTACTGCCTCAGACTCCTGCCCTGTGACTTGTCTGCTGTGATGGACCATAGCCTGGACCTGTGAGCCAAAATAGATCTCACAGGTGATGCCACCCTAAATCATTGTTGTCAAGGTGTCATGTAACAACAATAACATGGGAAACTAAGGTTTAGCATGCGATTCTCTGACTCTAGCTGGGGCCTTTCAGGGCAGAAATTGAAGACCCGAGAACAGGCTCTTTAATTTTACCTCCAACATTCTCGTTTCACTGTCTTGCTCTTGCATGGTCTGTGATGACAATCATTTAGGGTTTCTTTAACCTCTCTGCATCCCTGTTGCCTCCTCTAATTATTTTTTTTTTCTGTTTTACTTTCTTCTGGCTGTCCCTCTTCTAGTTAGCTCAGGTAGTTTTTATGAAATGCCTGAGCCCCTCCAGTGGCTTCCCCAGCCCAAGTCTGATCTCTTCTCAAGTCTTATTGTCACCCTTTCCTTTTTTGTTTTTGGTTTGTGACTTCTCCTTCGTAGAAGCAGCTGTCTTGTTAGGTTGCTGTAATTCTTAGCTGGGATCTGCCCAGCATTTGCATACCCTTGTAATGTTTCTCCAACTTTACTTTCTTTTTTTCATTTTTTTAAAATGATATGCTTTTATCAATATTGTTTCCATTTATCTATGCTAACTCATCTTGGTTTGAGATGCTTTTTTATTAGCATATGTGATGGCTATTTTTGTTTGTCAACTTGATTACATCTGGAATTAACTAAAAACTCAAACGGTTAAGCACACCTGTGAGGGATTTTTAGTTAACTGGATCATTTGAGGTAGGAAGACCCTTGTAAAATCCGTATCACTTGAGGTGGGAAGACCCACCTTTAACTTGGTTACAGCAATAGTTAACTTGCTGGCAGCCTATCTATATAGGACATGGGAGACCTGCCTACTCTTGCTCTCACTGGCAAGTCTATTCCTTCTCTGCATTAGAGCCTGCTTCTTTAGGATTCCCGTGTAAACTGGAGACCAGCTGAGACATCCAGCCTTGTGGACTGAAAATTACAGGAGACAGCCATTGTTGGGTAAGCCACTTTAATAAATTCTCTTTCTCTCTCTGTGTATATATATATGCACATATATATATGCACATATATACATATATGTATATATAATACACACATATATACACATATATGGAAATTTATATATTATTTTATCAGTTCTGTCTCTAGAGATCCTTGAATATTATGGCATCATTAATTATACAAAGTAATGGGTTTCATATGACATTTTCATGCATGTATGTAATGTATTTTGATTATATTCCTCCCAGTTCTCTTTCTTCTTTCTTTCTTTCTTTCTTTCTTTCTTTCTTTCTTTCTTTCTGCCTGTCTGCCTGCCGTCCTCTCTCTCTGTCTCTCTGTCTCTCTGTCTCTCTGTCTCTCTGTCTCTGTCTCTGTCTCTGTCTCTCTCTCTCTCTCTCTCTCTCTCTCTCTCTCTCTCTCTGTGGTAACACAGTCCTGGTTAGTCTGGGGGACTCACTATGTAGACCAGGCTGACCTCAAACTGAGAAATCTACCTGCCCCTGCCTCCTGAGTGCTCAGACTAAAGATGTACACCACCACATCCAGTCTTTGCATGTGATTGTATGCGTGTGCCTCTGTGCATAAACTTGTTTGCAGGAGATCCCACTAGAGCAGAGCCACCAGTCTTTAAACTACAAGGGCATTTTTGCTTCTGGGTCAACTGCTTTCTGCAAGCCTGGCTCATCATGGGAGACTCTGGATGGTCCATCCATCATAGCTCTCTGGCCACGGGAGACTGAGGAGGTCTGCTGTCCAAAGCCATGCTTGTGTGAAGAAGAGGCTGAGTTTGAAGGGGGAATCCTTTCACCTCCAGGAAGGTTATCTCATGATGCTTTCTTAGATACTCCTCAACTCTCTTGTGCATACTGTCTTGTCTTCTTTTAGCTGTTTTGAAGATCTCTTTCAGCATGTTTTGAAGCTTGTGAATTCTAGTTGTCTCCTAGCTTAGCTATAATTGAAGTTTTAGTGAGGTCTCCCCTCTTTCATTGGCATTTGTATGACATCAGGAGAAAGGGAAGTTGAGTGGCATACCTGTGTTTCCATCAGATGTTCTGAAGTTGGATCTTCTCAAATAAGAGGCAGATTGTTCCCTTTAGCTTACAATCATCCAGTGGCTCCACGAGTCCAAGACAAAACCAAACCTTGTTCTTAGTGTACATCATCTCACAGGATGCCCAGCCTGTGCACATCTCCCCTGATTTATCTCAAGGCTTTCTCAATGTGCTTCATGCTTCAGTTATACCGCCTGACTTTTGGGCTCTTAGAGCATGTGAGTTTCTTGTCTACTAAAGGCTCTCTGACCGTCAGGAATTCCCTGAAGACGAAGGTCTCTCATTCCTCCCAGCATCCTTTGTTGTCCTCTCTATTCCTTTTGTTCTGAGCTTAAATGACATATTTTTAGACATGCTATCCCATACAACAGCCTCCTAGCTTCTTGCCACCACCC
>NW_022196912.1:97527499-97533465 GCF_008632895.1 Mastomys coucha
CCCCCCCCATAGAACTGAATGTATGTTTGTCTCTCCTCCATCCTGCTTTGTCCATCTTCCTCCCTCGGCCTTCCCCCTTTTTCTCTTTTCTTATTTCCCCTTTCCCCTTCTCCCCTTTCCTTATTCCTTCACGCCTACCCTGTGCCTCTCTCCTTCAGAAGTACAGTGTAGGAATTGCAGATGTCTTGCTCACTGTCACACCTTACACAAGGCCCATCACCGGTGCTCTGTGGGTGTTTGTTACATAATGACCATATTGACTACTGAGCAAACTAAGACTGTTTTCATATATGGTTGCTACTTTGTTACCAGATAATACCTCTTCAAAGCTTTGTTCCAAAGCCATCCATTTTGTTCAACAGCATTCTGTTTCAATCACCTAAGTATAAAGTGGGATACAGGATGGATCCAGGTGAAACAGGTTTCAGTAATCAAGGATGCCATATTAACATAGGTGATGGCTAGTTTTAGGACAACTTGACATAAACTAAGAGTCATTTGGGAAGAGGGAACCTCAGTTGATAAAATGCCTCCACCAAACCAGCCAGTGGACAAGTTTGTGGTTGCATTTTTCAAATGTATGATTGTTGTGGGAGGGCCCTGTTCACTGTGGACTGGGCTACCCCTGGGCAGGTGGTATAAAAAGCATACTGAGCAGGCCACCTGGAGCAACGCAGTAAGCAGCATCTCCATGGCTACTGCTCCAATGCTTGCCTCCAGGCTCCTTGCCTGTTTGAGTTTCCACCTTGACTTCCCTCAGTGAAGGACTGTGATGGGAAGTGTAAGATGAAATATATCCCTTTCTTCCCATGTTACTTTTGGTCATGGTGTTTTTTCACGGCACTAGAAACCCTGACTAAAACAATGTACTCTTTACCCAGTAGCATTCCCATACATTGTAATATACTAATTACCACCCATGCCACCTTGACACCCACCCACCCACTCGCCCACTCCTCACCCAAACTGAAATTGCCCACCTACGTATCAAAAGAGGCAGTCCCTGTTTCTGGGATTAACTCAACCCTTTCTGCACAAGTCTGCAGAATCGTCCTAAGGCATCAAAGCCCTCTCTCCCTCTCTTCCCTTATCCTCAAAAGCTCCCACATCCTCTGCCTGGTGAGATTTCTTCCCTGCTTTTCCATCTCTAGACTAAGAATAAATGCCCATCGGTCTCTTATTGCCCTTGTGTCTCTAAGATGGGAAGGACACATTTAGGGGTCAAAATAGTAACAATATATCGGAAAGAAGCCTGGAGCTTGTTACTTGGACTGGAAAGCTACCAGGCTGGAAAGAGGCTTTGAGACTGTGTCTCAGAAGGGTTAGTTATAGGAACAGGAATATTCTGTTGTGGAAAAAGCCAGGTTTAAAGGCAGATATTAATAGCCTTCAAATGCAGGAGGTTTAATCTTGTAGAAAATTGTTTTCACCAGAAGAATCATCTCGGGAGCTTGTTAAAAATATGGGATCCCGGGCTCTCCCAGATATTTGATTTCTAGGCTATGGAGTAGGACTAAAGAGTTTTCATTCTGTTTTGTTCTTTAATAAGTACCCCAGGTAGTTCTTTTCATTAGAAACTGTTGAGAAATACCATTTATAAGCGGTGATGGTATTACTGTAGGCAAAGCTGGGCCTCTGGCTGCTGTTACAGACAGGCAGATGGCTCCCATGCAGGGAATTTGTCTCAAAGTGGAAGGGGCTACCTCCTCTACTGGAACCCTTTAGAACTTACCAGCCCTGTGTGGGTGAAGGAGATTCATGCATAAGTGACTGACAGCTTGGGTTACAGGAAATTCAAATACTAAAAAATGTGTATGGATGTTTTGCCTGTACATATGTCTGCATACCTCATGCATAACTGGTGCCCTTGTAGGTCAAAAAAGGGTATTGTATCCCTTGGCACTGGAGATACATGTGATGGTGACCTACCATGTGGGTATTGGGAATCAAACCTGGGCCTTCTGGAAGAGCAGGCAGTGCTCTTAAGTGACGAGCCATCTTTCCAACCCAAAGATTTAGCTTTTATTATTATTTTAAATTACATTTTGTGTGTGTGTGTGTGTGTGTGTGTGTGTGTGTGTGTGCGCATGTCTTCTGGAACTGGAGTTACACAAGTAGTTATGGGCACCCAATATGGTTGCTAGGAATTGGATTTGGGTCCTCGGCAGGAGCATTATGTGCTTTTAACTCCTAAGCTATCTTACCAGCCTCTCAAATACTTTTAAGTGTTAGAGAGTAGCATCAACTGGAGTTTAGGGGCAGGAGGAAGAGGTAAAGGTAGTGTGAAACGAGAACTAATTAAAAAATTCAGACAACAAAAAATAACCATTTGTATAATTCTCTAGCCCTTCTAAATAAAAATGGAACCATTTTGAAATGCAAAAACAAAAACAAAAATAAAAAATTAAACAAATTGGTACACATACACACTACACACACACACACACACACACACACACACACACACATCACTCAACAGCATCTAACAGGGGAACACAGAGGAAGAAAAGAAGGCAAAGCAGCAAGCATTATTCACTCAAAGCCTCCAAGTTCTTGAACACAAAGGAATCCTGACATTTTTAATATACACACACTCAGAGCTGCTGCATGAGCAAGATTGATGAAGAGAGGTGCAGTCTGAGTTATTAACTAGATTAATTTAAGGCATGATGGCTCCACCAATTAACATGGAGAACCGGCTTGCATCTGCAAGCAAAGACAGTAAGGAGATGGATGCTTGAAGAGCATTCCCAGGCCTCCATGAGACTGGTGCCCAGGTGGTCAGTAATTCCCCAGGAGCCCTGGAGCCAGGAAGCCTGTGGACATGCTGACCTCCAGGTGACAGGTCACTAGTGAAAGATCTGGTCCATCTCTGGATCTGGTGGAGGTTGCTATAGAAACAGGCTGGCTCTGGAAACTAACTCTAGAATGGCCGGAGGGAAGTTCAGAAGGGTCAGAGTGGTCATTATTGTTTCTCAGTGTTCATTAAATCTCACATATTATTTTAACGTTCACAAGAATCCTGAGCGATGCATTTAATCACCTCCACTCCACACTGAGAAAACAACCTTTGAGAGATGGTTCAGCTCACCCAAAGGAACAGGGATGTTTTGCCTGAACCAGCGTGTGCTAGTTCTTAAGGGTTAGTGGCAGGTTTCAGACTGGCCCCATCTCTGACCCCAAAGCGCACAGATGTTTCTTTTGTTAGCTGAGGGTCCACTTTAGGGATAGCCAGAGTATGTTATAAACTTTAAGAAAATTCTAACAAGCCAAAGGAGAAATTGGTAAAAGGCACAAATGAACAGGCTGCCAGAGAATTAATACAAGTGAGCTAAAGGGCATAGACTGGCTTGTAAAAGTTTACAGATATCACAGTGAGAGAAACGCAGGGGAAAAGCAGTTGCATGTTCACAGGGTGTCAATGAATTGTCAGTGGGGACAACCTATGAATATGTATGATATCTCCAAATGCACATGCTAGCCAGGCAGTGGTGGTGCACGTCTTTAATCCCAGCACTTGGGAGGCAGAGGCAGGCAGATTTCTGAGTTTGAGGCCAACCTGGTCTACAGAGTGAGTTCCAGGACAGCCAGGGCTACACAGAGAAACCCTGTCTCAAAAAGCCAAAAAAAAAAAAAAAAAAAAAAAAAAAAAAAAAAGCACATGCTGTTTGACCTAAAACTCTACTCCAGGGTCTTAGTTTTCATCCATATACATATATGCATGTATACATACATACACACATATACATACATATATATGTATATATATACACACACATGTGTAGAAGCAAAGTAGCATACTTCAGAGCTACTTGTAAGAGCAAAAGACTAGAATTAACACAAATGACATAGACTAGGGATGTACTAAATACATAATAGTAAAACCGGAAATGACAAGGAGTTTGCAAAGCCTTAGTTATTGATTAATTCTACCCCTTGGTAATGACAGAGAGACCCAGGAGTAGCCAGAGTACTTTACACAGGTGGGTAAAGCCTTGACCCACATATGTTGATTTGCCAATAAGTTGTTTATTTTGGAGCCTTTCTGCAATGCAAAAAGCGGGCAGATGCTCTGCCAACCTAAATACATTGGAGCAGAGTATCCAGGAGGCTGGTACACTGCTCTGAACAAGGGTGAGAAAGCTTGGGATAGTAGCTTTGTAGTCTCTGCCCAAGGATCCTCATGGTACCCAGTGTTTGGAGAACTAGCATTAGTGGAGGGAGGACATACTGAAGAGGGGTAAGTAAAGGCTCATTGTAGGGTTATGAAAGGCTCCTTGTTGTACAGTGGCTTACAAGCTAACAGGTTGGTTTCCTTGGCTCCCAAGGAGTCTTTTCTTCCCCTGACATGGGAGAGCTAACATCTCTGGCCAAAGACACAGGCAGTCCCACTATGGTTGTAAGAGAATCTCTGCCGGGCTGTGGGCTCCATCGCTGCCACTGCTGAGGCAGTGCGGGGCACCACCAGTGGGGAACAAAGGGAAGACCCTCGTCCCATCAGAGCTCCAGTACTCTGTGCCGGTGGATACGAGAGGCTGCCTGCAGTCTCCATACCGCCTGGGTGGGCATCTGGCTGTCATGAACCATTTGCCAGTCTGCGGAGGAGGGAGTAGTGGAAAGGGGACGGCCCTGGGGATCCCTGGGCCTCACGAAGGCCAAGGAGGCAGCTTCTAGCTCCTGGGCATCACAAGCGATGCTTGATACCATGGAGGAGCTGAGGACGAGTTGGCGGCTCCAGAGCAGCTCAGTCTGCCCTGGGGCAGAAGGGAGAAAGGGGGTGGGCAGGGGAAGCTGCCACCGGGTGGTTCAGGTGTGAAGGGAGTGGGGCTGAACCCTGGTTGGGTCTCACAGCTGCTAATGCTGGACCAACACGAGGAGTCTAGTTGAAAAGAGTCAATCCATGGTCTTAAGGTGTTTTATTGTAGAAAAGAGAGAGAGAGAAGGGTAGAGAAGTAGAGGCCGGCCATGGCCACATGCAGAGAGGGGGAAGGGAGAGTAAAACAAGAAGCTAAGAGGTTGAGAGGAGAGAGAGGGGTGTTGGCAAGCAGCTCTTTATATGGTGGGCTGGGCTACCTGTTCTCAGGTAACTGTGGGGCGGGGCATACCTGGCTGTGGTCAGGTGACTGGGGGTGGAGTCCAGCCAGAATACTGGGAGCTTGCAGCATTGTTTCCGGAAGCAAGCCTCACGCAACCAAAAACACAGACCGCCCTTCACAGTCCCACAAATCTCCTTCTGTTTCAGCGTGGAAGGGTTTCCAATCCTGGCTACCCATTGGATTCAAAGTAATGAAGAGTAATAATTTGATCTGGATTAAATTGGCTCTTGAAATCAACTCTGAAGTGCCTAGACATTTTTGAACCAATGGTTGAACATTCTGATTTAAGAATTAACAATATATAAGACTAGGGATGAGATTCAACTGGCAGAATGATTGCTTAGTGTGCACAGAGAATTCAGTTGGGTTCCCAGGACCACCAGCAAACAATTGTTTTATTCAGAGCCCAGGATTTCTGTATACCTGAGGAGATGGGAGCAGAAAAATCTACTGAAGCTTTGAGAATTATAAGTACAGCTCTGCCTGACATGGAACCTTGTATCCTGGCAGATTCTAAAGAGCCCAGTTGCTAGAAGTCACACCTCTGCTGCAGTTGCTTTGGAGTTTCAATTAGAACAATGCCCCACTGATGCTGAAGGTGTATCTACTACTGAACCAAGCAGATAAGAACCAACTGTTGAAGATGCCAGTTCAGGTCCCTGCTCCCTTTGGAACTTCACTGCCTCAGTAAGCAGCAGCTGGGCAGTGGTGGCACACACCTTTAATCCCAGCACTTGGGAGGCAGAGGCAGGTGGAATTTTGTGTTTGAGGCCAGCCTGGGATCTACAGAGTGAATTCTAGGACAGCCAGGGCTATACAGAGAAACCCTGTCTTGAAAAACCAAAAAAAGAAAAAAAAAAAAAAAAAAAA
>NW_022196912.1:97533610-97555624 GCF_008632895.1 Mastomys coucha
TCCTATTGGCAGAATATAGACTAAAGCTAACTGGCAAAGAAAGACTTGAGTGTGCTTCAAGCCTGCTCGAGGCAGATTAGTGTGCAGAATACCCAGAAGGAAGACATATAAGAGCTAAATGAGCAGCTTAAATATGACAAATCTTCTATATGGGTACTGGATAGTTTTTGCTCTGAGTGTTTTCATCAGTTATTGGGATAGTGCATTAATAATGTCTCCTTAGACTGAAGTGACAATCATGAACTCTGTATGGGTCTCAGCTAGGGCCTCTGCGTATATGTTAAGACTGTGCAGCTGGAACAGCTGCTCTTATGGAACCTAACAGTGGAATTCGAGAGTACATCTGACTCTTTTGCCTGTGCTTGGATCTTCATCCAGCCTTGATATGAGAGTTTGTGCCTAGTCTTGTTGTAATTTGTTATGCTATGTTTGATTAATATTCCTGGGAGGCCTGCTACTTTTTTTGTTTTTGTTTGCTTGTTTGTTTTAAGGTAATTGGAGGAGGAATGGATCTAGGGGAGAAGGGAGATGAATGTAGGGAACTGGGATGAGGGAGGTAGGGAAAACTGTAGTGTATTTTATGTAAAGAATAAAAATAAAAAAAATGTCTCCTCAGAGTCCTGTTAATACTACCTTAGCCTATATGACTGGCTATGTTACACACACACACACACACACACACACACACACACACACACAAACATGCATGCACACAAGCACATACACATGTGCTGAAACCCTGTAAATTAGGGACTGACCCTCATTAGCTAAAGTAAGATTATTTGCATTAGATCCCATTACTCCTAGTTAGATAAACTGTCAACTTCACACAGCCTATTATCACTGGAATCTCAATTGAGGGATTGCCCAAATCAGATTGGCCTGTGGGCATGTCTTCGAAGGATTATCTTGATTGTTAATTGATGGAGAAGGGCACAGTCCATTGTAGGCAGTGCCATTCCCTGGGCAGGAAGTGAAGGACTGTATACGAAGTTAGTTATCTGTGATCTGGGCATGAGCCCTTAAGCAGTGTTCAAGTTCCCCCTCTGAGTTCTGCCCCCACCTCCCTGAAGGGCAGACTGTAACCTATTAGCTAAGTAAATGCTTTTTTCCCCTGAGCTGCTCTTGGCTAGAATGTTTTATTACAGCAATAGAAAGGAAACTAGAAGGGTGATGTGCTAGAATTTGCCTGGTGGTGGGATTCCTAATAGGAGGGCAGTGATAGGAAATACATGAGATACAAAGAAGACAAGCTCTTGGTGGGAACAGCAAGTGGGGAAAAGTCCCTGGCAGGGACAGAACAGTCAGTGGGTCCCTGAGGTGAGCTTTGGACTACACATGCACAGGAATGCATAACCTACCAGGCAAAGGAGGTACTGCTTAGCAGAGGTAGAGCTGCCTGTTCTTAGAAGGGCCTGTGGCTAATGACCACACGGCACCGACAGCATGGTTACACCACTTTTGTGGAGGGTGACACCATTTCTAAATATTTAATTGTAACTATTTAATTTTGGGGGTATATTTTGGCTGTACCTTTGTAAATCAATATATCGTTTGACTCTTTGACTTTTGCTTTTATGATTGTTTTCCCTTTGTCCTATCACTTCTGTTGAGTTACAATTACAAACTTTGAATTAGACAGATCTCAGGCAAACTCTGAGAGACATATAACTGCCAATCTGTATAACTAATCCCTCAAAGGATGCTCAGAACACCTGTATCCTTTCTGGGTGATCTTCTACATTTAACTAGTGGTCACTGCCCATCCCATTGGCAGACCACCAAGTTTTAGTAGTGTAGATTGATTTTGTTTATTTTGGTCTTCATAAAACTTGCATCATAAGATACCTAATTGCTGGCTTCTTTTATTCAGCAGAATATTTTTAAGATTTCTCTATGATTTTGCATATTCTGGAGTCATGTATTCTTTTGTTGTTGTTGTTTTTAAGCTAGAGTCCTGATTATCGACATACCACTTTAGCTTTTTTGTGGGAGTTTGGATTGAGATTGTCTTGCTGGTAGCTGTTGCTAATGAAGTTGCTATAAAAATATTTGTTCAGCCGGGCTGTGGTGGCGCATGCCTTTAATCCCAGCACTTGGGAGGCAGAGGCAGGTGGATTTCTGAGTTCGAGGACAGCCTGGTCTTGAGAGCTACACAGAGAAACCCTGTCTCGAAAAAACAAAAACAAAAAAAAAAAAACAAAAAAACCAAAAAAATTGTTCAAGGAAATTTGTACGCATGCTTCTATTGTCAGATCTTTAATCTACTTGGTTGAGGTGTAACTCACAATAAATTTGCATTCCTTTAATGTCCTCAATCTCGTCTTTACTGATAACACACCTGAGAAGCTATCCGCACAACAAGGATACAGAAGCTCCAAGACCTCCGAGACCGGAGGCTTTCCTGGTCTCATCTGCAGTCAGTCTCACACATACATATGCACACATTCACACATGTGCATACACATGCACACGCATGTACACAGACACACACAAACCAGGCTTGAGCTAGGCTGATGTTGACACTGTAAGTTAGGCTACATTTTCTAGAATTTTAAATAAATAGATTCATACAATACACACAAACTCTTTCATGCCAGTTTTCTTTCACTTAGCATAAAGCATTCAAGATTCACTCATCAACATTGTTATATGATTCAGGACTTGATTATTTTGTTAAATATTTTTTTTTTAAATTTTATGTATGAATACTGTATTGCCACAACTCTCCTATGCCTCTTCCTTCTAACTCTTTTGGTCTGTTGTCCTTCTAATTTCTTTTCAAATTCATAGCCTCTTATATATTTAATTACATACACACACACACACACACACACAGAGCCTACTGCATTCATTTAGTGGTGTGTACATGTGTGTGTATGTGCATATTTGTGTATGTGTGTGTGTGTGTATTTGTGGTTTTGTTTAGGGCCAACTTTACTGAGCTGTACTTCCTGTCCAGAGGCTTGTCCCTAGAGAGAATTTATTCTTGCCATCATTAATTGCCCATAGCTCTTTGTCTAGAGTGGGCCTTGTGAGATTTCCCCAGCCATGTTGACAGGCCAGTTGGTGTTACAATTCAGGTCTTGTTTAGGCAGCCATATTGTTGAGATTTCATGAGTATAACTTCTCTCTCATGTCCTGAAGACATGCGTAGTCACAGGCATCCTGGTCCTCTGTCTCCTCTGTGATGTCTCCTGAGCATTCAGTGTGGGAGCTGTGTTATAGACGTATCAAGTGGGGATGGACATGCCATGGCCACTTGCTCTCTGCATTTTGACCAGTTGGGTATTTCTGTAATGAGCTCCTTCTACTGCAAAAAGTTTACTTGATGAGGAATGAGAGCTAGACTTATCTGTGGGTATAAGATAAGCAAACTGAATCCAGGTAAAAATTCTGTGGCTTAGAGAAATGGCAGTAGTAGGATTTCCTCAAGGGTTCTTGCCTCACCAGCAGGGTAGTGGGCTAGGTTTATCATGTCAGGCATGAAGTCCCTCTTTTCTGAGTAGGCCGTAAGTCCATTTAGATAGCTGCTGCTTACCCTCAGATTAAAGTGCCGTTATTACATCTTTTGGAGTATCTTGCGGATACTTTGAATTATTATAAGAGTCATAGCTGGGTAGGACTACTGGTTGTTTTTCTCCATAGGCAGCATGCATATCAGGGAGCCTGACTAACTTACCACAGCTGCAGGGTAAGGGGCAGGCTCCTGGTTGTAAGGAGGACTAGATTTCTGACAAGCCAAAATGTGAAGGTAGGAGGAGTCTTGGCTCAGGCAGTGGAGCCTAGTGGGAAACTCCACCCTTGGTGGCTGAGAGCCGATGTCATCAAAACGAGTAACGCTTTTAGTCCTTTTCTTGTACGTTATTCTGTATCCACATTCTCTGCATCTGATTGGATTCCTGGATTTTATCTCATTTTCGGTGTGACACTCTCCACAAATATATATCATTGGCTGCTGTGTTGGTGGTTGGACATCTTTCTGGGTGTCCATTGTTAGTGCCTCCACAGCTCGAAGAAGCGTCCCTTCTCTGAGCACACCAAAGCTTCTGCCGGTCCTTAGAAGCAGAGCTACTTGATGAAATGGGAGAGTTCAGGAGTGTCTTCATTCATTCATTCATTTGCTTCATTGATGTTTCTCCTTAATGTATAGCATTTTAACTTAGTTTACTTAATAACTACAACTGTATATCTATGATTTCATTTTAGAAAATGCAATTGTTTTTTGATACGTTATATAAAGGAAATTTTGATTCAACATATGGCTTAATTTATTGTTCTTGTAATTCCTCACACAGTGAAGATTAAAAGTGTTTCCCCTTTCCCCCAAAAAAGAAGAGTAGTGCTGAAGTCTGCTGGCCTCAAGCCTGAGCGCAGTGGGAGGATCAGCTGCATGTGCTACCTGCCTTTCACTGCTGTGGAGTCCAAGAACTCTGAATTCGATGATCGTGGCTGCATCCCTCCTTCAGGTAACCAATAGTTGGGGTATTTGGAAAATATGAAGATAGAAGATAGGTCCTCTGTTTGTACAGATTTCATTGTGGTTGTTCCCCCATTCCCAATACACTAGAGAGACACTTTCAAACTACAGTATTAGCCATCATAGAGAGCATGACAGTCTGGGGTCTCAGGTGGGCAGGAGAACTTGCCCAGTCTCTGGATTGCAAAGCTAACTGTGGTCAGCAGAGGGCCCTGGTACAGAAAGAAGGCACGTTCCTAAAATAGTCAGCTCTGGTGGACACTGGAGAGGTGTCCAGTACAGGCTCGATACCGCATAAAGCACGGGAAAGGCAAGACTGTACTCTCCACCTGCACACCCCTGCTGCACGGCTGGTAGTCTAATTTCTGAGCACACACAGAGAGGCTGCTGTTCCACTTCATCCATTTACCTTTCCTTTGTGATTTTGCCCATTGTACTTTCTCTTTTATTATTTTTACTCTGCTTTTAGCAATCTTTTAATTTATCATACCGTGAAAACTTACAATTTTATTTTTTATTCTCCCTCATATGAATCTAACTTTGTTTATGCATCTTTCGATATTATACAACATTTCCTTTGTTTTTGCCTCTATGTTTCTTCTTTTGTTCTTTCCACTATACTTTCAGTGGTGTTTTGACTTTATCACTTTTTAAAAAATGCTGTCTTAAAGTGAAAAGGTGGAAAAGGTGTTTCAAGCTTGCCCACCCAGAAATTAAACAGGTGCAGCCACACTAATGTCTGACAAAGTAGACTTTAAATTAAGATTAGTCAGAAGCCTTAGAGGAGGTAATTTCATATTGATTAAGGGGTTCATAATCCATCAAGAGGACATTTTGGTTTTAAGCAATTATGCACTGAACATTGGCATGCCCAAGATCATAAAACAAACACTCCTGGGAGGTAACAGCCCAAATCAATACAATAATAGCAAGTAAATTTAATACCTTATTATTACCAGCAAGCATGTCACCAGACCAAAAAAATCAACAAAGGAACATCAGTGTTAGATGATATCATATATCAAATGGAGACTTAATAACTATCTATAGGATATTCTACTCAAAGAGAATGGAATACACATTCTTCTCAGCAGCCCATGGAACTTTCTCAAAACTAGACCACATTTTAGTACACAAAACAAACCTTAACAAATAAAAGGAAATGGAAAGATTTTGTTGTATTGTGCCCAATCACAATGAATAAAACTAGAAATTAACAGTAAAAAATGATAGCAAATCTATGAACTCATGGAGACAGTAAAACAGGACTGGAATGACAAATGAGTCATGAAAATCAATCAAGAGGTACACGAATCCTGGGACTGAATGAAAATGGAGACATTATAGATGAGACCTCATGAGCTACAACGAAAGCTGCTGTAAGAGGGAACATCATGGCCCTAAATGTCTGAGTTATTGGACTGAGTACAGGGTCCCCAAAGAAGGAGCTAGAGAAGGGACCCAAGGAGCTGAAGGGTTTGCAGCTCCTTAGCATGAACAATAATATGAACTAACTAGTACCCTCAGAGCTTCCAGGGACTAAAACTCCAACCAAAGAGTACACATGGGGGGACTCATGGCTCCAGCAGCATGTGTACAGCAGAGGATGGCCAAGTCGGTCATCAATGGTTCTATGTGAAGGTTCTTGTTTTGCTTTGTTTTTCCAGACAGGGTTTCTCTGTATAGCCCTGGCTGTCCTGGAACTCTGTAGACCAGGTCGGCCTTGAACTCAGAAATCCACCTGCATCTGCCTCCCAAGTGCTGAGATTAAAGGCATGTGCCACCACCGCTTGGCTCTATGTGAAGGTTCTATGCCCCAGTGTAGGGGAATGCCAGAACCAAGAAGTGGGAGAGGGTGGGGTGGTGAGCAGGGGGAGGGGGGAGGGAACAGGGGATTGTTTTAGTTTTTGGTTTATTTTATTTTATTTTTTTTCTTATTTTCTTTTTCTTTTTTCTTTTGGAAGGGAACCTGGGAAAGAAGATATTGTAAATAAAGAAAACATCTAATAAAAAATAAAAAATAAAATAAAAATTGAAAAAAACTAAAAACAACCCAGAGAAATCTCAAATAGATAACAGTAATGTCCTCCCAAGGTTAGAAAAGTGAGAGAAAGCAACCCAAAAATCAGTACATGGAAAGAAATAATAAAGATCAGGGCAGACATTAATGAAATGGAAGTGAAAGTACATTGTAAAGAATCAATGAAGAGTTGGTTCTTTGAAAAGATAAACAATGTTGGTAAACCCTTAGCTGAAGGTAACCAAAACAGGAGACTCAAATGAACAAAATTAGAGAAGGAAAAGGAAACATTATATGAGATTAATTAATCACAGAGGACTATTTGGGCACACTTTGAGGACCTACATACATTCCAATAAATTGGAAAGTTTAGAAACAGATACATTTCTAGACACAAATGACTTACTATGATTAAGATATAATGGTATAAATAGCTTAAGCAGGTCTATAATGATCAAAGAGACTAATGATTTCCCAACTAACACAAACAACAGGGACCAGAGAGATTCACTGTTGAATTCTAACAAATCTTTAAGAAACTAAAACATTAATGTCACTCAAATTATTTCATAAAATGGAAGAAGAATTCTACTAAGACTATTTTATAAAGTGATATTACCCTGATACCAAATCTGGGACAGCAAAAAAAGATCATAGGCCAATCTCCCTGACAAACATCGATGCAACAGTTCTGGGTGAGTTATCTTCAAACGGAATTCCACAACACATAAAAAGAATATTCACCATTGTACTGGCTGGTTTTGTGTGTCAACTTGACACAGGCTGGAGTTATCACAGAAGGGAGCTTCAGTTGAGGAAATGCCTCCATGAGGTCCAGCTGTGGGGCATTTTCTCAATTAGTGATCAAGGGGGTAGGGCCCCTTGTGGGTGGTGCCATCCCTGGGCTGGAGGTCTTGGGTTCTATAAGAGAGCAGGCTGAGCAAGCCAGGGGAGCAAGCCACATCTCTCCATGGCCTCTGCATCAGCTCCTGCTTCCTGACCTGCCTGAGTTCCAGTCCTGACTTCCTCTTGTGATCAACAGCAATGTGGAAGTGTAAGCTCAATAAACCCTTTCCTCCCCAACTTGTTTCTTGGTCATGATGTTGTGCAGGAATAGAAACCCTGACTAAGACAACCATGGTCAGGTATGCAAAGATGGTTCAACACATCCAAATCAATAAATGAGTCTGGTATTGCAAGTAGACTCAAGGATAGAAATTACAGCGTATGTAGAAAAGGCCTTTGATAAAGTCCAATGTCCCTTTATAATAAAAGCCTTAAAGAAACTAAGAATAGAATGAACATATTTAATAATAAAGGCTACATATCACAAAACTATAGGCAAAATGTGGAAAACTCAAAGCATTTCCAAGAAATCGGAGATAAATCCTTTATCTGTATTTAATAGAATCCTTGAATCTTACTTAGTTAGGAGAGCCACAAAAGAAAGAAAAGGGATACAAGTAGGAAAAGAGGAAGTCAAACGATCTGTTTGCAGATGAACCAAAACACCAGAGACCTTAAAGACTCTGCTAGAAAACTCTTACAACTGACAAACACTTTCAGGGACGTTCCGGGACACAAACTTAGCAAATGAAACCATCAGCTTTCCTATACATTGATAATGAAAAAACTGAGAAAGTAATCAGGAAAACAATCCCATCCATCATGGCTTCACCCAAAATAAAACACCTAGGAATAGACCTAAATAAGGAACAGAAAGACTTTTTCATTGAAAAACCTGAAATACTGAAGAAATTGAATAAGACACTGGAAGATAGAAAGACCCCCATGCCTAAAGAGTTACAGAATTGATGATGTGAAAATGGCTCTTTTACCAAAAGCATTCTACAGATTCAATGCACCCTATTGAACATTCTTTATAGAAATATTAAAAGTGACCATAAACTTTTTTTGGAAGCACCAAAGATATAAGGAGCTAGAACAATCAGCTACCTAATTTTTTGACAAAGGTGCTCAGAACATCCATTGGAGAAAAAGACTTTTTAACAAATAGTGCTGGGAAAACCAAATAGCCACATGTAAGAGAAAGAAACTATATCCCCATATTTCACTCTGTACAAAAGTCAATTTAATATGAATGTAAGACCTCAAACTCTGTGACTTAGTTAGGGTTTTACTGCTGTGAACAGACACCATGACCAAGGCAACTCTTATAAAGGACAACATTTAATTGGGGATGCCTTATAAGTACAGAGGTTCAGTCCATTATCAAGGCAGGAGCATGGCAGAATGCAGGCAGGTATGGTGCAGGAGGAGCTGAGAGTTCGATATCTTGTTCCAAAGGTAAACAGGAGGAGACTGGCTCCTCAGGCATCTAGGATGAAGCTCTCAAAGCCCACACCCACAATACTACACTTCCTCCAGCAAGGCCACACCTACTCCAACAAGGCCACACCTTCATATAGTTCCACTCACTGGGCCAAGCATATGTTCAAACCACCACACTCTGGAAATCCTGGAGGAAAGTACATGGAAACAGTTCTGGCCACAATTCTGGATATAGAGGCAGGCAAGGACTTTTAAAAGCAGAGCTCCAATAGCTCAGAAAACAAGAATTGACCCAGAGAGTGAATGACATAAAGATGATACTTCTGCACAGCCACTGATACAATCAGCAGAGTGAGTGGGCAGTGCATAGAGTGGAAGGGAATCTTTGCCCACTCTCATGTCTTATTTTATTTTTCCCTGAGGTCTAAGGATATTGAACAACCCTTTGAAATACTTATTGGCCATTTGCGTACCTTCTTTTGAGAACCATCTACTCAATTCATCAGCTCATCTATTCCTTATGTGTTGTATTTTTCTGAGCTTGCATCTTGAAATTCTTTATAGAATCTATACATTAATCCCTTGTCAGAGGTAGAGTAGGCAAAAGATTTTCTTCCATTTATGTATGGATATGATAAAGGATGCTCTTACTAAGTTCATTTATTATTACTAGGGCCTTTTAAACAAGGTTCCTGTAGACTTTTTATATGACAATTACACCAAGGATTTGTCTATAGATAAAGGCCTTTTTTACTTCTTTCCAATTTGAATCTTCCATTTTTCATCCCTCCTTTATTTAAAGACTAAGACCCCATACCCCAGGGCCATGTTTAGGATGCAGTTTTGTGATATCCCAGGTCTTAAGGGAAAACAGGCTTTTGCCATTAGGCATGAAGTGAGCAGCAGGGTTGTCCGATGACCTCTCTAGCCAAGAAAATTCTCTCCTATTCCCCAAATGCTAAGGGTGTACATTAGGAGTTGATGCTGGATTAAAAACAAAAACAACTTTTTAAAAACAAGATTTTTGCAATAATCCTCCTGCCTCAGCCCATTTTTGCAATAATCCTCCTGCCTCAGCCTGTCTGCCTTAGATATTGTATTTTCAGTGCTTTTTCTGTATCTCTTAAAATGATTTTTTTTCCAGCTCACTTTTTGAAAAAATTGATTAGGCAAAGTATATTGTTCAACTTTCTAATGTTTAGCTGAACTTACATCTATGAGACTCCTTTGCATGCTATTAGGTAGCTAGTCACCATGCTAACAGGCTTGGAGGAATTGGCCCTGGATCCCTTCTTCATATTCAGGTCAAATAAAAACACCTGAAGCAACAGGATTTATTCATTGGTCAAAAGAGTGGGACTGGAGATGTACTTCTGGCCCTGGAAGATGGTGTGGCAGCTTGCCTGCTTAGAAAGTCATTAATGAATATAACTGCCTGGGCATCTGCAGGACTCCTAATCTTGGAGGATTACTGTGTAACAGGAGGCTGACACACAACAAGGATGTATGATTTTGTGAGGCGCGTTGCGGAGCTCTCTCCTGCAAAAGTCTATCCAAGCCTGCCAACCACCTGAATCAGGCAAAGACCTTCAGAGAAAGTTGCTTATTCCAGAGGTTTGAGAATATAGGCAGGGGCAATAGTTGTTGGCTACTGCCTGCTCTTGCCCCTTGAGAATGCATTCACAGGCTGGAGAATTGCTCAGGAGATGAGAGAATGCACTCTGCCTTGTGATAAACCCTGCGTATGTTCTACATCACAGTCTGTGTGTCTCCTCTCAGTTTGTTCAATGGACAGAAGATTGGTGAGATGACTAGAGTCCAGACCCATTTTTCCAGTGACACTGAGGGACTTGACACTTTCTGTATATTGTTGGCTTGGATTTGTTAAATTTTTGCTTAGGGCATTTGTAGGTGTATGTATTGGTTTGTAGTATCTTTCTTAAGTTGTAATCTTCTGATTGGGATATATTATTTGCATTTCAAATTTCTAGAAGAGTCTATATAACATTGGTTGATTCCTCCTTTAAATATTTAATGGAACTGGAAACTTCTTTTTAAAATTTGTTTGAGATAATAATTTAATTGCAACAGTTCTTCTTTTTCTCTCCTTCCTCTAAACCCTCCCATTTATATACTAATTTCTATTCTTCTTCAATTTCATGGCCTCTTTTTTAAAAAAATAATTGTTACTACACACATATATGTATTTGTACATACATATGTATTTCTAAATATAATCTGTTTGGTCTGTATAACGCAATCTGTATGTATGTTTTCAGGGCTGACCATTTGGTACCGGACTGTGTGCTCCTCCCCAGGCAGGGAAGGCTGCCTCTCCCATTCCTGTTTTCTCTCACTCACCTTTGTGTAGGGTGGAGGCTTTGCGAGCTTTTCTCCATCCAGTTTGGCAGTGGTGTCCTTGTTCAGCTCACGTTTGGGAGGTCACATTGGTGAGACCTTATGGGTGTGGCTTCTGATGTTACTAGGAGACTCAGTCTCCCAGAAAACTCCCTGATCTTCTGGCTCTAATCATCGTTCTGCCCCATCTTGCTCAGCACTCTCTGAACTTGATGTGCAGAAGTATTTCACAGGAGTACATGTTGGGGCTGTGCTTCACAGCTGTGCCATTTCATTGGTTGTGGATTTCTGAATTGGTAACTGGAGACCCTTTAATAGGAAGTTTTTAACTATAAAATCAAGTTCTAATACAATGAATGACATTTGATATTTGGTCCATAGTGTCAAATTGATTATTATGTAACTAGTCATAGTATTTCCTAGTGTTTAATAGAATGTGTTTTTGTAAATGCTCTCATTCTTAATATTAGTAAGTTTTGCTTTGTTTTTCTCATTTTGTTGGTTTTTCTCACTCATGTGGATCTTAGTTTTACTATTTCTCACTTGTTTCCACAGATATTTTACTTTAATATTTAACACTTCAGCTATTCTTCCCATATTGGTTTGATTTTTTTCTCTTTTCCTCTAGGATGGAAGCCTGAGGTCATAGGTGTGATGGCTTCTCTTTTCTCTTCATTTGAAGCCTGGAAGTGCCCCACATTAATGCTATAGTAGGGCTTACTGCATTTTGATTGGTGGAATTTCTCATTTTCGTTGCATTCAAAGAGCTCACTACCTTCGGGTTGCTTTATTCTCAGACTCATGGATTAGTTCAAGATACACTAGTTAGTTTTCAAGTAAAGGGATGTTGTCCAGAGATCTTGACAGTTTAACCCTACTGTGGTAAGAAATCACATGCTGTGTGACTTAAATTCTTTTGGTCTACTGAGACTTGTGACTTACAATAGACATATCATGATGGCCTTCTCCTGTAGACTTGGCAGAAACACTACTCCTGCTGCTGTCAAGTGGAGCGTCATAGAGGTCAGATCGGCTGTGTTGAAGTTTTTCTGCCTTTACCGATTTTTGTCTCTGTTTCTTCTGTTATTAATTGAGATGGGTCATTAATCTCTCTGAATTTATTAATCCTTACAGTTTCATTATGTAATTAGAAGATGTGTCATTAGATGTCTATGCTTGTTTATTTGTTCGTTTGAATATGGACTATTGCCATATAACCTAGAATGGTTTTGGGTTCAAAGTGGTTTTCCTACCCCAGCTTTCTGAGTCCTGGGTAGATTATGTGCATACCACTGACTGGCTTCTATTATTGGGTTTTCTTTCACTTTATTCTTTTAAAAAAAGATTTATCTTATTGATGAGTATTCGAACGTGTCTATGTGAGTTTGTGTGCACCAAGCACATGCAGGAGGCCGTGGAGGCCAGAAGGAGGCATCGGATAGTGGATTCAGTGGGAGGCAGGCTTATATGTAGTTGCAAGCTGTTATGCTGGTACTAGGAACTGAGACTGGGTCTTCTGCAAGAACAGCAAGCGCTCTTATGCACTGAGTCATCTCTCAAGGCCCACCATACACCAGACTCTTAGTGAATTGATATTTCATGGTTGTGAAATAACCCCTGTACAACTAGTAACATCCTTTGTACTATTAACAGTATTAGTCTCTTCACTCCAGCTTTCTCTGTACCAATATAGCATAGATTACCTTCTCCAACACTTTCACTTACTTGCCACATGGGCTTTTAAAGCGAATATGTGTTTCTTATAGTTGTGTTTTGTGCTTCCCATCTATATTCTCTGATTCTGACTTACCTGACAATTAAGTCACTTCAAGTTGTCTCACAGTGCATCTCTGTTTCATTGATAGTCACTGCAGTTGTGCCTCCAAGTTCAATTTCATGTATTGCTAAGTTCTCAGGGTGGATGCTATGCTAACCTCCAGAGATGCCTCTGTGTCCAGTTCTCCTACCTGAGCCCCTCACCAAAAGGAAAAATTTGAGACAGGTTATCAGTGTTATTCTCTAAATTAAAAATAGGGGATTTGGAGAGATTAAGTCCTCAGAGATTAAGAGCACTGGCTGCTCACCCAGAAGTCCTGAGTTCAATTCCCAGCAACCACGAGGTGGCTCACAACCATATATAATGAGATCTGGTGACTTCTTCTGGTATGCAGACATACACGCATACAGAACACTACATACATAATAAATAAGTCTTTTTAAAAAAAAACTAGGGGAGAATGTTTTTGTCATTGACATCCTTTCAAAGTGACAGTCAATTCGACTGTAGTCTGCATGCCTGGGCTTCTTTCTTCTGTAAGATCTAAGACAGCAGTCAGCATGCAGACTAGATTTGTACTCACGGGCTGCTTTCTCTGTCCATTCCTCCTCACTGCTGCTGGGCCTGCTTGTTTCCCTGACCGGCTGGGCTCTGCCTTGCTCATATTTTTTTCCTAAAAAATTAATTATATTTATTTAGTGTATACACATATATGAGTGTGTGTACATGGATAGAGAGCCCAGAGAGCGTCTTGTGGGAAGTGACTCTTATCCCACCATGTGGGTTCCACATGGTCATCAGCCTTGGCCATCAGGCTTGGCAGCAAGCTTTGTGGAGCCATCTCAGCAGCCCAACTACACACAGTTTTCTTTTTCTTCTCTTCTCTTTCTTGACAATGCCTTCTCTCTCTATTTCTGATCCTCACTGCCGTGGAACATGAGACATCCTGCATTTTACTCTGATAGTTATTACTTTGTTCATGAAGGCCTGGCTAAGTTGTTTCAGGACCCTTTGACTTTATAACAATGATAACAAGTGTTAATCACCTTTCTCCCTGTCTGGTGCTAGGAGATGGAGTAGGTGTACATTTTTTTCTCTCAAGGCTGATGGATTTCACATGTTTAACTCTGTCATAAGATCCATGATTAAGCCCGCAGTGCCTTAGGGCTATGCCATGTGCTTCTGAGAAAAAGGAGCCTTAGTTTTCAGTCTTCGATACTGGGCTATATAGCGGAGCTCTTGTTTCGATGTCAAAGAAGAGGCACTTAAACATAGTAGTTGGCTAATGTTTACTGCTATGAAGAAAGTGGCTTTGTTTATTTGTTTGTTTTGGGGGGGTATTATGTATCTTTAAATAAACCGGCATCTTTGAGCATCTCTGGCAAACAGAATGTTTACATTCTCAGCTCCAATCGTAACCATTTTCACAGTGACAATCACAGGCTGCCTCAATGGGAACAGGATAAGTGGATTTTTCTGGATTTCCACAGCCACCCCTCCCCCCACCAATAGAAAGTACTTATTTAGTATTTAAAGGGTTTTCTAATTCTTTAAAAATGGGCAGGAACCACAAATAAGTGGGCACACAGTGTGCATTGAATCATTATTAGTGACTAGCATTTCTCATTACCTAATAGCTAGTTATTGAGTGCCTACTATGTGCAAGGTCTTAGACTGGATTCTGAGATAGTCTAGTGAAAGACCAATTTGAGCCAGGTGGATCTGTATTGGGAAGGAACTGGAAAACAATGGCTTGGGAAATACTTCATTTCTAAAAGATATCATTCCTAGATTACAGTTGAGAGCAAAGTTTATCAAACTTCTCCACAAGAGGTCAGATGGTAGCTATCTGAGGCCTATGGGCCATACAGTCTTTCCCCTAGCCACTCACTGTGATCTTAGGACTTGAAAGCAGTCAAGTACAGAACATAACTAAGTGGGCATGATTGTGTCCAGTAGCTCTGACATCCTGTCAATCCCTGGTCTAGAGGGACCACAAGTATTCCAAGAGGCCATTGCAACATTGCATGGTATGGATTATGAAAGTGGTAATGGGGAATGTTCTAGATCCTCATACTTGAGGTCTGATCTTTGGGCCAGAAGCACTGGTATCACCAGTGAACCTGGTGTATGCATAGTATCTCTCATCCACCCGGCCCAGAACTGTGGTCTCAGCACCTGCATCAGAAAAGGGAAGCTCTGACAGAGGGAGAACAACCTGTTGTCAAGCTGAAGGTCATGTTTGAGATATCTGAGTCATCTTTGGGCTGGGTACATCCATCAGGATGAAAGAGCAGCAAGTGCAGAGGTCTGCAAGTGAGAAAGGACATGCTTGAGGAACTCATCGACACTGATATGTTACCATTGCTGTTGCCAGAAGAAGTGAAAGCAGTGATGTAAGAGGAATGTCTTACATCACTGACAATGAAATTTGAATATAGAGTGGGCTCTGATACTACTGAGGCAGGAGTTTCTCTAGAGAACTGTCTAAAACCAGGCATGGGGCTGCATGCCTAGAAGCACAGCTCTTGGGACGTACAGGCAAGGAGGATCAGGAGTTCAAGGTCAGCTTAGCCTATGTAGCAAGTTCAAGGGCAACCTGGGCTATATGAGACCTTATTCTCTACCTACCCCTTGAAGAAAAGCCTGAAAAAGAAATATCAGTATTCATTAAAAAAATATATATGGAAGGATTTAGGGATGAAATGGCTAGATTATAAGAAGGTGCTCGAAGAAATCCCCATGGGAAAGAAAAGACCAACAAGAGAGCAGAGAGAAGCAAGCAGAGCCAGAGGTGACTAAGAGCTGAACCAGGGCACACACTGGGCTCATTACCCTGAAGATCCCTTCTTTTGTGCACTTTTGAAAACTTTCATAATGAAAATTTTAAGGGAGAATCTTGAACTAGATCACATTTCTCATCTCTGATTTTATGGGAAGCTCAGCTCATGATTAAACCATCCCAAGAACAGAGCACAAAGCAATATTTTCCTTCTTTGAAATCAATTCAGAAGTGCTTGACAGAAGGGCAAACGGAAAGAGCACAAAAATAATGGCTTTGTGGAGGTTTGCTTCATGTCTTAAAGTAGATACCTTAGCAAAGGCTAGGGGCCTCTGCTCACCGGTCAGCCCCTATGGCACAGTCATGTTCTACATTGGACACAAGAGTATGCACCTTTGTGTTCCTGAGCTTGCCTACATGCAATTATACAAAAGGAAATTGAAGTGAGAAAGAATAAAGGTTATTCTAACTTTATTAGAATGCATTTGCATTTCAATCGAAATCAGACTAGAGACTCAGTCTCCCCATCTTTAGCATGTAGCCTACACCCAAAGGGTCTCTCGAAAGCCAGTAGCTGTGACCGTTATTTCACTCTTCCCAGACAACATGAAGCATAAAGAGAAGGTTTCCACAAGGGCACAATTTCCCCTCCAGTCAATTCCGTTTAAGGAGTCCTGTCACGAGTTCTATACATGCTCTCTCTCGTTGGCCAGACTTTAGTCACGTGGTCAGACCCATCCGCAAAGGAGACTGGAAAGTGTTGGAGTGTAGTCTTTTAGGTATGACTATTGTAATACCTGCAAAAAACGCTGGGGTTTATTACTAAGGCAGAAGGTGAAGTGGTAGTTGGGCATTCAGTTAGTAGTCTCTGCTCTAGTGTAGCATGTGGCACACTAGGATCTCCCATGAGACAGAAATTTAAATTGATTTTTGAGAAAAGGTGGCAGGAACATAGTTTGTAATAATCCATAGGAGAATTCATTTTCCAGGGCATTGCCTGGTGAACAAGCTTTGGGAAATGATGCAGACTCAGTTAAAATCCCTTTCTGGCAAGGATTGCTATTCTAAGTGAATGAATACCCTGTCCAACTTGCCAGTAGTTTAAAGACTTTATTTTAAATTGTGTGTGTATGTGTGCACACATGTGTGCGCACATGTGAGCATGTGCAAGTGAGTGCAGTGTCCCTGGACCTAGAAGAGGGTGTTAGGTCCCCTGCTACTGGAGAATTAAGTTGTTGTGAGCCACCTGATAACGGGTGCTGGGAACTGAACACAGGCCCTCTGGAATAGCAGGAAGCACTTAGATGCTGAGCCGTCTGTCCGGCCCCAGTTGCCAACACTTTTGAATAATAATAATAATAATAATAATAATAATAATAATAATGAGTCAATCTGTGCTCAGACTTCAGGGCAGTGAAAATACTATATCTGACACCATCACTGTGTGTTCATCCAAATCTGCAGAGTGGAAAAATAAACTAGAATGTAAACAACGGAGTCTGCATGAAGGTAGTGTATCCCTGTATTTCCGTCAGTTGTGACAAGTGTACCCATTTTTGGTGGGTGCACTGATAACGAGGAAGGCTATGTATGTGGGTTGGGGAGGTAGTTAAGAAACATTTGTACTTCCTTTTGAATTTTTATGAACCTAAAACTTCTGTAGGAAAAGTGTATACATATTTTAAATGCTTTCTGTTCCTAGAAAAGGTTTTAGAAGGAATTACAAATTAACAGACCCTAACTGGATGTTGTGGGGCATGCCTTTCATTCTAGCATCTGGGAGGCAGAGGCAGATGGATCTCTGAGTTTGAAGCCAGCCTGGTCTACAGAGTGAGTTCCACACAGAGAAATCTTGTCTAAAAACCAAACCAAACCAAACCAAACCAAACCAAACCAACACAAAAAACAAACCAGAAAAACAAAATAATACAAACAAAACCATCCACAAAATGAACAACAATTTTTTTTGAAGATCAACGTTGTACTCAGCAGGCTGGAAGAGGAGGCAGGGCAACCCAATGGTCAGGGCAAAGGTTTAGGCCTTATTAGTGCTTTCACAAACCACGGTGAGCCTAAGTTCTGTTATCCTGCTTCTGTGAACCTTGGAGTCTCTCATTGTCCTGGCAAGGTGGGACACAGCAGTCTGTCTTCAGGTATCCTTTCTCAGCACAACTCTGTTTGGTCCCCGGGCTCCTCCTCGGGTGTCTGTTTCCTGGAAAACAAGCACTTCCGTTGACTTGGCCTTTCACTTTGAGCAGTTGCCCTCCTCTTGCTAGTTGGTATCAGTTGCCATGTTTTTCCTTCCATTCTGTGGCTGTGATGTTCCCGATGGATGTATCCTTTAGTATTTGAACCCAGTGAGAGGCAGAGAGGAGTCAGAACGGCGGAGTGAGGTGTGGAAGGGGGGAATATTGCATAGCTGTAGTAATAACAGCGAATATTCATGACTTCCCCGGCTGCAAACCCCACCAGCCAGCTCCTGCAGCTGTGATTCCTGCTGTGCCTCCCTGCCCTGCCCCACCCCGCCCCGCCCCGCCCCGCCTGACCCCTTTGTCACATGGGCATGTATCACCAAACTTGCCCCCAGAAGCATTTTTTTTCCCCCTCATGCCCTTTTTCTTCCTCTGAATCTCAGTTCCGCACCTCCATGGCAGGGCAGAGGTGCCAGGGAATTATTCATCCCAGGAACATCCATGCCTCTGCCAGTGATTTCTGACATCACCACATCAATTCCTCCAACACTAACCTCCTTGGTAAGATCTCTTGGGCACACACTTTACACAGGGCACCAGAGTTTTGTAGTAGGGTTAACTGCAGGCATCCACAAAGGCCATTTCCTTGACAACCTAGCCCCACCTTCCTACTGGCATCCCCTCTGCCCACACGCGAGCCTGTTTGCCCTAAATCCTCATCTTTGAGTCTGTCTCCGAGGGAGTAACTGGGACATATCCAGCAAGGCATGCTGGGAGGAAACCACATAGCATAGGCAAGCAGACTGTGGTGGTTTAAATATGTTTGGCCTATGGGAAGTGGCACTATTAGGAGGTGTGGCTTTGTTGGAGGAAGTGTGTTACTGTGTAGGTGGGACTCAGAGGGCTCCTTGGACTCAAGCTTCTCTCCTAGTGTAGAAGAGTCTAGTCTCCTCCTGCCTGCCTTTGGATCAAGATGGAGAACTTTTAGTTCCTTCACCAGCACCATGTCTGCCTGCACACACTTGTCATGCTTCCCATCATCACGATAATTGACTGAGCTTCTGAAACTATAATCCATCCAATGAAATGTCCTTTGTAAGAGTTGTCTTGGTCATGGTGTCTCTTCACAGCAGTAAAACCCTAACTAAGACATAGACACAAGGCAGGTCACCTTCAGGCTTGTTTTCTCACATAATTGTTCCATACTAATTCTTTAAAGAAAAACAAACAACAACCAACAACAACACCCCCAACCCCACCCCCAGCCCAAACCAGAGGAGGGCAGAAGAATCGAAAAGTGCCCAGAGGGAATGTTTCTTACTCTGATTCAATTGAATAGAGCTTCTGTGAGGAAAGGAAACAAGCATGACTCATGGATTAGGCTGCTCTGGAACCAGGGCACGTTCCTTCTGAGAACCCCAACCAATACGGGAGCTCTAGAAAAATGAAAGCAAGGAGCTGAAAACAACTCAATTAGTTATAGTTTCGTGACTGAAGGGGACTCTGGCAAGTATGGCTCTGGCAGGCCTCGCTCTCCCTGCCCCCACTCCCTCTGCCTTGCTGAAAACCATTAGATTATATTCCTAAATCTAACCACCAAGATCTATTTCCTTATTTGGCCCCTTCCTCTTCCTGAGGTTGACTTCCAAGGCCCAGCTATCAAAGTATTGAAGTCCAGCAATCAAAAGTCCCCTCTGCTCACCTAATTAACATGCCCAATTAAAACTGAATACCTCATTCTAACACAGAGTTTCCTCTTGTACCTTTATTAAGCTGTCATTTTTCTGTGTGCCACATGTCTCCTCTCTCCAGAGATGGTCCTTTGTCCCTTTCTGAGACAAATATCCCTCCTCCCTCTCCCTTGCTCCCTTCCCCTTCTCTCTCATCCCCTCTCTCTTGTCTTTATCCTTTATTCTCTGCCCTTTGTCCCTTTGGGGCAAATTAATCTCCTTTGTGCTGAGAACTTGGCCTTGGGGGTCCTGAGTTGTACTTTTCCTGACAGTGACCGACCAGCCAACTGGAACTGACAGCAGTGGGAGCCACCCATTGCTTCTAGAGACTGTCTGTGAGGCTCTTGGTAAACTGTAATGGTTTCATCTGTTGGGCTCAGTAGAGGCACTCAGTTCAAGCTCATGCTCTCTTGCATAACGCCTTACCAGAACAGGAGGCATTCTGCATCCAGGAAGGCATCTGACATGCTACAAAACAAAACAAAATAAGACAAGTGAGCTCAAGGAAAGGGCTAAATGGCATTAAAAAATAAGTAGTCAATATAGTTGATAGCATAGCACTGTGGTGCTGACTGGCTTACAGTACAGAGCTTTTCACATGGCCCCCGAGGGCTCAGCGTTTTCGGCGTTTCTGATGGAAGTGCTCCAGTCCCTGAGTTCTTGCTCTTGGCCGGCAGTGTCCGCTGCCCTGTGCTGTTGCTCAGGCACAGGCCGTTTCGGTCTGTGCTGGGATCATTACAGTACCTGCTGGTTTCCTGGGGGCTCTGGCTTCAGGTTCATGTCTCCCCCTTGTTCTTGCCAGAAAGATTGTTTTAAAGTGCAAACCAAATTATGCTTAAAGTTTTTTTTTTTTGTAGCAGCAATTCTCTAGAGAAGGAATTTCCCAGAGAACTCATGGTTAAAAGGTTTTCTTTTTCTTTATATTTTCTGCTTTAGTTTGTATTTTTTTTCTGAATTCAAAGTCTGAACATTGGAATTACTTACACACTCCTATCTCTTGTCATGAATGAAATCTCGTGTGTGTGTGTGTGTGTGTGTGTGTGTGTGTGTGTGTGAGAGAGAGAGAGAGAGAGAGAGAGAGAGAGAGAGAGAGAGAGAGAAGAGGATCAGCAGAAGGAATTCCGTTCTTGCAATCCTACTCATCCTTGGTCCCAGGCACTACTCCTGGCTCCCACACTACCACGCTCAGTGGAGAGTTTCATGGTTTATTTTCCTGTTTTTTCTTTTTTCTCCCTTTCTCTCTCGTTACTTCCTTCTCTTCTTTTATTTTGCTGAGACAAGATCTATTGTGTAACACTGGCTAGCCTGGCACTCCCTATGTAGAACAGGCTAGCCCCAAACTCACAGGGACTTGCCTGCCTCTGTCTCCTGCATGCTGGGATTTGAAGGCATAGGCTACCGTACCTGGCTATTTTCACTTTTTCTTACTTCTAGTCATATCTCTTAATGTGTATATCCAGAACGGCTCAAGAGTCCTGTGTTGACAAGAAAATAGTCCCAAAATTACCCGCAAGGTGACACCACAGGAGCAGTTGATTAGGTTACGAATTAGCACTTTTAATAGAGAACTTTACGGTTTCTAAAACCAGGGCTGTGACAAGCTGTTGTGTGACTGCTTTTCTGGGTGTAGAGACCCTGCCCATCCTCCCTGCCACCTTTTTTTCCCCCCTACCTCTAGGAAGAGCTGAGAACAGGGAACCTGAAATCTTTCTCCCTCTAATTCACCCTTTGGGAACAAGCGTGAGCTTTCACAAATAAACCCAGCTGCTTCTTACTTTTTTCTTCTTTTTCTTAATGTCAGAAACAAGCATTTCAGGTGTTAGTTCATGGAAACAGTTTTAATCTGTTTTCGCTGCTGTAAAATGTAGTACAAAAATTATGTTATAATAGGTGTGTTTGATCTCCAAACATGCCCACAGTACCATGCTAATGTTGAAGGTCCGGATGCAGAAGCCATACCCCCCCTATGTAAATAGCTGAGGTACACGGAAGCCCTAATGTTGCTTATTAAGAAGAGAACTGTGTTTAAGAGAAATGTTATTTGCACTGGAGAGATGGCTCAGTGATTAAGGGTACTTGTTGCTCTTGCAGAGGATTTGAGTTCGATTCCCAGAACCCACATGGCAGCTCACAACTATTTGTAACTCCAGTTCCAGGGGATGAGCACTGTCTTCTGACCTGTGTGGGCAAACACACTTTAACACATAAAAATAAACTATATATATATATATACATACATATATATATATACATATATATGTATGTATATATATATATAGTTTAAGATTGTCTTACAAAGTGAAATTTGTAATATAATCTATAATGAACTAATTTGAAGCTATATCAAATTTAAAGCTGTTTCTTTCTTTATTTTTGTTTTTTT
>NW_022196912.1:97555634-97574386 GCF_008632895.1 Mastomys coucha
TTTGTATTTGTTTTTTCTAGACGAGTTTCTCTGTATAGCCCTGGCTGCCCTGGAAGTTGCTCTGTAGACAATAGATAAATGGCATTAGGAATTTCAAATCTCCAAAGAGTGCTGCAGGCTTGGTAGTTACTTCTCTGTGGAAGGAACATGGAAACATTTTTGACCCTTTAGTGTAACATACCAACATACCTGGGACCTAGCACAAAGCCTGCCCATTTAGCAATGCACTTTTAAATAAATCATTTCATTACCATGAGATGTTCTAACTGGTTGATTCATTCTCCATTTCTTCCATCAAACCGCGAATTCTCTGTCATGGAATTTTTATTGAATTTGCATCCTTTCAGCGTAGTGCCTGGGGCAACAACAACAAAATGGCTCCCATAAATGTTTAAAAACGATGATTCCCCATCCCAAACCAGACTTAATTATTGTCACCACATTCTGTGTAAAATGTAATAAAAAGCAGAAAATGCATTTTGGAAAAGGGTAACCTTCTCATATGACTGAAATGAAAGTTGTTAATATTTGAAGGGATACCCCTCAGATTACCACAGCTGTCTGCAGTTGGCCCTAAGGGACCTGGCTGGACAGGTGGCTGGGTGTAGAACTGCCTGCCCACCTTGACCCAGAGCCCAGCTGTATCATCTTGCTAGGTTGGACTCAGTTGGTCTTTTGAGCATCTCCCCCTCACTAATGGTTGCCTTTACGGAGGGCATTATTATTAGAATTAGTGACATTAAATCAGGAAAAGAAAATGGGGTTATGTTATTATTCCCTAATTGTCTTAGGGTTTTATTGCTGTGAAGAGACACCATGACAACTGCAATGATTGCAAAGGCAAACATTGAATTGAGGCTGGCTTACAATTTCAGAGGTTTAGTTTATGATCGTCATGGCACCTTCAGGCAGACTTGGTGCTAGAGAGGAAGCTCAGAGTTCTACATCTGGATAAGCAGGCAGCCGGATGAGACATTGAGACAGTAGGCCTGGCTTGAACTCCTAAGACCTCAAAGCCTGTCCACATTGACACACTTCCTCAAACAAGGTCACACATCCTAGTAGTGCTGCACCCCATGAACCTATGGGAGCCATTTTCTTTTAAACTACCACACTAATGCAGCAGCCTCAATGCCCCCTCACAAGGCAAGAGACCCTTGTGGTGATCTATACACCTGTGCTAAAGGTCATACTGATTTTAGCTTCAGAATAATTCTAAGAAAAGTAGCAGACCGTTCTCTCTGTTTGGCTTGAGAATAAAAGATATGACCCCCTGAAAACCTTCTTTGGGTAGCTCTAAATTGGTGGCTTTCTGCACTCCTTCTTTGTGTATAGGAATGGCAAAGCATTTAACTGAGTAATCTGCAGATGCACTCCGGATGTTTCAGGACTGTTTGAGCAAAACCCACGGCATGAGAAAATATAAAGATGGGGTTTAAATGGACTTGTTTTTCTTTTTCTGATGAGAAGAGCTGCAGCAAGCCCACCAGCATCACCCCATGCTCTTCTCAAGGACGCACATTAAGACAGGTCATCCCAAATGCCTGCTGGGAGAACTTAATTATTTAACTCAGCCCCAGGTAATTTGGCTGAAAGCAATTTGTACAAAATGTAAGTTGGTCAATAGGAGAACTTGGGTTAAAAAAAAAAAAAAGAATGTTCTCTTCAGTCTTTGCTTAGTGATTTGTGTCTCTGCTTAGTCATTTATTTATCATTTTGGCAGCCCACCAGTACACTGACTTGGCACATTTTGTATCTCCAACATTTTAAAAACACAGTGAAAATTTCTCCCTTATTATTTTGAAATTTTAAGTTTGAAATGGATTTCCAGAAAGTTATTCCTGCTCTGTACTGTGTGTGATGATGAAAAACCAGATGTCCCCTAAGTGCTTAGCTAAAGAGAACTTTTGAAACCACCCCAGGCCAACGGCAGTATTGAAACATACTGTATTTCAAAGGAGTATGAGAATTTTTAGCTATCTGACCCCAAATTACTGTTTTGTTTCCTTTTAAAAATTTGAGTGAAGGTCTTACTGCCCTCAAAGTTGTAATCCTTCTAGTTCAGCCTCTTTAGTGGTAAGATGTCAGGCATGCACCACTATTCTTTTTATATATATGTATATAATTTAACTATATATTGTATATATACATTATATAACCTATGTGTATATAGACACTATATATACACACATATATACAGACATAATTTAATAGTTTCTTGAGAGTTTCCTACATGAACACTGTATGTTTATAACTTTTGCCTCTTTCTCTCCCTCTCATGATATCTCCTCTCAATTCATATCTTCTTTAATTATTATTGTTACATGTATATACATACACATGCATGTGTATACATACATGCATAGAACCTACTGAGTCCCTTTGGCTTTGCTTATATGTACATGTGTCTGTACACTTGATCACTTGGGGCTGAGCAACCTATGTGGACATTCATCCCTAGAGGAGGAGGATCATCTTCCTTTAGCAGCCATCGACCAGCTGTAGCTTTTCTAGGTGGGAACATACATAATTCCCCTCTCTCTACATGCATTGCAACTAGCGTCATTGTGTGGATCTTGTTCAGGCAATCATATTGTTGAGAATTCATGGGTTCATCTTTTTCTGTCATGTCTAGGGGATGTGATAGGTATCCTGGGCTTTGTCTCTTACAATGTTTCCAAATCCCTTCTTTGTTGATTTTTTCCCAAGTGTTAGATTTAGGGGTTATGTTGCAGATGTATCAGGTGACCCCACGGTCACATATTCTCTACATTGACTGTGGAACAGTGAACTGTGCCAGGAAACTTGGTAAGATTGAGTGGATCGAGACCCCGGCCCCCAGACACCCACCCAAGATGGTAGGCGTCTGCATGCCCCCTACTAGAGTCTTGGCCCGGAACATGTGACCATACTCCCCATGTTGGTCATGTAGATCCGAACAGAGTTCTCCGTGCTAATGAGGTATCTAGAGACTCTGAAGGTTTAGCCAATAAGCTTCCCTTCTCAGACATTCCTTCCTGCAAAAGGTATTTAATTTCTGGTCCACCCTGAGAAGGTGGTATGCTCCTGTTTACCACGAGCAACATTCAATAAACAGTTTGGAACCAAGGACTGTCTCTTCCATCAAGATCTGCCATGGGGGGCATCGAGAAGGCCTTCACCTACGGAGCAGCAGCGTAAGTCTCCCGCAGAAGGCCCCTCTGTGCTCCCAGACAACCACTGCTAAGCTAAGGATGATCGAAAATGAGCTAAGCACCCTCAGCCTGTGGGCCCCCACCTCCATTTCCAGCTCCCGGAGTCCCGGTGGTGCCTAGATGTCCAGGAGTTTGGGAGCCCCCAGCCTTATCTTAGGCCCATGGACCCCCGACCCTTCGTTCCCTACTCCTCTGTATGCGTTTTCCAGGGGCGACTAGATACCCAGAAGCTTGTGAACCTCAGCTTCTGCCTACCACATCCTCAGCTGCATTTTCCCACCCTGCAAGCGGTGTATGGGTCCTTTGCTTGAGCCCAGCACCCAACAGCAGCCCAGGGTAAATGGAGTCAAGCGCTCCACGTTTTGCTCTCCTGGCGTGTTCCTACCACTCCAGCGACAGGGTGAAATTCGGACCTACATTGGACCAGTTGTGGATCTCTGTAATAGTCTCCATCAAAGGAGCTTATTTAATAAGGAGGAGAGCTATACTTATCTGTGGATATAAGGGTAGGAGAAAATAGTCTCCTGAAAAATTAAGTTGGTTTAGGCAAATGATGGTAGTAGCCTCTCCTCTCGTGTTTATGACCTCTTTAGCCCTGGGTAGTTGGCTAGGTTTATAGCAGCAGACATGAACCCCTTTCTCTATTGAGAGGGCCTTAAGTCCAGTGAAATAACTGTTGTTATCCCCTTGATGAAAGTGCCACTGTTGCATCATTATGAATATCTCCTCAGACCAGTCATTGTGTGGTTCATGGCTTTACAGCAGGCAGGACTACTGTTTGCTCCTGTCCCTAAGCAGCTTGCATTAGAAGGTTCTCGTCTAATGCCATAATTCTAATACTAATACTCCTCAGGGAGGAGCCGCTTAGGTCAGTTGAGCTTTATTCCTCCGAATCCTGTGTCAGATGTGTGTGGTGTCTTTGGCAATAGGGCCTTACATTCAAATTCTGAGAGGCAACTAAGAACAAAATGCCAAAGCCAGCCAGGAGTAAAGTTAAGGCTACCCCTCATCCTGAAGGATTAATTGCTCCTTTTGAGGGGGTCCAGACAGTTTGGAGCCAGTTTGAAAAGAGCCTCATATCCATTAAGCCTATTAAAACCATTACCTGTCCATACCCTGACCATGGAAAAAAGGGCAGTTGTTGAGGCCAAACAAGGAAAAGATTAAGTGTCCAATAGGCTTTGGTGGGGTCAAGGTCCATTCCTCCCAGGGCAATTCTAGAGACACAGAAAATAAGGAAGGAATGCCAGAGAGAAGTGATAATACCCTAGTATAACCTGTCTAGCCTGGGCTTAGTGGTAGGTTGGCAGGCAGAGGAGAGCTTGCTATTGAGTTGACAAATTGAAAGGTTTCAACAAATGTTATAGTTGGACATGTTTGTAACTTTATACTCAGGAGCCTGAGGCAGGAAGATTTTGAGTTCTACTTTTTTTGTGGGTATGTATGTATGTGTGGTATGTGCTTGTGTCCATGTGTGTCCATGTTTGTGGAGGTCAGAGGTTGGTGTCAGGACTCTTTTTATTTACTGAGGTAGGATCTCTGGATGAAGCCAGAGCCTGCCAATTTGGCTAGTCTAGCTAGCTAGTTCACTTGCTCCAGGGGTTGGATCTGATTTTTAGCTGGGTTATTTGTTTTCTTGATATCTAGTTTCTTATGTTCTTTATATATTTTGGATATTAGTCCTCTATTGGATGTGGAGTTGGTAAAAATTCTTTCCCATTCTGTAGGCTGCTGCTTTGTCCAAATGATGGTGTTCTTTGCCTTATTGAAGCTTTTCAGTTTCATGAGGTCCCATTTAGTAATTGCTGATCTTGGTGCCTGTGCTAACAATGTTCTGTAAGAAAGTCTTTTCCTGGGCCAGTGAAGTCACGGCTATCCCCCATTATTGGGTTCAGGGTATCTGGTTTTATGTCAAGGTGTTTGATCCATTTGGAGTTGAGTTTTGTGCAAGGTGATGAATATGGATTTAATTGCACTCTTCTACATGCAGATATCCAGTTTCACCAGCACCACTTGTTAAAGATGCTGTCTTTTTTCCAGTGTTTGCTTTTGTTCTCTTGTGTGGATTTATGTCTGAGTCTTCAATTCGTTTCCATTGATCAATGTGTCTGGTTTGTTTGTTTGTTTGTTTGTTTGTTTGTTTTGTTTTGCTTTTGCCAATACCATGCTATTTTATTACTAAAGCTCTATAGTACAACTTGAAATCCAGAATGGTGAGACCTCTAGCAGTTCTTTTATTATTCAGGATTGTTTTAGCTATCCTAGGTTTTCTATGTTTTCATATGAAGCTGAAAATTTGATTTTCAAAATCTATGAAGAATTGTGTTGGAATTTTGATGGAAATTGTGTTGAATCTATAGATTGCTTTTGGTAAGATGGCCATTTTTATTATGTTAATCCTATGGATCTATGAGCATTTCTCTCTCCTTTCTCTCTCCCCTCCCCTCTCTTTGCTCTTTTCTTTCTTCTTGTTTAATGGTGGCACTTAGTGCTATGAACTCACCTCTTAGAATAGCTTTCATTGTATCTCATAAGTTTGGGTGTGTTGTACATTCATTTTCATTCAGTTCTAGAAAGTCTTTAATTTCTTTCTTGACCATTTTTCATTCAGTAGAGAGTTGTTCCATTCCATTGACTTTGTGAAATTTCTGTTGTTGTTGATATCTGACTTTAATAAATAAGATGAAGGATGTTATTTTGATTTTCTTGTATTTGTTGGGACTTGCTTTGTGTCTTGAGCATGTACAATTTTGGAGAGGGTTACAGGAAGTGCTAAGAAGAAGGTATATTCTTTGTGTATGGGTGAAATATTCTATAAATATCTGACAGGTCAATTTTGTTTATAAGCTCTGTTAGCGCTAGTGTTTCTCTGTTTAGTTTTTGCCAAGATGATCTGTCTATTTGTGAGGGTAAGCTATAGAAGTCTCCCACTATCAGGGTGTGAGGGTCAATATGTGATATAAGCTCTGGCAGTGTTTCTTTTACAAAGTTGAATGCCCTTGTGTTAGGGGCATAGATGTTAAGAATTCTAATGTCCCTTTGGTGTCTTTTTCCTTTTATAAGTATGTATTGTCCTTTTCTATCTTTTCTGATTAGTTTTGTTTTGAAGTCAAAATTTGGCAGATACTAAAATGGTACCAGATACCAGCTTACTTCTTGGGTCATTTGCTTGGAATATCTTTTACCATATTTTTGCCCTGAGGCAATATCTATCTTTGAGGTTAAGACACGTTTCTTGGATGCAGTAGAAGGGTGGATCCTATTTTCACATCTGTTCTTTTTATTGGCAAATTGAGACCCTTGATCTTGAGAGATATCAGTGACCAATGATAGTTGATTCTTGTTGGGTTGTTGAGGTGTGTTGATTTCTCTTCTTTTGACTTTGCTGGTCTGGGGTTATTTATTCTCTGCATTTCTTGGATGTAGTTAGCCTCTTCAGGTTGGATTTTTTTTTTTTTTTCATCATATCACCTTCTATAGGACTGGGTTTGTAGATTGTTCTTCCTTAATTTTGCTTTTTTTTTTTTTATCATGGAATGCCACATTTTCTCCATCTATGTTGATTGAAAGTTTTGTTGGGTATAGTAGTCTGGACTGGCATCTGTGGGGTCTTAGAGTTTGTAGCACATCTGTCTAGGCCCTTCTGGCTTTTAGAATGTCCATGGGGAAGTCAGGTAAAATTCTAGGTCTGCCTTTATATGTTACTTAGTCTTTTTTCCTTGAAGCTTTTACTGTTCTGTACACTTAGTGTTTTGATTAATATGTGCTGAGGGGACTTTATTTTCTGGTCCAGTCTATTTGGTGTTACGTAAGCTTCTTGTATCTTATTAGACACCTCCTTCTTTAAGTTAGGAAAATTTTCTTCCATGATTTTGTTGAAAGTATTTTCTGTGACTTTAACCTGGGTTTCATCTCCTTCCTTTATTCCTATTATTCTTAGATCTTGTTTTTTCATACTAGCCCAGATTTCTTGGATGTTTTGTACCAGGCATTTTTATATTTAACATTATCTTTTACCAGTGTTTCCTTTTTCTCTCTTCTGTGTCTTTAACACCTGAGATTCTCTCTTCTGTCTCTTGTTGGTTCCATCTTCTGTTGGTGAAGCTTGCCTCTGTGGTTCCTCTTTGAGTTTCATTTTTCATTTCTAGATTTTTCATTTCTAGATTTTCCTTGGCTTGAGTTCTCTTTATTAATTCTACTTCCACTTTCAGGTAATGACCTGTTTTATTCATCTCCTTGCACAAATGTTTGTGTTTCCATAGATTCCTTTAAGGGATTTATTTGTTTCTTGCTTGTGTATGTCTATCATATCCAGAAAGGCTGTTCTAAGGTCTTTCTCTTATGCTTCAGCTATGGTTGGAATATTCAGGGCCTGCAGCTATAGTATTATTGGGCTCTAGTGGAGACATATTATTCCGGCTATTATTGATTGTGTTTTTAAGCTGGTATCTAAGCAAGGTGGCATTGGAAGATTGTTGTTCTAGACACTGATTTCTGGTCTTGTCTTTTTTGGGTGAGTGTTTAGTTCCTTGGTTTCTGTTTCCTCTCTGGTTCTTAGGAGAGTGTGGTAACTATGTGCTGCCTGGTAGGAAATTCTTCTGTGGTACTCGTCCTGATGGGTGTGGCCACTGGAGGTTCCAGGTAAAATGTGTTTCTGCTTTCTTGGCAGGAATGGCCTGTGTAGCATTATAGATCTTTCATGTTACAGTCAGAGTCTCATCTTACCTGTGCCTGGGGCCTTCCATCTCTTGTCCTATCTCAAGAGACATTTTTTTTTTTTCCAAAGACTTCAGTCAATTTTAGAAAGGTATAACTCCATCCACAGCATTGGCTTGTCACCTTTGGAAGCTCCCTCTGTCTGCTTCCTTTGGGTGATCCTGCTAATGGGGGAGTCAAACCTTTGCTGTGAGATCTGATGTGTCTCAGCACTATGAACTGTGTAGGTTCATGCCCTGTGTGTGAACCTGCAACCACAACAGGAGTATGTAGATGTGTTTTTAACTTCTTCCAGAGGGCGATGTCCTGAGATACTGTCTCGGGCACCCCTTGGAATGCTAGCCTTTGAGATAGAGCAGTCAGCTACACTCGACATCCTTTTCTGTCTCACTCTGCTCTTCCCAGACTCCTTCATCCTGGGGATTGTACTCTGTAATAAAGAGTAGCACATAAGCCTTTTGCCTCAGGCTCTGCTTCTGGGAAGCTCGGGCTGGGACAGGTATGAAACCTGCCTTGCATTTACCAAGTGTGAAACTGTGGTTTCTGTGTCAAATTTGCCTTTCAAATCAGCTTGAATGTCATATTGTGCTGAAGACCCAGCAGCCGGAGCTGGTGGTATGTGCTTACCTGCTTCACATCTACAAGAGCTCTCTTGTGTGCGGCAAGAAGGTAGAATTAGAGATGTTCAGGCCCTGTCTCAATGTGAGGGGGGTGAGAGGTGAGGGGTGGGTCTATGACTCCAGGATCCTTCCTAGGTGAAGGGGGGGGCTCTGCTTCTACAAAGGGAATTATGTTGCAATGACGGTAATTGGCAAAGCAGGCATTGTTGCTATAGTCACTGCTGAAATAAAAACTGGTCCTTACATACTTCTCCAACAGAGGAAGATGAATTATCCATTAAGGGCTAAATTAAAAGGAAATGATCATGGGCTATGAGACGTCTCAGTGGGTGACTGCATTTGCCACACAAGTCTGATGTGATGACCAGCTGTAAGTTCAAACAGTGGAAGGAGAGGATCAACTTCCAACGATTGTCTTCTGGCCTCCACACGTGCATGTGTGGCATACTGCGTGCACACACACACGGGCAATAAGAACACTTAAGAAACAGACCATAACTTGTAAGAGAGAGAAACCTATTGTAGCTGTCCGAGGCCTGTGAGTACAACAGGAATGTACTATCAACTAAAATCCCCAATGTGTTTGACTACCATCGCAAAGCTGGACACAGTATAGTTGCTGTGATTTTGAATCTTTATTCTTTCTAGAACTCACACGAGGGCCAGCGAGATGGGTTACTGGGTGAAGGCGCCTGCTGCCAAGCCTGACAACCCAAGTTCGATCCCTGTGACTTACATGGTAAAAAGAGAGAAGTGACTCCTGCAGTTTGTCCTGTGACCTCTACACACACTACACTCCTGCAGCATGCATGCACACACACACACACACACACACACACACACGTAAAAAACAAACAAATAAAAAGATCACCAAACCTCACATGAAGTTCAAGGCTAGGAGGCCCTTCAAGAAGCAATTGAGGGCTCAGTCTTGCAGGTAGGGCTGGAATCATAAGGGATGGATCGGGGCTTCTTTTGGCTCTCATTTTCTCACAGCCACAGAAATTAAGGCCCTTGGCAGCAACTGATGACTTGATCTTAGATATTTCAACCCACAGAACTGTGACCCAATGCATTTCTGTTATTCTAAGTCCCTCCCAATCTCAGACAGTTTCTCATGGTAACACAGAATGCTCCTGACTAGCCCTGTTCCCAACAGCCCTGCCTACAACCCAGGTGCTGTGGAGGGGCGGGGCTGTGCAGAGGGGCGGGGCTATGCAGAGTCGCTCAGAGTAGGGGAAAGGCTAACACAGACTCCAGGGTGGGAGACCAAAGATGGAACTGGGAGGGAGAGGGTCGCTAAACCAGAACATTTTCTGTAGAGTCATCCACTCACGAAAAACACAGGACAATACAAATTCTAGATATGCAGGTGACAGAAGCCAACACCGGTTCCCAAAATGTCCTCATGGCTTGTTCCTGGGTGACTCCAGGTTCTTTCTTCTTGCCTCTGACTCTTAAGCTCTCTTCACATGGTGACGGAGGGATTTCCAGGGCACCTTTGTCAGCTCTTTAATCCCTGCCCCCTTTCTCGAAAGTGAGCCCCAAGAAGCTTCTGCCTCCACACCATCTTTGTGGACTCCCTGCAGTCCATTTTCCCTCTTGCTTCTGGAATTTTCCATATGGTTGTTCTCATTAATTTGGTGTCACTGACACACCTGAAACCTTGGCTTCATCCTGAACACTTCTCTATTTACTTCCATTTGAATGTAGCCCTTGAAGTTCAGGAGGCTCCTCCTCCCTTCTCTTTCCTCTTATTCCTATGTCTGTCACCCCACAGAGTTATTTGCCATGTTTGTTTTGTGCTTAGTGAGTTAGGAACCTGGTTGACTTATAAATGAAGGCCTTTCATTTGTCTTGTAGTTCTGGAGGTTAGCAGGTCACACTCAATGGGCTACACTGGGAGAGAATTGTGTGTGTGTGTGTGTGTGTGTGTGTGTGTGTGTGTGTGTGTGTGTGGCTTGTTTTATTATTTTTAATTAATTGGATCCCTGGTGCTGGAGTTACAGATGGTTGTGAACCACTAGATGTGGATTCTGGGAATCAAGTTTTGTCCCCTGGAATAACAGAAAGTATTCTTAATGGTTGAGCCATCTCTCCATCCTGGGAAAGACCTTCAAGTTGCAACATAACATGATAGAAATCAGAGGGGAGGGGGAGACGACTGAGACAGAGCTAGAGGAAGACAAAGGAGGGGAGAGGGGAGAAGGGTAGGACAGAAGAAGAGAAAGGAGGAAGAGAGAGGGAGGGAAACTAACTTGTCCTGTTATATTATAGCCAACATCAATCCATTTATCAGTCATGACCTAAGCACCATGAGGCCCCACTTGGGGCCAAAACTAGGAATGCTCTGGGAATGTCCTGGGAATTCTCTGAGAATGCTCTGGGAATGCTTGGGAATGTGGGAATACACTGGGAAATCACTGGGAAAGCACTGAGAATGTCCTGGGAATACACTAGGAATGCACTGGGAATGCACTGGGAATATACTGGGAAATCACTGGGAAAGCACTGAGAATGTCCTGGGAATGTCCTGGGAATACACTAGGAATGCACTGGGAATGCACTGGGAATATACTGGGAATGCACTGGGAATACACTGGGAATGCACTGGGAATACACTGGGAATGCATTGGGAATGCACTGGGAAAGCACTGGGAAAGCACTGGGAATGCACTGAAAATACACTGGAAATACACTGGGAATGCACTGGGAATGCACTGGAAATGTCCTGGGAATGCACTGGGAATATCCTGGGAATAATATTTTTAGCACCTGCTTTTTGGGTACACTCAGACCACAGGCATTAAATCACACAGAGCTACATGAGACCCAGGTTCCTCTTTTCCTGCCCCAGCTTCTCAAAAACTGTACTCTTTGATAATCTGCCCCGAGTATCTTTCCCTGAAATCTATCGCCCATCCTCACCCAAACCTCCACCAGCTACTACCTGCCTCAGGGAATTGGCCTCCCCTCCTAGAGGCCAGGGACCTCTACACACCATGAGAACTGTATCATGTCTAATTCCAGGTGAACACTGTACCAGCCATTTCACCACTAGCTTAGCCCTAGTGCCCACTGCTCTCCCTAGGAGAAGCTTGAAAATAAACAGTTTACCACACATCTGCCCACACACTGGATAATGGCTGGAGGGACTCAGGTGGCCCTCCTGCAGGCAGGCCACCCTCCTTGAGGAGTGCCTTTTGGGGTTGTGATTTGGGCTCTCTAGCTCTACAAAGAGCGGGGCCCAGCAGCTGCTTTCTCTTCTGTGCTAGGAGCTACCATGTGACTTGAGGGGTGCTCCCAACTTGTGGATACCCTGGTCTCTGACCACCCTTTTTGTATGGAGGCCGCAGGCTGTCATGGTCTAGGAGAGATTTACATCTAATAGTGTAGTTGGATAGAACCCTGCCAAGCTGAAGAATGTGTAAAAGAAAACACAGCCTTCTTTTTCTTTTCTTCCTCCTCTTTCTTTTCCTTCCTCCTCTCCCCCCCCTCCTCTGGGTTTATTTTTCTTACCTCTCTTTCTCTTTGCTTTTACTGTGGTAAAATCAATATGGTCAGGTCCACCACTGTCACCCTGATCAAGTGTGCAGTTCAGGGATATTATGCTCACATTGCATAGTCCTTATCCATTCTAGACTCTTGCTTCTTCCAAACAGATGGTACAGGTGGTACCCATGAAGCACTAAAGCCCCGCCTCCGGTGATTCCCCTCCACTCCCGGCTCTACATCTGCCTAAGATTTGTCGGTTGTTTGTGTCAGGTGTATATTAGTTAGCACTGTGTGCTCCCGGTTCAATATGTGTCATTTCAGATTTCTGCTGTTTTTTGTGGTGGAATGATACTGCATTGTGTCTAGACCAGCGTTGATGCGTTCATCTGTGGGAAGGGGCATTCGACAACTGCCTTTTGGCAGTTGTGAACAATGCAGCTCTGACTATGGGCATATATGTATCCAAATCTCTGATATTGGAATAGCTCCCGATCTGTGATGAGGATTGTAAGGCAAATTATTCAAAACACAGGATTAGGGGAGAGATGAGTGGATGTCCCTTCCTGGAATGCCATGTGCTGTGCAGTGTCCCAGAACTACCCTGAACAGGGATGATCTCATTTTCTAGGATGATAAATTTTGAGTTCCATTTTTCTGACTGATTCCATCATTTTTACAACCTGTAAAGGCAGAAGTTGGCATGTAAAAAGCCACCAGTAATTCTATCCAGCTGCAATGTGAAAAGAATGCTAACTCAAGGGCGTTGTTAATGCCCTGTAAGGTGTTTTCACAGGTTACTGGAGGTGGTAGAAGAAAATCAGAAATCTATGTCATTCTAGGAATTATTCATTTTATGTACACCCCAGGTGTTCAGTGCCTGCAGAGGCCTGAAAAGAGTGTAGGGTCCCTGGAACAGAAGTTATAGGTAGTTGTAAGTTGCCATGGGGGTGCTGGGACTCGAACCTGGGTCCTCTGCAAAAGCAGCCAATTCTCTTGATTGAGGAAACATCTCTACAGTCCTCAAACCCTTGCTATCTGGACAAGGATGTTTTGCTTCTAGCTTCATTGTGTTTTGCTTTCCAAACCAACCACTCTAGTGTGTGTTTTGTGTCTGTGTTAGTTTCCTTGTCCTGTTGCCATGGCAAAGCACCTGACATAAGAACTGAGGGAAGAGCTTATTTTGGCTCCTGGGGGGAAACCATGGTGGCAGGAGTTTGAGGCCACTCATCACGTCACCTTGCATCTATGGTCAGAAGAACAGGAAGTTCAGCTAGCTTTGTATGTACTCCAGGACCCCAGCCTATGGAATAATGCATCCCATAGCCAGGGTAGGTCTTTCCATCTCAACTGACCTAATCTAGAAATCCTGTTACAGGCATGCCAGATGCTCACTTAATATAATCTCCCACAAGCATATCAAAAGTTTGTGATTAGAGATCCCATCAAGCTGTCACTATTAACAATCAATATTAACACCTGCAGTAAACTTAACACTGCATCTGCTAGCTATTTCTCCTGAGATGCCCTTGCTTAGGCCAGGGTGGATGCTGGTCAAAACAGCAAGAACCCTTGTTTGGGCACTGGCCACTGAGTACCACATTTTCTACCTAGGATTTTATTTCCCAGGTTGTTGAGTCAAAGTCCTCTCTCTCTCTCTCTCTCTCTCTCTCTCTCTCTCTCTCTCTCTGCATATTTTCATTTCAAGTCTCCTAACTGTGATGAGCAGAAGCTCAGACAGACAGAAGGATCTTGGGATGTGTGGATCACTGCAGTTGCTCAGCAGATGTTAAGCAGCTGTAAGTCAGTCTGAGAAGCTGTAGATGGAGTTTTCACTCCTTAGCTAGGCCATCAGCTCCCCCTTTGATCGAGTAATGAAATCCACACCTCGGACCCCTTCCCTTATCCTACTCTCTCAGGCTTCTGGCAATACCAGGCACTCAGCATACCCTCCCTGAGGCCGAAGGCTCCAGAGCACCAAGGCTCTGCCAAATGGCTTACATGTGCTTATCACAGGGAGCCATGAACCCTACCCAATCCCATGATGAAGGCAGCCATACATAAGCTGCACCTGTTTCTCCAGTCTGTGCTACATGGCTTGCTTGTATAGAGTTCTGCTTTTGATCTCTTCCAGGGATAGCACATTGTGTCACCCACCTGACAAACCCACAGCTATACCTCCTATGCAACCTGGTGGAGGATGGGTGAAGTAGGGGTGGCCTCTGCTCTCAAGGAGCACAGAGCCACAGAAAACACTCAAAGCCTACACTAAGAGGTGCCATCAAAAGGAGGCTATGTCTTACATCAGAGGTTGGGGTTAGGAGGGATAGAGCTACTGGGACAGGTGATGGGGTGGGTAGATGGGGTATTAGCTGATATCTTTTTAAATATTTTTGTAGGTATAGGGGTTTTGCCTGCATGCATGTCTGTGAACTACATGGTTGCCTAGTGCCTATGGAGATCAGCAGTGGGTATTAGATCCTCCAGGACTGGAGTTACAGATAGTTGTGACCCTCACCCCTATGTGTGCTGGGACTCAGACTGCATCCTCTGGAAGAATAACCAGTGTTCTTACCTGCTGAGCCATCTCCCCAGCCCTATGTTTTCTATTTTCTTCCTTGGATCTTTGATCAAGACCTTGACCCCATTGGAGTTGCCCTTCTCATGGAGAATGCTCTCTTCGACTTTTAGGCACACTTTTTGCGACTCTAGCTCATTCTATGTTTTCTATTTTATTACTATTATTATGATTGTGGCAGTGTGAGGGATGGAACCCACCACCTTTGGGGATCCCAGGCAAGTAAGTGCCCATCCCAAGGCCTTCTGTAAGCCCTTCTCTTTATTATTTTGGTTTGGTTGTTAAGCATAGTGTGAAAGAGTGAGAAAACAGGAGGAGGGGCAGGTGGGATTTTTGTATCCAACACTGCTTTGACTTAGGAAAATGGCCCTATGTCTCTGCTCAGCTCTCACACACATTGTCTAACTCAGCTAGGGGAGTGCTGCCTCTTCCTTCTGAGAAACTCTATGTCCCCATTGTGGTTTTCACCTTTCACGTCAGTTGGTCATGATGAAGAGAGTTGACCCTTCTCTTCCCTCCCTTTCAGTTATGATTTGATACCCAGAACCAGAGGTAGGGAGCTGAGGCACAGTGAGCAAGGTCCACACCCTCCAAATAAAGAGGTTACACCTGAGTGCCTCCCTCCCTTTTATACCCCACTTTTCTCTTGTCTCACCTTAGCCCTCCCTGCCCCACCCTCAAAACATAGACAGCATTACTTATAGAGAAACTTTATCCCCAGAACAATCACCCTCCATTAACACTGCTCTGATCTTGGCTCCAACAACTTCTACCCACCCCACCCGCTTTAGGCCTAATCCTTCTAGATTACCTATCAAAAGAAATTGGTGTATTTAAGTTGTAAGCAGATTGATGTCTGTCTGATCAGCAATACCCAATAAACAAAAAGCAAAACAAAACCAAGCAAAAAATAAAACCAAATCCAACATTTCTCATCCAGTAACATGATCAAGTTTTTTTTTTTTTTTTTTTTTTTTTTTTTTTTTTTTTTATTCTTTTTCTTCATGACTTTGCCAAGCTAACTTGGGATTTAAAGACATGATAAAAATTTCTAGGATGCCTGAGTAAGCTGCCTTTGGATTTTAGAAACTAAAAGAGTTTTTCATTTCAGTTCTTGTTAGAGCTGGTTCCAAAGTGGGCAGTTTAATCTGCTTTTGGAACTCCCATGGAGAGAGGCAGAGAAAGGTACAAGAAGGATTTTAAGGGCTTCCTCAGCCATTCCATCAACAAACCTGGAAGGGGTATGAAGAGGAGGAGCAATGAATTCGGGCTATTGGAGATTCGAAACATAAAGGCTGTAAGATCCCCAACGAGATAAGTTCATTTGAATGTGACAGAGTAGAAGGAAGACCTTGAGCTGTTTACTCTTAGAAAGGACTCTGTTGGTCTGCATCCTGGGTGCTCCCCACAGGGATCTGTGGCTCTGCCCTGCTCTGCTCTGCTCTGGATGAAACGGCCAAAGACTTGTGGCTCTCCAAGGTGGAATGGGAGCCTGAGGGAGACCAGCTGCTGGGCCTCTTCGGTGGCAGGTGGTGGGACACAGAGGGAGGCTGTCTCAGAGTCCGTGGCAGGCAAGGAGATGCAACAGGCAGATGGGGCACAGAGGGCTAGTGGAACACGGGCGGCTAGCAGCCAAGGTCCGGACCACCAAGTGGGAAATGACCGTGGTAGCCTCAAGCAGCTTCCAGCAACGAAACCTTCAGGGGAGAACTCTCTTCCCCGAGGTGTTCCAGCTGTATAAGACAGACGCTCTCAGATGGTCTTTGATGAGACAGTAACTCGTGCACTTTATTCCTTGTGGATAGGGTCTTATATCGGTTTTGGGATGGGTTGGGTCTACAAGCAGAAGCTTTCTACTGGGTTGGTCTGAGATGTTAGGGATTCCTCAATTGCACGGGAGGGGCTTCAGGTGTTGTCCCTAAATGACTGATTGTCATAGTCCTCTCCATGGGGTGTTATGGTCACGTGTTCCAGGACAGGAACCTGGTTGGGAGTAGATTAAATGCTTACTGTCCTCAGATACGAGAACTACCAGGGTTCTGAAGTCTCTCAACCTTACCATGTTTTTCTATCTGGTGGCATGGTCCACTGCCCCACAGGACTCCAACCACTGGCCTCTTTAAGACACAGCATCGTTCTTTAGCCCTAGAAGAGGACGGTTTCTGAAGGATGCGATTTAATTCTTTCTTCCCTTCCTTCCTTCCCCCTTCCAAACAAGAGAAACGATACACCTTTCTAGGGATTGGGAAATGCCTCTTTTAAAATTTAATTTAATTTTATTTTTAGAATTTGGAAGCTTAGATTGGAATGATTAAAGCATAGGATGGGGCCCATGGGTCTCTGTTCCATCCTGAGGATTTCTATGTCGTTAGTGACCAGTCGGGGAGGGAGAGACATTTTCTTCAGTGGTGTAGCAAGGTACACATGTTCCTGTGAGCAGCTGCCACCCACACTCCTGTGAAGAACCTCACTGAGTTAAAAGAAAAAAAAAAAAAGACATGAAAAAAAGTTTAGTATATTGATATGGTTGTTGGTGGTGACTGTGCTCAGATGCCCTCCTGCATTGACCCTGCAGGGGAAGACCTGTGTCCTACTGTGCTTCAGGCCTTCAAACCTTAAGTTTCTATTGAGGAAATGATGTCACACCTCTGCTATGATTTGAATGTAAACTGTCATCAACATAGACTCATGTCTGAAGAGTGGTCTCCGGCTGGTGGCGCCCTTTGGGAAGGTTGCGGAACCTGCAGGAGGCGGAGCCTTATGAAGGAAGAGGGGCTCTGGGGGTGGGCCTTGAGATCTTACAGCACAGCTCTACTTCCTGTTTCCTGTCTCCTTCCTGAGTGTAGATGCAGTTGACCAGCCGGCTTCCTACGAATGATATCGCTCCCTTTCCTGTCTACATGCATTTCCTGCCTGCTGCCACGTTTTCCCTGGCTGAAATGGACTGTATCCTGCTGGAATCATAAGCCAAAACAAGTCTGTTCTCTTATAAGTGGCTTTTGTCATGTTGTTTTCACAGCAATGGAAAGGTAACCAACACGGTCACCACCGTAGGGTAAAAGGTATGAACCTACTTCTTTCTGGGTTTACAAACCTACCCAAACCCACCAATCACTAAGCTCAGAATCCCACCAATCCCTGGGATTAGTTTGAAATCCCACTAATTCCCCACTCTGTAAATCCCTACCTGCAAAGCTCCTCCCCCAAGAAACCAGATATAAACCCTGTTTCCTGCTCCGTTCCTTGCTGCTTTTCATCAGAACAGAGGCAGCCGCTGTTTTGGGGTCTCTAAGTAAATCTTTTGTGTAAGGTGTGTTGTGCAGTGTGACTTTGTGGAATTTCTTGACTCCCAATTGTCAGCACTAGAGAATCCTTCTCCCTCAGAGCTGTAATACTTCCTCTGGGGAAGCCTTTCCTCCTCAGAGCTGTGACACGTAGTCTGCCACTAGAAGAGATAAATTTGTTGAGGATAGCGGCTTTGTCTGAGTCATGGCAGTCGCAGCACTGTGTGCATCACACAGTGGTAATCAGTTTACAGTGATTAAGTGAATAAATGTATAACTGAGCTGCGTTGCAATAATAAATGGTCCGCGTGAGTGGCTAATGATGTGTTTGAGCTCTTTCATTGCGTATTCTATGTATCCAAGCTATATTGGTATACCACGGAGCAGACAGTTCCTTAGGCATCAATGGTTAAAGCATCCAGCAAGACCAGGGTGGCTCCTGCATGTGGAGTTTAGAGTCTGGGAGGAAATGCAGGCAAAGCACAAATCATTTCAGTGTACTGTGTTTGAAAAGTACTTTTAAAATTTTATTTGTTTTTTTTTTTTTTTTTTTGGAAAGTAAATTGGGTATTATACTTGAAGGCTACTCAGAAGAGCTTGACAGGGAACCTGGAGCCTTCCAAGGAGTACATCAATTAGCTGTGCTTTTCCCTGCAAATATGAGATCCCTGACTGTGGAAATGTAACTATGGTGGGAGTTATTCCTCCTCATATAACAAGCAGGCTGGTGAGGCTGTGTAAGGATAGCCCCAGGATGCTGTCAGTGTTTTGAGATCTTTTTCACTCTCTGCTTTGCCATCCCAGGCATCATGGCTATAATGAAGCTCTTTTTCCTCGGGCTTCCATATTCCTTTTTTTTTTTTTTTTT
>NW_022196912.1:97574427-97576644 GCF_008632895.1 Mastomys coucha
TTTTTTTGCCTCATTAAGAAGGAAGTAATAAAGAGGGAAATAAAATCACTGTGGAATGTTTTCTAAGTGCTGTGCATTGGCGTTAGGGAGATGGCTCAGTGGTTAAGATCACTTTTTTTTTTTCTCTTGCAGAGAACCTGGGTTCAGTTTCCAGCACCACATGGCAGCAACTCACTGTCTGTAACTTCAGTTCCAGGGGCTCTGACGCCCTTTTCTGGCCTTCATGCATGATGTTAGGTCACAAAGAAACATGGGACGAGTCACTCAGAGCTTATAACTTCTCCCAACAGTTCCAGCATTCTTCAGTAGCTGCGGCTCCTCCTAGCTCTCCCAGCATCCTTCAGTACCTGTGGCACCTCTCTGCATTCCCAGTATCCTTCAAAACCTGTGGCTCCTCTCTAGACTTCCAGCATCCCTCAATACCTGTGGCTCCTCCCAGCACTTCTTACCCCGCCCCTAGTCCTAAACCTCTCCCTCCCAGGGGCTGGGCTTCCACTTCCCTTCCCCCAATCTGATCCCTGTGTAACCCAGGCATTTTGGCTATGTCGCCCTCTTGGCTTCTTGGCCCCAGGTTGCCTCTGTTGGTTGGTGGCTCATCTTGTGTGCTCCCTCCCCTTCTCTCCTCTCATGGTCCGGTTCAGTCTACCAGCCACGTTCTGCCTGATTTCTCCCAATGTCTACAATGCAAATCTCCTCCATACTTTAGGACTAGCCGCCATGCCTTCCTTTCACTCCATGTTTTCATTCACGTAGGTATCAGGAGCACATATGTTGCACATGCAAGCAAGCAATCAAGCACTCATACCCATAAAAATAAATAAATTAAAAAAAAAAAGTTAAATGCCATATGTTTGGCATTACATGCAGGGAGGCTGGGGATAAACACCTTCCCTATGTATTTATTTTGTGCGAGGATGTACATGCCACGATGCACAGGTAGAGGTCAGAGGACAACTTGAAGGAATTGGTTCTCTCACACTTTACAGTCACCCATTCCGTATATGTCCCTTAGAGGAGGGGTGGCTTGACTCAAGAGAGGAGGTGGATGGTGGAGGGAACTTGAAGAACAGCTTTCTGTCCTCCTTGTAAGGACACATAGTCTATGGCGAGGACAGAAAGGCTTAAGAGGACCCACTTTTGTTTAAGTTGTCTTAGCATGTCTTCTCTATCGGCTGCTGGAGAACTAAAAGGATGCTTCCCTAGGATTATTCCGGAAAATTGCTGTCTTGATGAAAATCACAGCCACAGCACAGTACTTCCATGAATTAACTCCTGCAAAGAAAACCAAGCCAAGCGTTTTGGGTGTAGAGTGTCTTTTTTTTTTTTAATACTTTAAAATATTTATCTTATTTTATGTGTATAAGTGTTTTGCTTGCACTATGTATATGTATGCACACCTATTGTTCATGGAGTTACAGATGGTCGTGAGGCACGACATGTGTGCTGGGAACTGAACCCAGGTCCTCGGTATGAACAACAAGTGATCCTAACCACTGAACCATCTCTCCAGTCCAGATGATCTCCCAACAACCATCACTGCCATCTACACTGAAGACCGGTGTCTCTTGGCTCTAGAATCGTGGTTCTCAAGAGTAGTGTTCCTTTAGCACAGTTCTGCATGCTGTGGTGACCCCAACCATAAAATCATTTTCATTGCTATTTCAGAACTGTAATTTTACTGTTACTATGAATCATAATGTAAATATCTGATATGCAGGATAGCTGATATGCAACCCCTGTGAAAAAACCATTGAACCCCCAAAGGGGCTGAGACCCAAAAGCTGGGAACCATTGCTCTAGAGGATGGAAAACTGGAAACTGGAGGAAGAGCTGGAAAAGTCCCATGGTGGAAACTGTCACGTAGGATACCCATACTTGTCAGAGAGGGACTGGTAAACTGAGTCCCTGGGTAGTAATCTTGGGGGTATAGTGTGCAGAAAGGAAAATCACAGAAGGGTACTCAAAGGTTTGTAGATTGTAGTTTTGTAGGGTGTTTGCTCAGAGCAAAGATTTTGTCACCCTAATTCACTGTGGGACATTTAAGTCAATGTGGAACATTATGTGACAGGCAAAGCCAGCATAGAAGCATTGTCGTGGAAGGTACAATTGTCACTGTACACTTTGCTCTTCTGTTATGGCCCTGAGATTAATTTTCTGTGTGGACATACAATCTCCTATAAGGAAGAAAAATAGGGAGAGGAGAAGGAGGAGGAGGAG
>NW_022196912.1:97576889-97605167 GCF_008632895.1 Mastomys coucha
AGGGAGAGGGAGAGGGAGATGGAAAGATTCTCTGGCTTTAAGGAAGCCTTCCTGTTTTTCAGCTCCCCTTCCAACCTGCATGTTTCTGTGGTCTTCCCTTCCCATTTAACCTCTTGGCAGACATCTTTGATGAGCATACATGTTTCTTCTAGCGTGCCCTGAATGCTCCATGGCCCTGTTGATTACAGGGCTGCCTGCAGACTATATCTGGGGTGTTTTATAATCAGTACCATGCATTTTCCCCCCAAACCCTCGGGGGTGTTTTCCCTGCCATAGCTTAGCCTTCTAGAAAGGCTGTAGCTGCAACCCACACACCACATGAGTCACAACGAAATTTGATTCACAGCTAGTAGAACTTTCAAGAGTCAAATCATCCTTAGTGGAAAAGATTGGGCTGAGGTGCAATTAAGGAAGATTCAGTTCAGCTTGGTATCAAAGCAGTAAAATACGTTTTAAACACAAAAATTCCAATTCTTTACATGTATACCTATCTGTGTGTTTGAGACACTATCATGGCAGGACTCCAGGTCAAATAAGATGTAAGAAAAAGGGTTTCTGAATTAGAGGGATGTAAGAAAACAGGTTCCTGAATTAGAGGGATGTAAGAAAATGGGTTCCTGAATTAGAGGGATGTAAGAAAATGGGTTCCTGAATTAGAGGGATGGAAGAAAGTGGGTTCCTGAATTAGAGGGTGAGTTAGTTCACCCATGCTTGAGGTCCTTGGGGCAGGCTACTTTCCTAGTTCTGGAAAGTAAAACTTTCCAGTTTATTAGAACCTGCCAACGAGTCCTTTGTACTTTTTAAAAAATTTATTATTTTTTAGTGTCCCAGTTTGCTTTTTGTTGCTCTAACAAATGCTACGACCACATGCAGGAAAGGGTTTTATTCCATGTTACACTTCTAGGCACCAGCCCATCACTGAGGGGAGTTAGGGCAAACTCAAGGCAGGAGCAGAGACCACAGAGGAACACTGCTTATGGGCCTGCTCTCTGACTTTTTCAGCTAGCTTTCTTATCTAGGCCAGCTGTCTATGTAAGGATGGTGTTACTCATGATGGACTGAGCCCTCCAAAATTAAATTGGTAATCAAGGCAGTGCTTCACAGATATTCCCACAGACCAATCTGATCAAGGCAATGCCTCAACTGAGGCTCAGTCTTCTGAGGTGACTCTAGGTTGTGTCAAATTAACAGTAAATGAATCAGCAGAATATGTGCGTGACTGGGTGTGTGTATGTACACCATGTGTGTGCAGGCACCCAAAAACTGAATGCAAGTTCTTTGTAAAGCAGAAACTGCTGTTAATTGCTGAGCAATCTCTCTAGTCCTATCCAGTCTTTGTTTTCTGTGGTTGCTTATTGTAGTCTACAGAACATCATGGCTTGTGAAACCCTTGATTTCCAGTAGGTTAATGAATCGGTCCTCGTTCTAGTGAGTATTAGTATAAAACAAATACGGGGCTGGAAGTTTAGGAAGCAGTGGGCTGGGCAGGTTTCACTAGGCATCTGTCCCATTCTTGAATCTGGGAGTCTGTAGGGGCTATAGTCACCTAAAGGTCAGAATGCCTGGACATGTAAGATGGCTTATCCATGACAGTCAGGTGATGTGAGATGTGTGACCTCCAAGCAGCTCAGCCTTAGAGCCATCAGGTTCCTGACATGGCAACTGGCTTTTCTCTAACTAAACGCCCCACCTGGACAAGTTATGGTGGACAGGAAGTTTTATGATCTTTTCCAGGTCAGCTTTAGCACAGACACAGAAATAGGCATTGGGTAACTCAGTTACAGACCCATCCACCTTCTCAGAAGGAGGCTGACATCCCCACATCACATGTCACGATATGCTGTGTCAGAAGGAAGACACCTGAGTCTTCCCAGTGTCAGAGTGTATTGGGTAATAATAAAGTCATAAGGCATAGTAGTTTCATGGGCACCATGAATTTGCCAGATAGTCCTTGGCTCTGTCTGAAGCAAAATCAGCTTCATTTATCCCAAACTCAATTACTAATATTACCCCTCAGATGATACAATACATAGTTACTATATCTAAATATAAGTGTGTGTGTGTAGCTCACAAGTGACTACAAAGGGTTAAAGTGACCAGAGAAGATAGAGCTGGGACATAAATCATAGATAGCAATCTCTCTCCCTTTCCCTCTTCCTCTCCCTTTCCCTCTCCCTTCCCCCCTTCTCTCTCTTTCTCTCTCTCTCTCTCTCTCTCTCTCTCTCTCTCTCTCTCTCTGTCTGTGTGTGTGTGTGTGCATGTGCTGGGGGCTATAGTGAACCAGATAGGGGTCTCTGGAGAGCAGTCAGAGGTTGGATCAGAGAGCTTCAGAGTTGAATCCAGCTACAGAGGCAAAGGGATAGGACCAGGACCAGGCAAAACAGTGGGCAGATGGGTGAATGACAATGGGCAGGTGACAACTCAACTAGGGAAGCGTAGACTGAGCTCTGCTGACAGTCTACACTTGTGACAGTCTGACACACACCCTGGGTAGGCAGATGACAGATTTGTTGTCCACATTTTTATGAGGTTCAGATGACAGAGTCCTATCCCTTTCTTGGTCTGGTGTGTGATAAGTTCTTAGGTCTGGCTTTCCTAGTATGATTTTAACATACCCATGTGCCTGTACGGTTCCAAAATCCCCTGATAAATTACACAGTCTATATTCACATATGGAATCTATTAACGGTTTTGAACCAAATATGTTGGAAAATATTTAAAAGAGGGAAGAAAAGTGCCTTTTCTATCCCCAGCAATAAGCCGTTTTATCAGTCTGTACTTCACAGGCAGTGCTGTTCACATGCGGCCAGGTGCAGAGTCTCCTCCTGTCTTCAAAACAGAGTCCAAAACTGCATGGAGGACAGACTCTCTCAGGGCAAGCCATGGCCTTCAAAACTACTGTTTCATATACTGTTGAGTAACTTAGGTCAGGGCACACCCTGATTTCAATCATGTAGTATCACATAATCTGTACCATGTAAAACAAAAGCCAATTGCAGCAGCTGTAGACGGTCTGCATTAAGGTCTCCTGGGCTCTTCTCTGGGCATTTACGTCTGTCTCTGCTGGTGTCTGGGCATCTATCACCTGGCAGACCATTTCCTTTAGATTTTCCTTTTAATGAATTTCTTGCTATTTGGAAAAGTTGCTGCATGTTTTTCTTCCCTCTTTTAAATACTTTCCAGCATATTTGGTTCAAATCAGTTCATAGATTCCAGCCATGAGTGTAGAATGTCTATCATAAAATTTGACTATTTACAAGTTTTACCAAGGAGAGGTTTTAGGATAACAGGCTTTATTCTGTGAAATGCCTTTCTACATTACACATGAATCTTTCGATGCACGTCATTTTTCTGTGTCTTTACCATCACATCATCTCTTTCTAACAGTGTGATGAAATTTCTCTCCAAGAAAGCACTATGGGAGATTTTGGAGACAATTGTAATTGGCTGGACCAATTTAGAAAAGGAACCTAAGGGAGCCCGTTCAGCACCTGCGAGGCCTCGCTCTGTCTAATGTTTTCAGGCTGTGGTGGCCGATAATTAGACTTCGTAAAAGTACATTCGTGCTTTGAAAACTTAGATAACTGGCAATAATCATCAACCCGATGTGCACGGCTTTCCTACAACAGGCTCATAGTTTCTAAGATGCCCAGGCCAGCCTTGGAGATGTGAGTATGCGAGTTGCTCACATGAATGGACTAGGATGGAAATGTCCACGGTTAGGGAACTCAGGGCATTCTGCTAACCAGGACTTAAGCAGAGAGGATGCAGGTAGGGCACGAAGACAGCCATGCATGCCCCTATGTTATTCCTTCTCTTTCTTTTCTTGGATGTTTCCAGTTCTCAGCTGGTTGAATCCACTTGTGTCGTCTGTGGACAAGGAAGGGTAACTGTATAAAGACTTGGCAGAGCAACAGTCTTTTAAAGATTTCCACCTCTTACTTTTTCTGTGCTTTTGTGCTGATTTCTGGTTTTTCCTGCCCTGCTTTGACTTAGCGGCTGAATCCCGTTTTTAGAATATTATGTTTGCTTTGTGTGAAGTTTGCATGGAAGATTCTGTCTCAGTTCCTACAGGGACAGAAGTTGAGGCTTCGATGAGTTCATGGAACAGGATGCATGGTTCCTTTTGGGTTTATATTATCAGAGTAACTTCTCAGACAAATTAATTGCCAGCATATATCAAAGATATTGTTCAAACTTGCTGCCAGGGAAAAGGCATATGAATAAGCTAATTTAAATGTCTCAGACTTGATATGGAGTTTTGGAAGAAAAGGGACATAAATAAATCACTATTGGTTTTACCTGCAGTTTTCAGATAAAGCTTGTTAGACGTGGGTCAGGGTGGAATTACAAGGTCCATTCTTATTTTAGATGCTACAGGTAATGGGTGGCTGCTTGTGGAGAGAAAAATCAGTTTTTTTTTTTCTTTTTCCAGGAATGGGGTTCCTGGTAGGTGGCTGTGATGGTCTGTATATGCTTGGCCCAGGGAGTGGCACTATTAGAAGATGAGGCCCTGTTGGAGTAGGTGTGTCACTGTGGGTGTGGGCTTTAGGACCCTTGTCCTACCTGCTTGGGAGCCAGTCTTCCACTTGCAGCCTTCAGATGAAGATGTTGAACACTCAGCTCCTCCTGCACTATACCTGCCTGGATGCTGCCATGTTCCAGCCTTGATGATAATGGACCTGGAAGCCAGCCCCAATTAAATGTTGTCCTTATAAGAGTTGCCTTGGTCATGGTATCTGTTCACAGCAGTAAAACCCTAACTAAGACAGCTATGGTACAGTGGAAATCCCTATACCCATATGAATGTAGACAACTCTAATTGAATTCAGTGGAAATAGCCATATATATATATATGTATATATATATATATATAAATATGGTTCAGGGGAATGATCTATGGGAAGGGACCTGGAAAGAGTTAGAGATGTTGGCAGGCAAGAAGTACAGTTGATAAAAATAAAACAAATTCATCTATGCCCGGGAAAATCCCCCAGACCGTTAGACACCCTGGGAGATGGGTCAAAGGTTGATAAGCAGCTTCCAAGACTGGCAGTCAGTTGGTGGATGTGTGGGTCAAGGTCCTGGTAGAAGACAAATGTGTCATGTGACTTCAATTGAAGAAGAGACTCTTGGCATACACACAGAACTTGGAGACAGTAACAAAGGACAAAGGGTAGTACAGTCATCAAGGCTAGCCACAGGGGGGCCATTCCTTCTAGGCCTGAAAGGACAAGGGAAGAGGGCTGGTGTTAGGACCCAAGAGAAGATCTGCATGGATGGAACTAATTTACCAGGAGCTAAGGCTGGGTAAATTGTGTGCACTTAACCAACCATACCTTCCTACCTTTTGCTTTTCCTGCTTCGTGTTTGGTGCCGCTCACTGGCAAACCCAACTCATGCTGGAAGGCCAAGGAGTTCATGGGTCCAGTGACATAGGCAGTTTTTAAGTCTAAGAGGTGGAGGAGGTAGGACCTTGGAGCTAACAGAAGACATAGGGCAGGGAATTTCCTAGAGCAAACTCTGGAGTTCATTAGGGTCTGTGAAAAAATAACTGGTGCAGTTAATGAGGAGTAGTAGTTACTTCTCCAAAGGAGCAGCTGAGCACACCAGACTGCAGTTCAGCCTTGGTTCTGGGACACCATTCTTCTTCTCATGTGTGTACCAGCAGTTAATCTGATGTTGGTTTTATTATAGTCACCTGGTAGGAGGTTCTTTGCTTTATCCACCTCTCAGTTATAGTGTTGTCAGGAACTGATTTCTTCTTCCTTCTCCCTTCTTCTTCCCCTCCCTTCCCCTCTTCCTTCTTGTCTCTTTCTTCTTTCTCTTCCCTTCTCCTCTTCTTCCCCCTCCCCTTCCCTCTTCCTTCTCTTCCCCCTTTCTCCTCCTTTTCCTCCTTCTGTTCCCCCCTCTTCCTCCTCTCCTTTCTTTTCTCTACCTCCTGCTTGTGTTTAAAACTTTATTTTGACATTATCATCCTTATAGAAATACACTTGTATTAGTTAATAGAAACCAATTATGTTTAAGTTACCCACATCATTTTGATCAAAATCTTGTCACATGGTTTATGATTTAAAAGATAACAATCTAGGGGACCAGGGAGCAGGATAGCCCCCTCCTTATGGGGGGGATATGTGTCTGAAGTTATGGGCTTTCATGTTTGAGTCCAAGACTCTGTAAAACAGATCATTTTTTTCCTTGATCATTCCAGAGAAATAAAGTTCCATGGTGACCTCCAATTTGGCTAGTTTGGTTAACAGATCACTGTGGAACAGTGTGAATGTGAGATTAAAATTCAGTGTTGCTGAGGTCTGGACAATTTTCTTACCCTTGTATCTTTAAAGGAAGAAAGGGAGAACCAAACTCGCTTTATTGAAAATATAGAGGAAGATACAAACCCCCATGTTATATAAGTAATCAAGAGGTGACTGAAGATATACGGAAGGATATGTACATGTTATATGCAAATGCTACATCATCTTGTAGAAGGGGCTGGAGCATCTGTGGATCTGAACATCTATGAAATCCTCAAATATAAATCCCTGCAGGTACCCAGGATTATAGTACTTTTCCACCTCTCCATGGGACATAATACCTGGACATTACTTTTTCTGGGGACACTTCTACCCTCAACTTCTGTAACATCATACCTGGTACTCCACATACCCTTTCCACTCTACTTTCTTATCATCCATCCTTCTCTGGCTGTTGACAATTCAAGTCCACTAAGTTCCTGAGTATCTTTCATTATACACACTCTTTCAGAATCTGAGATCTGACTTAGCTCTCTGTCTACCTGGAAAACACACAATACATTTTTTTTTTCTGTGTAAAGAAAACTGAAAAGGCTGAAAAGAGCCACTCTCAGACCCATGGTCAATATATTCTGAAGTCTGTGGTTTCTCCCACTCAGTATCTTATTGAGAATATGGACTTCAAAGTCAGATGGCTTTCAGTTCACAGTCTAGTTGTCATGAGCCAGTTACATAGATATCATCAGCTTCCTGTTTTCTCTTGGTCTCAATCTTCACTTATGTGATCTGATAATCACTTATACAACTCTAGGACATGATAAATGTGTGATAAATGTCTAGTAGTTGTTAACATAGTTACTTGCAGTACAACTTGTCTTGAATTGTTACTATGGTCATTAAATCCTTATCCAACACTGGTGGTACGGTGCTATCTGGTAGGCTTTCTTCTTCCCAGTTAGTACATGTGTCTTTAGAGACAAAATAGTTCTGATGCCAAAGGAATGGCATTTAGACCCTAAGCCAGTCACAGGGGACCCCTTCAAGGCTGCTGCCTTTGGTTAACACTGTTGTGCATCCCCTCTCCATGCTTTTTGGTGGTCTTGGTTACTGATACTGTCAATTGCTCACCCAGGAGTCTTTCCTCCTTGCTAAGAGATACGGAAGGAACTTTTATACAATTATCGGTTTGTTGATGCTTAATAGAATCTTAACTCCAATTCCCATGCAGCCATTACTTTAGGGAAGAGCATGTGGTACAACTCTAGCCAGTGGAACATGTGGAAAGTCATTTGCTGGGTTCCTGGAAAAGAGAACTTTTCTAAAGCAAATAAAGATGAAACATTCTGTCTCTCAGCCTTTGGGCATTGACAGTGATGCTTAAGGTTATGACTATCTTTCTCCCATAATGTGTCAAGGCTCAGTTTAGATCAACAGTCTCAGAAATGAAGAACTCAGAGAAAGAACTTGGTTCATTGTGGGTTAGCCAAAAAAGATCTAACCTGCTATAGGGATTGTTGCCCTGTGATTGGTTGAATCCCTTTTTTGCCCAAATCAATTAGAGTTAGGATTTCCATAATTTCATTAAGAAAACACCTAAGTGATTGAATTATGGGTCATGGCAAATGAACATCTCCATTACTGTTTTAGATAAATATCACCAAGGATTCTCTTGGCAAATTATCATTTCTAAAGTCACATAAGTGATTCCATTCCTTCACTTGTGGACCTTGGTGAGCTCAAAGGAGCCTCTGAATGCTTCAGGACATTTTCTTTCATCAGATCTAGTTCTGAAAGTCTAAGTGAAGACATTCATCTTTCCTGTGAAGGAAGGATGGTCTTGAGAGAGGTGAAAAGGTCTCAGGAACATACTCAGAAACTGTCCCCTTCTGGGGACAGTTAGCGAGGAAGGTTCTCAAATGCACCACTTCTGGCTGTGCTCACAAAGAAGAGCAGACACTGATTCTTTGTCATATTATGACAGAGGAAATATATCAAACAAAAAAGCATGTCTGACTTTTGAAAGAAAAAGATAGTGTAGTATTTCTTTAAAGGCCTGTCAATCAATCTCTCACAGACTAAATGGAAAAAGCTGAATTGACATCTTAATGAGGCATAAAATTGGACATTGGCAGTGTTGCCTGAAGCCATTGTAGTTGGGCAAATGATGTTGCCAGGGTGTTTACAATCTTGGAGGGAGCACTGGGAAGGTGGTGTGTCTGATTCCTGAAAAGGGAGCAACATCCTTAATCCTTAACTCTTGCAGACAGGCTGGGTTCCTAACTTACTGGATAAAGAAGTCCATCTCCAGCTTCTTCCTTTCTGTGTAAAAGGACACAATGACATTGGTCTAGTCACAGCAGGGCTGGGCTCAATGATACACTAAAAAAAAGACCTGGCACTGGGATTCAGGAAGTCTGGACCTGTCTATTAGCAGTGCTGCTCCCTTTAAAGCTGGGGAAAAAGAAGAGAAAAGTCTTTTGAAGCTGCCCTGTGGTGTCATTACCACCCTCTCTTCTCTATGGCAGCCATGTGGGGAAAGTCACATGACTTCTTTTCTTGCATGATATAGCTCTTTGAAGGCAAGCAGCCCCTTTCTAGTAGGAATCCCCTTAAATCTTTCCCAAATGTTCCCCTCTCCACATGGTAGATATGGAGATTCTGGTTGGCTGGCTTTAAGGTCCAATACATCTCTAGACAGTTGGATGCCTTGTTAGTGAGGCTTTAGATTAGTAGTCTTAACTGTCCTAATGCTGTGTGAAGGGCTCAGCTTAACATTGCAAACTCCATTTTGCTTTCAGATGCCATTTTATGATTAACTTGCCCTCTGAATCAACTCAGCAACTGGGAAAATGCCAACTTGTTCCAGGAGCCACGTCACCCTGGTAACATCACAATTCCTCTTGGCAGATAGCCACTCCACTTGTAGAAACAACCAATCAGGTCTTAAGGGGAAAGTACCTAATGTCTAAAGTAGATTGATTAAGCTAGTGACTATTGTTTATACCAAGCTGAAATCATTACTAGCCAATAGAAGTGTGCCAAGCAGAAGTCAACTAATCATGTAAATGCCAAGTTGGAAAGTCCCTTACCCTGTTACCATGATAAACAGGCATGGCTTGTACCAACCCAGCACCATCCACATTTTCCACTGTGCTGGAGAGGTTGGAGGGTTCAAGCTGGAGCTTGGATGAAGACTCTTTGATTTTTGCCTATGAGTTGGACTCATGGTGGTCTCTAGTGGTCTGTGGAGACCTCGTGATCTGGGCATAACACTGTGACCCTTTAACACAGTTCCTCAATCTTGTGGTGACCCCAACCATAAAAATTATTTTGTGGCTACTTCATAACTGTAATTTTGCTACTGTTATGAATTATAATGTAAATATATGGTATGCAGGATAACTGATATACAATCCCTGTGAAAGAGTCATTTGACTCCCCAAAGGGGTTGTGACCCACAACTTGGGAACCACTGTTCTTAAGAACGTTTCTTGGAGATTAGTGTATCACACTATTTTTGTCATGACATTGAATTTGCAGAAATCAGAAGGAAGTGGGTCTCCTCCTTCAATGTGGAAGACCCTTTGAGAAGGGTCTTGGGATTAATTAGAGAAGTCCTATCAGCCATGAGTGAGTCTGAACAGTTCTGGGTGGGAGGAAGATACAGAGTAAAAATAGGAATTGTACTTCTCATGTATATGTCAGTTACTTTCTATTGCTCTGGTAAAATACCATGACGCAAAATGGCTTATAGAAGAAGGAATTTATTTTAGCTCACAGTTCCAGGGAGAAAAGAGAAAGCATGCCAGGTGGCTAGGACAAGACATACTGAGAGAGATGCCAACTGAACACAGGAAGCACAAAGAGCAAGTAGGAAGTGGGGGTGATGCTATAAACCTTCAAAGTCTACCTGTAGCATACTTCCTCCTGTAAGGTTGCTGTATTTAAAGGTTTCACGACCTTCCCAAACAGTGCCACCAACTGAGAACCAAGTATTGAAATGCAGGAGCCTATGGAGACATGCTTCATTCAAACCAGAGTATTTTACCACACTTATTTTAAAAGTACTCCACCCCACCCCAGGACACTGTCTTATCCATAATTATATAAATAAAAAACACAGTTCTTATTGATGCAGGTTATTAGCCAGTGGAGAATGTTATCAAAATAGAATGTTTCAAAAATATCTATATACAAATAAAATTCTATTATTATTAAAATAAATGAACACTAATAGATAGCATCTTAGTTACAGTTTTATTGCTGTGAAGAGACACCAAGACCAAGGCAACTCTTATAAAGCAAACATTTAATTTGAGATGGCTTACAGTTTCAGAGGATTAGTCCATTATTGTCATGGCAGGAAGCATGGCAGCATCCAGGTAGATGTGATGCTGGAGGAGCTGAGAGTTGATTAGAAGGCAATCAGGAGGAGACTGGAATTCTATACTGGGTGGAGCTTAAGCATAGGAGACCTCAAAGCTTGCTCCCACAGTGGCACACTTCCTTCAACGAGGCCACACCTACTCTAACAAGGCCACACCTCCTAATAGTGCCATTCCCTGTGGGTCAAGCATTCAAACACATGAGTCTATGGGGACTGCCTTAGTTAACACTCTCCATTACTGTGAAGAGATACCATAACCAAAGCCACTCTTATAAAGGACAACATTTAATTGGTGCTGGCTTATACTTTCAGAGTTTTAGTCCATTATCATAAGGATAGGAAGCATGGCAGCATCCAGACAGGCAAGGCACTGGAGCTGCTGAGTATTCTACATCTTGTTCTGAGGTTAAACAGGAGAAGACTGGCTCCCATTTGGCTAGGAAGAGGGTATCAAAGCCTATCCCTACAGTGACACACTTCCTCCAACAAGGCCACACTTCCTAATAGTGCCACTCCCTGGATCAGGTATATTCAAACCACCACAGGGGACAAATCTATTTAAGCCACCACATAGTACTACCTGGGCCCCATAGGCTTATAGCCATAGCATAATGCAAAGTGCATTTAGTCTAATTTTAAAAGTCCCTATAGTCTATCACAGTCTCAACAACATTTAAAAGTTCAAAGTCTTTTCTGAGATTCTTGCAATCTATTAACTGTAATTCCCTTTAAAATTAAAATCAAAGAGCAGATCACGTATTTCCACCATCACCGGATATACATTACCATTCCCCAATGCCATAATGAGTAAATACTGGACCAAAAAAAGGCCAAAAACAAGTTGACTGAACTCCAAACATTTTCATGTTTGATGTTCAACTCCTTTCAGTTTTGTTGACTGCAACACAATTCTTTCTCTTGGGTGGGTTGCACTCCCTGCTAGTAGCTTTCCTCAGTAGGTATCCTGAAGCTCTGGAATCGCTAACATCTTGGGGGTTCCAAGGCAACTTCAACTTGATAGCTTCTTGTTTTAATGTCTGGGATCCACATATTATCTTCTGGACTCCTTGGGCTTGGGTCACTTCTCCAGCTCTGCTCTCTATAACAATCTAGGTTCTGGCTGACTCCACTCCACTGTTGCTGCTGTTCTTGATGGTCATCCCATGGTACTGGCATCTCTAATATGCTGGGGTCTTCCACTGAAACTAGGCTGCACTTTCACCATAGCCTCTCATAGGCCCTTTTCATGGAGCCAAGCCTCAACTTTTTGACATGACCCCTTCAGTCCTGGGCCTTCGACTTCCACCTTCCAATAGCCTTTCATTTCCTCTCATAGTGCTAAGTCTCAACTGCACTCCATGACCACCACTTCATGCTTTCAGCACCAGTACTATCTAATTCTTACACATTAACAAGTCCAGCTGCCAGTATGAGGTCTTCTCTGGAACTCAGCTTCTTTGTGCTTTCAGGAAATACTTCTCAAAGGTTTTACCTCAGTGATGCTGGTCTCTTCTTAATCACTACTAATTTCTTAGCTCCAGATAGCTATCATCAATTGTTCCAGAAACCTCTTTTATTCTAAAGTCAGAGCCACGTGGCCAAAGCTGCCAAGTTCTGCTGCTTGCTGAGGCTGAAACATGTCCTCCTTGTTCTATTACATCTTACAAAACTGCATGCTTCTGTATTTTGAGTGCTGTAATTAATGGCGTGTACCACCATGCTTTTCTTTACCTGGAACTTGTTCTGTACTTGAACTCAGAGATCCGCTTGCCTCTGTCTCCTGGGATTAAAGGCATGCACCACCACATCTGGACCTAAGCTTTTCTTTAATTCCTTTTTACAAGATCTTTATAAGCATGACTACTATACCTCAAGATCTGGATCACAGGTTATCCCTCCATTTCTGGATTATAGTTCATTCCAGATATAGTTAAGTTGACAACTGAGAATAGCCGTCACAATCCTCCCATTGTGAATCTGACACACAATCTTATTTCTTTATGTACAAATGAAAACAATAGCCAGATCATAATAATTCCTAATATGACTTACCTATCCCTTGTGGAACTGTAAACCCATAAATAAGCTCAGTTAGGTGAGATCTTGATCCGAGGTCACCACTCCCTTATAGTCTGTTTATCTCCTGGAAGACAGGGTTTAGTTCCATTATACTTCCTGCTGATCCTTTAATATTTGAACTATACATGTTATATTTTTCCTTTCTAAGCTTGGTATGTTTGGTCAAAATGCTCTTTGCACGAATGAACCACATGACAGTCTCTGCTAGGCTATTTTGAGATTTCCTTCCTCAATGCAATTAATCTAAATCTTTTTACTTTAGCCTCAGGCAAACTCTTTAGACAAGGGCAAAAGGCAGCTACATTCTTTACCAAAATATCACAAGAATGATCAATAGGCAACATACTAAAATTCTTCTCCTCTGAAACCTCTTGAATTAAAATCACTCTCAGGACCAATGTCTTCTATATTCCAACTAGGATGGCCCATTGAGCCCCACTTAAAGCATTCCACTGCTTTCTAAATCCAAAGTTCCAAAATTCACATTCTTCCAAGCAATAGCATGGTCAGGCCTATCACAGCAATAACCCAGTTCCTGATACTAACTTCTGTCTTAGAGTTTTATTGCTGTGAAGAGACGCCATGACCAAGGCAACTCTTAAAAAGACAAACATTTAATTTGGGATGGCTTACAGTTTCAGAGGTTTAGTCCATTATTGTCATGGCAGCTTGCAGGCAGACATGATGCTGGAGGAGCTGAGAATTCTACATCTTGATCAGAAGACAGTCAGGAGGAGACTGGAATTCTACACTGGGTGGAGCTTAAGCATAGGAAACCTCAAAGCCCACCCCCACCGTGACACACTTCTTCCAACAAGGCCACACCTCCTAATAGTGCCATTCCATATGGGCCAAGCATTCAAACACACGAGTCTATGGGACCAAACCTATTCAAGCCACCACACACTAACATTTTAATATAACTAGAATAGAACACTCCTAAGCCATTGCAGTGAATACCTGTGACTTCCATTAGTAAGCAGATTTTTTTTTTCTTCCCCTAGGAATGCCATCCTGTTGGTTTCCTCAGGAGAATATCTGCCCCTTTCCCATGAGTCAGCATGTAACACAAGTAACTCCAAACAAAAGATTGAGGTCTCCCATCCCCCAGACAATCATGGAAAATGACTCAAATATGAAAGACCAGGACTTCAGAAAAGATATCGTCTCCATAAGGGGAGAGCCTGTAACAAAGGAACCATGGCAGAGGGTATGTGATACTCAAGAGACAAAAGCAGAGAAGCTCAATTCATATGATGTTTTTTGAATTCCCTTATCCCCCAGACGCCCACTCTGCCACGGTGGCTCCCCCACCTCCCAAGTCTGAGAGAGTCTTGATCATTTAAGCCACTTAGAATGGGGTTTTCTCCCTTTGCAGTTGACACTCAGAGTCTTATTGGTTGCCTTATAGCTATTTGCAATTACTGCAAATGCTTGTCTTGGTCTTCTTGAATGCCACTCAGCTTCCCAGCAGCCAGAACTTCCCCTGGATTTATCCGTCACTTAGTATTTGTCTTCTACCCTGGGCTTCTAGTAATAGTGTATATTGGACTTCTTGATACATTTTCTTTCTAGCATGGATGATATCTTTTTTTGTGCGTGTCAACTGCTTTCACTGTCACTCTGATGAAATTCCCAAGAGGAAGTCTACAGGAGAGATTTATTATGGTTCGTGGTTTCAGAGATTTCGGTCTGCAGTTGGTTGGCTCCAGTGTTTTTAGGTCAGTGATGAGGTTAAATGTCATGGTCAAAGGTATAGCTGGGTGGAGATGCTTAGTCCCTGGCAGCCAGGGAGTCTCCAGAAACAGCAAGGGGCCTGGGCTACGTACTCCCAGGAACATGGCCCTGTGAGCCACTTCCCCACAGGCCTCGCCTCCTAATTTCTGTCATTTCCTAATACTACTATTACTTTATGAATCTTTCAAGGGTTTAATCTATTGGTTAGGTCAGTGCTCTCCAGAGCTGATCAGTTTCCAAAAACCTATCAGCAGGCAACTAGGCCCACAGCACTCATCTTTTAGAGATTCCAACCATGATAGTCTTTCCACTCTTGTCTGGTCTTCTTGAAAGCACGTGGAATGCACATAGAAGAATGCAGATTACTGACCTGTGTGCCAGTCAGATTACATTCTTGGGTGTTCCTTCCGGCAGTCACTCAGATTTTAAGCCCAGAGTCCCAGCACTAGGCCTCCTCCTGGCATTAAGGCCTGTTGCTCCCAGGAAGACTTTAAGTCGCTTGTTGACAGATCAGTTCCTGTCTCCATGGACTGAGGAAAGATGACTATGACCATGTGACCTGGGCACCTTTACCCTTCTCCCCTAGTCATTCACTGAGCAAGTGTCAGATGAATCAGCTCAAAATTTAACTCTTTGCCCTTTGGAAATTTGAACTTACCCTCTCTCATCTAAGTACTAACTAACCGGGGCCCAACCTTGCTTGCCTTCTGAGATATGACAAGATCTATGCACTCAAGGTGTTATGGCTGTAGCTAAATTTACCAGCTCTCTTTCTCTCTTTAGTAAACCCATAACCCTCCCAAAAGGGTTATAGATTTACTAAAATCCAGCACACATCAGAGATCAGAATCATATATTTGACTAGAACATCACTAATTAGTTAAACATGTCCCTCTCCTCCCATCTTCTGTCAGAGGAAGGAGGGTTTTGACATAGCTCTCCCCTCTCCTGTAAGGTAAACTTATCTGTCATATGTCATTTCATGCTAGTGTCACATCTGGGCCATTAAACAAATATTTCAAAGGATTTCTTTAATTTTAGTGGGGTCATTGATGGGTATGCAAATGAAAAATCCTAGAAAAAAAAACCCCTGCGGTTACAAAGGTTGATTAGCTGAACTAAATGAGGTGGAGAAGTTGGAATGTTGCCAGTCTAGAGTCTTATCTACATTAGAGTCCATATCTTAGGAGGCCCGGTAGTGGTGGTCGCACCTATCTTTAATTCCAGCACTTGGGAGGTAGAGGTAGGCAAATCTCTGTGAGTTCAGGGCTAGCCTGGTCTACAGAGAGAGTTCCAGGACAGCCTGGGCTACACAGAGAGACCCTATCTTCAAAAATAAACAAAAAATATCTTGGGGGCATCTTTTACCCACTTAACAGCAATTTATTGTCCTCCTCTGTATGTGATTTAATGTCTTTGTGAAGATTAGATAAGTTCTTTGGGACTCACAAGCAGACAGTTTGCAATAATCAAGGGGCTGAGAATATCCATAGACGCATCTAAGGCCAATAGCAAGTTTGGTTGCCTCCTATAACCGCCTACCTGATCCACCCATTTACATAGTCAAAAGCGTGCTGTTTTATGGCCTTCTTTGTTCTGTTTCTAAAAAAAAAAATCCATGGAATTGCTACATCATTAGAACATGGTATTTGGGGAACCTCGAATCTACGTTTTCTAACCACACTCGTCATTTGGCTTCGGAGTAAACCGTCTCTTTAATGTGAGAACTGGTCCTTTGGCTGACAGTTTTGATACTTGAGGCTGAAGGAAGAATAATAACCTAGGCACAGGAGCCAACTTGGAAAAATGATAAGCCTTTCCCATGCCCTGTGACCTCAAAATAATAGCTCCCTTCTGGCAGCTATCTGAACTCTGATCTGACCCCGTTCCCATGCCTGCCGTGAGGAAGCTAGCTTTCATGTCACTTGCAGGCAGACAAACGTCACAATGTTTGTAGATTTCTCACGGAGCTCTGCATATCCTTAAGGCATTCACCAACTTAAAACACTTAAGGAAGTTCAAGACTGTGACAATAATAGCTCACTCTTTACAGGGTGGGATGGAACTCCACAGCAGCTGATGGCTGCTCCTTTAGCAAAGGGGGATGGGGTGCTGTCTGCTGCCCAGCAGAGGGCACAGGCCCACCTTATCCCCAGACCAAAGGACTGGCTCCTCCTGTTGAGGAGGGAGGGGTCTCCTACCCTCGGGTCTGGTCCCTCTGCTGTCCTGTGCCTGGTTTGTAACTGCACTCTTTGCCTTGGATTTCTTGAGATTTTTTGTTAGGAGGTGAGCCTTTGATGACTGGGCTATCTCTCCAGCTCATCCTTGGGTTTTCTTAAAGCTCCATGGAAAAAGTTACATCCAGGCTCCTCCTGGATCATTCCCCATCCTCCATCTTGCTCTTCTTCCACAAATCTCCTCCAGGATGCAAGAGTCCACCTCAGATTTAATTCTGGATTGAAATGTTAAAAGATAAGCATTTCAACCCAATAAAGAAACAATATTTGACCTTTTTGGTTTTGTGTTTCTGTAATTAAGAAGTTATATATATGTATGTATGTATGTATGTATGTATGTATGTATTTGTGTATGTGTGTGCCTGTGTATACACAATACATATGTGGAAGTCAGAGCACCCACCGCTTGTGGGAGTGAGCTCTCTCACCTCATCATGTGGATTCTGAGATCAAGCTTAGGCCTCAGGCTTAGCAGCAAGCAGCCTTACCCCCAGAGTCTTCTTGCTGGTCCTTTGGGTCTCACGTAGCTCAGACTGGCCACAAATCTCTATGTAGCTCAGGATGACCTTGAACTCCTGACCCTCCTGACTCAGTCCTTCAAGTGCTGGAATTACAGGTATGAGCCATTATACCCAGTAAGTCCTTTCATTTCACTTGAGAGACAATGTGGAATTCATCTAGGCACCTGCTCTCAGGGGAGCAGTTTATAATGACAAGCATCACACTAACCATCCCACAATTCTAGGGAGTAAATATTATATATGGACATTGTCAACCAAAGGATTGAGGCTAGCCAGTATAGGGACAGGAATCAGTTCACAGGGCAAGGCTGAGGGTAGTCCCAATTGCTTGGCCTAGCTATGGTAAATTTGCCTTTGTGAAACTGGGAGGCACAGGCACCACCACCTACTGTGTCCTGTAGGCCAAGTCCTGCCATTCTGCAGCAGTATGCAGTACAGGTCACACATTGGCTAATACATCCTTGTGAAGTGAGCTCTCCTCTTCCCCTAAAAACCTTTTAAGATTCGACACCTTGCTTTGTCTGTCAGGACCGAGGGGTCTTACTTCACCACACCACTGCTCTACTTACTGCTTGTTTCTCTCTTGACTCAGGATCTCCCCACCCCCAATGCTGCTCCCACTCAAACTTCACAGGTCATACAACCCTTAAACAATGTTTTATTTGGAGATGAGCAGTGCTCCCTCCACAAATACTGGACATTTCAAGAATGCCAGGCAGCACATTGGGTACCGAGCATGCACAAACAGATGCAGGCTCCTGCTCTCCTGAGCTGCTCTCTGGAGAGTTAATCCCATTAATCAATTAATCATTGACTAAATGTGCAAATGCAGCTCAGATCTGTCCTGCAGAGGAGAGGTCTGTCGGGGAGGGGAGCAGGCGGGAGAAGAGGTTTGGACAGGTTTGTGGCATTGAGGGTGAGCATCCTTTTTGAAAACATGGCAGCTGTATTGAGGTCTGAACAATCAATCAGTCAGAATTGGGCAGAGGGCCTGCATGGAGACCTGAAGATTCCTGGGGCATGGCCGGCAGAGGGTACTTGAAGACCTGAGTTGGAGCAGGAAGTACCCAGGGAGTGAGGGGGATTGAAGAAACTTGGGAACAGCTCAGAAAGATCCTTGCTGTGGCCCTGGCACAGGAAGTTGCTGAATAAGTTCAATATATGGTTGCAATGATGGTGATGGTGGGGATATGGTTGTTCTGGCAACACTGTGATGTGGGGAGGGAGGAGAGGCAAGAAGTGCAGGAAGGAAGGTAAAAAATGACGAGAGGCTTGAGTCAAGTTGGCAGTAGTGAAGGCCAGAAGGACTTATGGTTGAAATCAGAGCTGGGCATAGTGGCACACGTCTGTGATCCAGCACTCAGAAAGTGGAGGCAGGAGGATGAAGCCAGCCTGAGCCATATATAAAATCAAAGAAAAAAAAAAAAAGAGGAGGTGCAGCAGCTTGAAATCCACAAAGCCTGTTTGCACAGGAATCATCCACCCATCCATCGTCACCTTCAAGACTCCTCAAGTGTAAATGTGACAGGAGCCTGAGGTGGCAGGTCCACTGATGCGTGGGGAGCAGAGCAAAGCTCAGTTATGTTTATCTGAGCAAACGTCCCTGGTGCTGGACCCCAAGGAGCCTTTTCCAGCCCTCCTGCATCTTCAGCATGAGCAGGCACTGAAGATGAAGCTGAGGGGGGAGGCAGGCGTCCAGGTTATTTTTAGCACATCCTAGGAAATAGCCAACGTTCTCATTTGGATCCTCATTAAAACCCAGAGCCCAACTTCACCCAATTCTTGTTCCTAATATCTGCAAACTTCCCCCTTGCCAGATAATTGACAATAGGCCTCCACAGACGGCTCCTCAGCATTTCTGCACAGTTCTGGAAACATTAGGTTTGACGTGTCATCAGGTTTGCCAAGGCAGCAGGAATCTCAGGGCTGGGGGGTGGGGGTGGGGGAAGGGGCGGTGGGGTGGAACAGCAGGGACAGCATAGAGTGACTGATCTCTTCAGAAGGCCTTCTAGGGAAGCTCTCCTGGGTCTCTGAGGCAAAGTAAGGGGCCATGGTGATGAGGGTCAGGCTTCTTTCTCTTTCCTTCCTAGTTTTTGTCTTTGCCCTTAAATGGTAGAGTTATCATTGCATTGTACCACTCTCCCTTCTGCTCTTCTCTCCTTCCCTCCCTCCTTCCCTTTCTTCCTTCCTCCCTTCCTTCTCTCTCTCCCCTTTCCTCTTCCTGTACCCTCCTTCCCTCCCTCCCTCCCTCTGTCCCTCCCTCCCTCCCTTCCTTCCTTCCTTCCTTCCTTCCTCTCTTCTTTCTCTCCCTCCCCTTTCCTCTTCCCCTACCCCTTTCATCCCTCCCTCCCTTCCTTCCCTCTTCCCCTACCCTCACTCCCTTGTTCCCTCCCTCCCATCCTCTCTTTTTCCCTTCCTTCTTTTCTTCCTTCATTCCCTCCCTCTCTTTTGCCCTTCCTCCCTCTCTTCCTTCTTTCTTCTCTTCCTCTTCCACCTTCCCCCTTCCCTTCTCCTTCCTTCCTCTCTCCTTCCCTCCCTCGCTCCTTCCCTCCCTTCCTTCCTTCCTTCTTTCCTTCCCTCCCTCTTCTACCTTTCCCCTTCCCTTCTCTTCCATTACCTTCTCCTCCCTTCCTCCCTCCCTCCCTCCCTCCCTCCCTCCCTCCCTCCCTTCCTTTGACAGGGTCTTTCTGAGTTGCCCAAGCTGGCCTTGAATATAACCTCTATAACCTTTAAACTTGTGATCCTTCTACCTCAGTTTTATAAGTAGCTAAGACTACAGACCTGTGCCACCAGGCTTGACACTAGTGATTTAATTTTTTTTCTTTTCAGAACAATAAGAACAGTTTTTAAATTTAGCATCTTAGAGTCATAGAGTAATCAGGGTCTGGTGTCTCTCTGCTGATCTTCTGGTGGCATCTAGGCTCTCCACCACCTCACTCTGGGTAGGCTGTTTTGTACACTTGGGCACTAGTTTCTCCTTCCTGCCCCCTACATGAGGAAGTGTTGGCCTAGTATAATAGTATTCCAGTTTCTGGAATTCTGGCTTTGTGTACATTCATTTATTAATAGTTCTTTTCTTTAGTTTGACTCATTCATTTTCCCAAGTCCTGCATGTGTGGTACGTGCCTGTGGGTACAGGTGTGGGCCATATGTGTGCATGTGGAGGCCAGAGCTGGATGCCATGGTGCCTTCCTCCTTTGCTGTCTGTCTTACCCTGTAAGGCAGGGTCTCTCACTGAATCGGGAGCTTCCTGGTTCAGGTAGGCTGGCTGCTCAGCAAGCTCTCAGGATCTGCCTCTCTCTGTCTCCCAGTGTTGGGGTTACAGGCAGGTGTAGCCATGACAAGCTTTTTACATTGGTGCTGGGAATTCATACCCAGGTCCCTCGTACTTCCAGAGAAAGCACTCAAATGCACTGAGCCATCTCTCCATCTTCCCAGCTCCTTCCTAAGGGTTTTAAAATACCCTTTAAAAGGCTGTGGGATGGTTCTGTTGATAAAATGTTGCTTCCTAAGTATGAAGAGCTGAATTCCATACCCAGAACCCCCCACATAAACCTGTGTGCAGTGCCCTGATTTGGTAATCCCAGCACTAGAGGGAAAGACACAGGGAGATGTCTACTGCTTGTTGGGACACCGTCTCAAAGAAGGTAGATGGCATTACCGAGGGTGACACCAAGGTAGTCCTGTGACCTCCACATGCACACACACACACACACACCACACACACATATATATGACACACACATATACATACACAGACATATATATATACTACATACATGCCATATATATCTGTATATATATATATCACACACGCACACATATACCACCTACCCACACACAACACATACATATACACACCATATATACATACACATATATACATACACATATACTCATATATACATACACATATTACCACTTACACACACATATATATATACATACATGCCACATGCATATACACACACAACATGTATGTATGCATACCCACATATATCACACACACACACACACACACACATATGCACAGAGATAAAGTTTTGTCTATAGTAAGTTTTGGAATGAAAATGAGGGGATTGGTGTGCCAGTAGGTTTTTTACTTGCAGAAATAAACACAGAATTAGAACTCAAATGTTTCTTGTGTACACAGTAAGACTATGTCTGCTCACTGACACGATGACAGGTAGAGCTGCCCTAGGAAATGGTGTGAGCTGGTTTCACCCCATCTTCCTCTTTGCAGCTGGTCTTGTCTACCCAGGCTTCCTAAAACAGAGCCATAGGTTAGGCTGAATTGATGTTCTTGTCTGCTGTGCAGTTTCTGTGCATTGTTCCTACCACCTAGAGCCAATAATTTAGTAAAGAAAATGAAACCTGAGCCCTAACTATTAGAGAACAAGTGGAGAAAATATGAAGCGAAGTGTGTGTGTGTGTGTGTGTGTGTGTGTGTGTGATGTGCTGTGTGTATATGTGTTTCCTTTGAACACTGGACACCTGCTGGTTTTGGGCCAGGTATAGAATTGAGGGGTTGGCCATTTTGTCTTCCTTTTAAATGGTTACCACTGACAAGTTAACTCTCTGTATGTCCCTGTGGTCTGTGCCTTTTTGTACAGATAAACTCTGGTTTGAAAGTTAGTAGTAATCATCATTAGCTGGACAGAAGGTTGTTAAATCACTTTTTTGCTATGCATGACGTCATCCTGTGTGATTCACCAGGTAAGGATTCCCCTTTTCCCTTGAGGAGCTAGAGTGTTTCAGGAGATGGAAATGAGTGTGATAAATTGTCCCATACTGCATAGCAAGTCAGGGCACCTGTGGCTAGGAAAGGAGGAACGCTGGTCTGGGATGATGTCTGAGAAGATGAGCTGATTGATTTTTAGTGTTCACTTTGCACAAACCAGAGTCACCTGGGAGGAAGGAACCCCCTCCCCCAAGTGCCCCTCCTCCCCAAAGTGGACAAGTGCCACCACATTGGCCTCTGGTATACCTGTGAAACATTGTGTGTGTGTGTGTGTGTGTGTGTGTGTGTGTGTGTGTATTTGTTAACTGATGTAGAAAGGTCCAGCTCACTATGGGTGGTGCATTCCCTGGGCAGGTGGGCCCGGGCTGGATAAGGAAGGTAGTTGCCAACCATGAATCTGAAATCACACCAGTAAGAGTGCTCCTCTATGATCTCTGCCTCAGCTCCTGATGAGCGCCTACCCTGATGTCACTCAATGATGAACTGTTACATGAAATAAACCCTTTCCTTCACAAGTTGCTTTTGATGATGGTGCTTATCACAGCAGCAGAAAGTGAACAAGATTAGGAGGCAATTCTCAAGACAAGGCTCTCAGGAGTTATTGGCAAGTGTGCCATATGAGAGGGACTGCCCTACTAAGTAGAACGTATAGAGTGTGACTTAGTAAGAATGAGACATAGTTTGCTGTATGTGTGGAGAAATGGCAGGACATATGGCTGCATGCAGGCAGATGCTGGAACATAAATTGGGATTTCTACACCTTGATCCATAAGAAGAGAGAGAGACAGAGAGATCCTAGGCCTGGCACAGGTTTTTGAAATATAATTTTTTAATTAATTAATTTATTTTATGTATATGAGTACAGTATAGCTGTATAGATGATTGTGAGCCATCATGTGGTTGCTGGGAATTGAACTCAGTACCTCTGCTCACTCCAGCCCAAAGATTTATTAATTATTGTATGTAAGTACACTGTAGTTGTCTTCAGATACACCAGAAGGGCATCAGATCTCATTACAGATGGTTGTGAGACACCATGTGGTTGCTGGGATTTGAACTCAGGACCTTCTGAAATCTCAAAGCCCACCTCCACTGACACACTTCCTCCAACTAGGCCACATCTCATAATCCTTCTAATCCTTTCAAGTAGTGATACTCCCTGGTGACTAAGCATCCCTGTGTAGAAGGGACTGCTCTGCTAGGAAGAATGTATAGGGTGTGACAGTAGGGATGAAGCATAGTTTGCTGTATACGTGGCTATGTGAGATGGAGATACATGTGTACATATACTTCCAGAGAAAGACAGAGAGGTAAGGATGATGGAAAGAAGAGAGAGAGAGAGAGAAAGAGAAAGAGAGAGAGAGAGAGAGAGAGAGAGAGAGAGAGAGAGAGAGAGAGAGAGAGAGAATGCCATGAGGCTACTCAGGAAGGATTTACTGAAGACTTTTAGGCAGGTGTGGTGGTTTAGATAAGAATGTCTCCAATAGGCTCATATATTTGAATGCTTAGTCACCAGGGAATGGCACTATTTGAAAGAATTAGAAGGATTAAGAGGTGTGGCCTTGTTGGAGGAAGTGTGTCAGTGTAGATGGGCTTTGAGATTTCAAAAGCCCATGTCAGGCCTAGCCTCAAAAGCCCATGTCAGGCCTAGCCTCTCTCTGTCTCTCTCTTCTTATGGATCAGGATGTAGAACTCTTAACTTCTGGTCCAGCATTTGTCTGCTTGCAGCCATATTTCCTGCCATGATGATAATAGACTAAACTTCAGTAAGCAAGCTCTCAACTAAATGTTTTCTTTCGTAAGGGTTGTCTTGGTTATGGTTTATGTACTGGAATAGTGTCTCAAGTCTAAACACAGCACATCAACCAGGCCAAAGCAGTTCCATGTGTAAGAGATTTTACTGGGGACAAAGAGAGGAGAGAGTGAAAGACAAAGGGGAAAAGAAAAAAGGGGTGAAAGTGGGGAAAACTCTGTCTTTTATATAGACTGTAACTTGGGGAGTGGGCTCTGGGAAGGTATGTAGTTGCCATAGCAACAGGTGACATGACACCTAGGTGCAGCATCCTGAGTTTGGAGCCCGGATCTGCAAAACTGGTCTTTTGATGCCAACAATGTTGTCTGTTTATACCAATAGAACAATGTTAAGACAGAAGTTGGTTCCAGGGACTGGAGTATTGTTGCTCACCATACTGTTTATTAGAGGAATATGGAAGACTTGGGGACTTTGGACTGCAAAGGCGGTGGGATGCTTTAAACAAAGCTTAATGGACCATCATAGTAGGAACATGGAAGACACTGCTGGGAGCAAGTTAAGTTGTTAGGGGACGCCTCAGTAAGTTTCAGAGGGGAAGAATCTTAGTAAATGGCCTAGAGACTGTTCTTGTGATATTTTGGCAAAGAATATGACTTCTTTTGCCCTTGCCTTAAAAATATGCCACAATTGAAGAGTTTTGGATTAATGCCATTGGAAGAGGAGATTTCAGGATAGCCCAGTATTGACTCTATTGCATGGTTATTAGTAATCACTATTATGCAGATCTATAATGAACAGGATCAAGCCAGACAAACAGAAATACAAACTGTACAGTGTGAGGAGAAAAGGAGTACCAGGAAGTGTGGAGCTGAGTCCAGTGCCCAAGGAGGTAACAAGTGTAAAGAAAAGCCCAATGTTAATGTAATAACGGGAGTGGTGACCACAGGGCAAGACCTCACCCAGCTAAGCTCCCAACTTGTGAAAAGTAATTAAAGGAAAGCTTAAGTAGTGATGGAAACCATGGGCAACAGAAAGCTGATGCAAATGTAACTAACAAGGAGGATGAGTACCAACCCCATCAAACAGGAGAACTTAGCAGCTTCAGCCATGTGGTTGTAGCTTTAGAGTCAAGGATACAAGAAAGAGGTTATGGAAGCTTCCTCTGAGGCTAAGGGGAGTCCTTGAGGTCAAGTATGTTTCAGGGGTGTCTCTGCATGGATACTCAGGGAGGCCATTGCACCAAGCTGTGAAGGTGAAACCTGTTCTGCTTTGGAGACCCCAATATGCTGGAGATGCCAGTGTGTAGAATACTTGCCAAGGGAGCTCCAGAGGAAGTGTGGAACCACCCCAAGAGAGAGAATCGTGCTGCAGTCCACAAAGCTGAAAGGAGGTGAGGAGCTGAAGAGCCCTCTAATATCACACATGGAGATGCAGAATTCGAAGTTTGTTCAGCTTGGCTTTGGTCCAGTATTTTCTCACTCTGATGCCTTTCCTCCCTTTGGAATGGTATTTTGTGCCATTGTATACTAGAAGTATGTGAATTGCTTTTTAAATTTGATTTTATAGTTGTTAAGTAGCTATGAGCTACTTACTATGAGTCTCAAAAGAGACTGAATTTTTAAACAGGATTGAGAATATGATAGATCATGGGAATTTTTCTAGTTGGACTGAATGCCATTTGCATTATGATATGGTTGAAATCTATGTGGGCCAAGGAATGGAATATGGTGGTTTCAATAAGAATGGCCCTTATAGGCCCATATGTTTGAATACTTAGTCACTAGAGAATGGCACTATTTGAAGGGATTTGAAGGATTATGAGATGTGGCCTTGTTAAAGGAATTGTGCCACTGGGGGCTGTCTTAAGATTTCTTCTCCTTTAAAAAAAATCTGTCTGTCTGTCTGTCTATGTGTCTATTTATTAAAATAAGTAAGAAACAAAAAAGACCAGAGTTAGTCAAAACACTCTTGAAGAACAAGATAGAAATTTTTCTTCCACCAGATTTCAAGGCAGAGTAGCATCTCCATAAGGATAGTAAATTAACCAAAGAGCAGAACTCGACAGATGGGTATCTGTTAAGATGACAGTATGGGGAGGGAAGAAAGCCCAGGCCTCCCTATAACCTGGTGAAGTCGATTCTCTCCTTCAACCTTCATGTGGGTCCCCAGGCTTCTGTGAACACCTTTCTCTTCTCTGTCACCTCTCCAGCCCAGGAAAGCTGTTTTTACTGGGTAGAAATGATAATTATTAACATTGGTTATTAGATATGAGGGCCTTAATGAGAAGACATATAGCATTTACACTTTAGTAATCAATCATACTTATATTTCCAAGTTTAAAAACAGGCAAAATTGGGCTAGCAGATGGGGAAGTGGCTTGCTAATTTATTAGGGTTTCTGTTAGGTTTTTCCAATATTAAGAGTATGCATCATGAGTAAATTATATCTTCATCAAAATCATGTGTTGAAGCCTTTATCCCATTTTATCTTATTAAAACTTAGAATTTCTGCACACCAAAAGACATTACTGCGACATGAAAAGGCATGAGCTGGGTGAGGTGGCACACACCGTTAAGTACAGCACTTGGGAGGTAGGGACAAGAGAATTTCTGTGAGTTCGAGGCCAGCCTGGTCTACATAGTGAGTTCTAGGACAGCCAGAACTATGAAGAAAGAGAGTTTTTTTTTAAAAGTCAAAAAGAAAAAAGGCACAAAAAGGCAAATCATGAACTAGGAGAAGGAACTTGTAATACTCACACAAACTATCATATCTGAAAAGACTCCTATAAATGAAAGGGTTGGGTATTCCATTTTCTAAAAGGTAGGAAATGATCCTTATGTAAGGATACTCAAATGGCCAACAAAAAAGCATTTGAGAAAACATTCTATGACAATTCAAAATGCAAAATTAATCCACGATGAACCAATACAACCCATCCAATAGAACTGCCAAAATTAACAAGACTGGCATGTCAAATGTTGTTAAAGATGTGGAGAAGCAAACAGACTTCCAGTCTCCTTTCTGGTAGGAATACAGACCCATTAGGAGGTGTGCCTTGTTAGAGGAAGTGTGTCACTGGGTGTGGGGGGAGAGAGGTGGACTTTGAGGTTTCAGAAGCCCATGTCAGGCCTAAGTTCACCACTCCTTCCCCATCCCCTCTGGATGAAGCTCTCAGTGACTGCTCCAGTGTCTGCCTGAATGCCACCATGATGATAATGAACTAAACCTCTGAAACTGTAAGCCAGCCTCCAATTAAATGCTTTTCCCTTTTTCATATTTCTCTCCATAGCAATGGACTAGGTGGCTAAGACAGCAGCATGGAGGTGTTAGCATTGCAGAGTGAAACCTCACTCAGGCAGCCAGCTAGTCAGGAGAATACTGGAGTGGGAAGGCACCCCAGGCTGTAAGTGAAGAGACTGATGAGCACTCTCTCAGGTAACCAGAATGTCAACCCATAATATCCCTCTTTCATGCAAATGTTTTTTCATACTAGATGTTTTCTTTATTTACATTTCAAATGTTATCTATCCCCTTTCCAGGTTTCCCCTCAGGAAAAAAAAAACCTCTATTTCCTCCCCACTCCCCCTTCTCATCAACCCACCCTCTCCTACTTCCTGGCTCTGGCATTCCCCTACACTTGGAAAATAACCCTATTAAAAATGGGGTACAATATAGCTATCTCCTGAGAGGCTCTGACAGTACCTGACTAATACAAATGTAGAGGCTCACAGCCATTCCATTGAGCTGAGGACAGGGTCCTCAATGATAGAGTTAGAGAAAGGACCAAAGGAGCTGAAGGGCTTGGAGCCCCTTAGGAGGAACAATAATATGAACTAACTAGTACCCTCAGAGCTCCCAGGGACTCAACCACCAACCAAGGACTATACATGGTGGGACTGATTGTTCTGGCAGCATGTGTGTAGTAGAGGATTGCAAAGTTGATCACTTGGCCCTGTGAAGATTCTGTGCCCCAGTGTAGGGAAATGCCAGGGCCAATAAGTGGGAGAGGGTGGGGAGGCAGGCATGGGGAGGGGGGATGCAACAGGGGTTTGTTCTTGTTGTGTTTGGTTTTTTTTTGTTTTTTGGAGGGGAAACTGGGAAAGGAGAAATCATATGACATGTAAATAAAGAAAATATCTAAATAAAAAAATGGGGTACAGAGCTAAACAAAGAATTCTCAACTGAGGAATACTGAATGGCTGAGAAGTACCTAAAGAACTGTTCAACATCCTTAGTTGAACAGGGAAATGCAAATCAAAACAACCCTGAGATTGCACCTCACACCAGTCAGAATAGCTAAGATCAAAAACTCAGGAGACAGTAGATGCTGGCAAGGTTGTGGAGAAAGAGGAACACTCCTCCATTGATAGTGGGATTGTAAGCTGGTATAATCACTCTGGAAATCAGTTTGGCAGTATTGCAAGCTGGTACAACCACTCTGGAAATCACTTTGGCAGTTCCTCAGAAAATTGGACATAGTACTACCTGAGGACACAGCTACACCACTCCTGGGCATATACCCAGAAGATTCTCCAACATGTAATAAGGACACATGCTCCACTATGTTCA
>NW_022196912.1:97605377-97629771 GCF_008632895.1 Mastomys coucha
GATACTTCGATCCTTCTTAGAAGGGGGAACAAAATACCCATGGAAGGAGTTGCAGAGACAAAGTGTGGGGCAAAGACTGAAGGAAGGACAATCAGAGACTGCTCCACCTGGGAATTCTTTCCATATACAGTCGCCAAACCCAGACAGTATTGTGGATGCCAGCAAGTGCTGGCTGACAGGAGCCTGATATAGCTGTCTCCTGAGAGGCTCTGCCAGTGCCCCACTAATGCAGAAGTGGAGGCTCAAAGCCATCCATTGTACTGGGCACAGGTTTCCCAGTGAAGGAGCTAGTGAAAGGACCCGAGGTTGGTAGCCCCATAGGAGGAACAACAATATGAACTAACCAGTACTCTCAGAGCTCTCATGTAAATGTTTTTAGGCTAAAGGCAACCAAGAAGCATTAAAGCCAGGGCACCCCCTCTTTGGATTCCCCTTTGCTGAGTAAACACAGCAAATTCTCCACTAGACACTGCACCAGAGGGAATGCCAAACTGATTTCCTTGTCCCTTCCTTTTCCTCCACCTCTGTTTCCATCTTTTGGAAGCCTGGGAGTCTTTTGTACTGTCATTCTTCATATTTACTCTTCTTTGTCCGTGGGGTTACATAATCCAGAGTTCTGAGACACTATTCTGTCCCTTCTTCTTTCTTTCCTTTTCCAGTGTAGAGAATCATACCTACGGAGGTATACATTCACATGTGCACGTGCGCGCGCGCGTACACACACACACACACACACACACACACACACACACACACACACACACACAAGGCAACCACTGTTACACTGAGTTATGTCCGCAGCCCGGAAGTAATAACTTTTTGGAATTCCCATCCAGGGAGATTCTCCTGAGCCCCGTGGACCGTAGGCAACAACGAACTCACTTGTTTTCATTTTGTCAGAGGGGTGTGCCCCAACTTCAGGCTCTGAGAGTTGAGGAGAAATTATATTTTCTTCCTGAAAACAGTGCAAAGGGGGAACAGCTGCGGGCAAAAGGCTGAGAGATGTTGAGAAGGGCATGGTGACTGGGTGTGGGGAATGCTTAAGCAGATGTTGAGAAGGGCGTGGTGACTGGGTATGGGGAATGCTTAAGCAGATGTTGAGAAGGGCGTGGTGACTGGGTGTGGGGAATGCTTAAGCAGATGCCCAGATTTGCCGCCTGGGTAATGGTGCTGCTCCAGCTGAGATTCCAAGGAGAGGACACAGTTTAGAGATATCTGAGCTGCTTATGGAGCTGGATCTCTTGGGGCCTGTGTGGCACAGTGACAGCCTCTGCCACAATGAGACTTGACTGCGTTCCTCGCGTCCAAGGCTGTAACTTTGTTCGACTTTCCAGAGGTTCTCTCTGTGCGTAAGACATATTGCCTGCCAGTCTCTATTTAAAGAGAATTGATCTACGATGCCGTTTGCTAAGTGCCCTCTGAGGTGTAAATGTTTACCTGTTCAGAGAGGGCAAGACGTAATGAGCAGAGTCAACAGCCATGTTTAGTTTGCACCACAATGCAATTCCCAGCAGAGATTTCCCTAAAATGCTGCTATGTTCTGCTCCTCCTCTGCCTACCACTACTTAATAGATGTGATGCAAAAGGTAGTACTTTGCTATTCAACATCCTGATTCAACCACTTCTCTTTGTTTTCTCCAATATTAAATCATTCCTTCCTTTGTACTTGCCAGCATGTGCAAGCCATCCCTCTTCAGTCAAAAGTAAGATGCTGTTGTACCATATACACATCAATTCATTGGTGAAATTAGTGAAGTTTAAGATCCATGTTATAGATAGGTTAGAAATATCACATAGGCTTCCCAGCCTTGTGTTAATGATACACCAAGCATCTTACCCTAGGCTTGGGCAATCGAACATGTGTTAATTCTGATGCAGACTTCTGAAGGTCTTTGAATTTATTGCTCATTGGATTGAGGGGAAGATGAGCCAGAGGTGCTGATTAATGATGACGAACACCTGCAAGGCAGCTCAGACACGTTGTTAACCAGACCACGGAATCCACTTAAAGATCTTTTGACAGCTGCTGGGTCTACAGTTTGTTGAAGAATCATCACAGATTCTGTACTTGAGGAGAGCAGAGCTGCCTCAGTGTCCAGGGAACCCCCAGAGCAAGTGAGGCAGGGGACTGGTGAGGAGGGCTGATGTGGCCTGTACATGGTGGAGCTGACTACACCTGAAGGGGAGAGGTAGGAGATAAAGACTATGTGACAGTGGTCAGAGTAGAGAGACATGGAAACAAGGAAGTAGTTTGAGTTAGTTGAAGCAAACTCAACTCTGTTACATAAACCTTTTTATTGTTCTTTCTTGTGGGCTGGAGAAAAAAAAATGAGCTGGGAGAAGCCATCCTTACAATAAGGATTTCTGGTTAATGTACTTCATTGTAACTTACGCCCTAGGGGGAGAAATGGGCTGATCTAAAGGTAGTGTTTCTACAGTAGGAATTCTCTCCCATTCCTGTGAGAGGTGTTTGCTGGCCACAGTCTATGAAAATGTTATTATCTAAGTAGTTGCTCTTGGTCACATTTCTTTATGAGGAACATCTTTGGAAGTCTGTGAGTATTCTGCTTCAGATAGTGATGCACCATTTCCTTCCAAAACAGTGCCCCCAGCTTGTCACCAAGTGTTTAAACGCCTGAGCCCATGGAAGAGACTTCACACTCAAACATATTTGAGCATATGACATGTTCATCTATCAACATATTGGACCATTGGAGCATTAATATTACAATGACTAAAGCTAGAGACCTTCACTCTCCTGCTACATTAGGGTGGAAAGGAGGAGGGTTAATGGAGTAAGCCATGTAACTGCACAGGGGCTGCAGTCTTTAGAGTTCTTGGTTAGGCCAGCCTTTACAGCCTGTGGTTCTCAAACCTGTGTCATGACCCCCACAGGGGTCACCTATCAGACATCCTGCATATCAGACATCTAGATTACAATTTGTAACAGTAGCAACATTATAGTTATGAAGTAGCAACAACAATTTTTGGATGGGGGTCACCAGGACACGAAGAACTGTATTAAAGGGTCACAGCATAAGAAGTCCCAGGCCACTGCTTTACAAAAAATACCCTCTCAGCGAGATTAGTCTTTAAAAATGGGGAGAATCCCAAGAGAGGACTTTTAATTTCACTTTGATGCTAAACATGTACTACTTAGTCACTGAGCTATTCCCAAGCAAATTTCTAATTTTAAAAAGATGTTTTCTTGAAGACAATACGGCCTTTATTAGGAGCCCACCTCCATGGTAGTCGACTGATTCCTACATTCGAGGTCAGCGCCCTCATTAATAATCACTCCTTGGAGAGCCCAGCGGAGCGAGAACACGGTCCTTTCCTTTGACTCTTCAAGGAAGTGAGGGGACCTGCTTTTCAGCTCTGGCTGGTTTCCCCATCCTCTCCCAGCTCAGTATGTCACAATGGAAACCAAGAAGCCCCTCAGCCCTATAACCATGACTGAGCCCAAGTTTCACTTTTCTTTCCCATTTTGGAATTCCCCATGGGCCCTGGAGCTCTTTGAGCAGCACTAATTGTTCTTGACTGGTTCCCTGCTCTAGCTTGGCTTTCATCAAACTCCCTTCTCTCCTGAGCGCCAATCTCTTTTTCCCAGTTGTTTTCTTTCAGAAGAACGGAACCCGTTCGTGTTTTGGTGTCCATCCAGCCCCCTTTCTATCTCTGAGAGGTATTTTCTTGAAGATAATACGGGGCCATTTTCTTCACAGGAAAAATGTGTAGGTAGATGAACATCTTAATTTTTTTCCAGGTTAAAACTGCTTTGTTTCAGCATATGTATAGCAGAGGATGGCCTAGTCAGTCATCAATGGGAGGAGAGGCCCTTGATCTTATGAAGGTTCTATGCCCCAGTGTAGGGGAGTGCCAGGGCCAGGAAGTGGGAGAGGATGGGTTGGTGAGCAGGGGGAGGAGGGAGGGGACAGGGTTTGTTTTTGCTTTTGTTTTTGTTTTCTGGAGGGGAAACCAAGAAAGAAATATCATTTGAAATGCAAATAAAGAAAATATCTAATAAAAAAAAAGAAAAAAACTGCTTTGCTTTTATCTGTTCTGCTTCTGAATACCTTTATGCTCACACTCAGGTGGCTCTCCTTTAAGAGCACTGTCTTAATCTGTCTCCAGATGTTGTAATAGTGTCTGCTGGGAGCCTGGGAGCCTTCAAGCTGCATCAGAACAATGTGGAAGAACTAGAAAATATGTCACATGCATGCACACACACACACACACACACATACACACACACACACACACACACACACACACACACATACACACACACACACACACACACACACACACACACACACACACACGCGCCCACCTTTATCAGGAACGTACTCCTGTAGCGTAATGTCATCCCCAAAACAACAACATTAATCTATACTCAAGGTCAGCTCCCTCATGAATCATCCCTCCTTAGAGGTTCTTTTCAATACTTTAGTAAAGTCTATTACATTTCAGCATTGTATATGGAGGAAACAATCAAGCCATGTATATTTTTAATTGATACTACTTTATTTAAGGAATAGTACAATTAAGTTTGAAGCTTCAAGGGACTGGAATGGACTTAAGATTCAACTTGGAAGAGGAAGTTCTGGTCAGCCTTCTCCCTGGTTGTTAGAAGCATCACCATTTCTCTTCATTTCCCCAGCTCCTTCACCCATGGTCACAAATAATGGGTTGTAGTCATAACATCTTTCTCCTTGTCGGAGCAATGCCTTCCAGTTCTCTAGTATTTTTAAGCCACTGATACTGGTTTACGTGTTGTATAACTATCCCACATCCCATCCTCATGTGACCTAGTGACCCTGCCCCGTACCAGCCTCTTGGTGTGGTAGACTCTTACCCCCTCTTAGCTTCTGGTGGGAAGTCACTTAGCCTACTTTCTTATGTTGCTAAACTAATAACCTTGGCCCAGCTGTGTTGCTCTGTGTATGTCTCTGTGTCTCTATGAGCAGAATTATACCCTCTTTCTTTGACCTCGTATGTAGAAGCCCTTGTGTGTGGAAGTGGGCACTTTAAAGAGGTAGCTAAGTAAAGAAGAGAATTTAGAATGTCCTACCCCACCCCCAACTAAGAACAATGTCACTGCTATCCTTTGAGAAAGGAGGCATTTGGATAGAAAGAGGCCATCCCAGGCATCCACATGCACAGAGGAAATAAAGAACATTTGTGAATACAGAGAGAAAGTGGCCACATACAGAGGCCTTGAGAGAAGCCCAATCCGCTTATGCCTTGACTTAGAACGTCTATGTTCTAGAGAGAGACATGGCCGCAATTTAAGTCCCCATCTATTGTGGCCTTAGCTTAATGGTTCTCAGCCTTTCTAAAGCTGTAACCCTTTAACACAGTACCTTATCTTCACATATAACTATTTTTGTTGGTACTTCATAATTATAATTTTGTTACTTTTATGAGTCATGATGTAAACGTGTTTACTGATGGTCTTAGGCAATCCTGTGAAAAGGTCACTAGATTCCTAAAGGGGTCATGACCTACAGGTTGAGAACTACTGCATTAGCCTAACACAGTATACCACTAACTGGTCTAGTCAGAATTTTTTTTTTAAGATTTATTTATTTATTTATTTATTTATTTATTTATTTATTTATTTATTTATTTAACGTATATGAGTACACTATAACTGTCTTCAGACACACCAGAAGAGGGCATCAGATCCCATGTGGTTGCTGAGAATTGAACTCAGGACCTCTGGAAGAGCAGTCAGTGCTCTTAACCGCTGAGCCATCTCTCTCCAGCTCCTCTAGTCAGAATCTTAAGAGTTCTCTTCCTTGAGTGCTAGGCCCACCTGCCTGTTTACTTCTGTGTGTATCTGTGGAGCTGGATGCTGCTTGTGCTATGGAATGTAGGCATAACTTTTAGACTATTTTATTGAGTTCTTATATTTACCACCCTTCCAATCTTGGTCCATCCTAATCCCTACCAACTCCCCAAGGTAGGAGAGAAAGAAGGTAAGAGGGGAAAAGGAGCCTAGATCTCTTTAGCCTACTTCCTGATGATAGGGGCTTTGGATTCCTAGGGGCAAGTCCAGTCTTTGTTGTCAGATTCAGCAAGCTAGCAGTAGAAAAGCATCCAGCCAGTAAACACAACAGCAGGAACCCCAGTAGTAGAGACCACAGGGGAAGCAGTAGCCACAGGCCCTCTCGGGGCTCTCCTACTTAGACCCCCTCCAGAGTCCCCAGATTAAACATCGGCAGCTGTCAAAATCCACACCCCTTTTAGAGTCAGAGACCATCACAGTTAGCTGTCATGGACAAACTGAAGCAGTCCTATATCACACACTTGGGATTAAAACAAGACCATATTCATGTAACATACCTGGGGTTTTTAAAGTAACCAAAACTCTCACTACAATGGACAGTGGAAGAAGAAAACAGAAGGAAAGTAATTGGATCAAAGCCTAGTCATTTAGCTTACACGGGCTGAACCATCTCCTGATTCTTGGTCGACTTTCCATTAGCGGCAACACTAGGGCCCTAGCTGAGGCATACACTTTGTATTTCCAGGCTGAGGAAGATGCTGTCTTGATGAAATTTTGTAAATAGGTCTCTGTGTTTTATAAGTCTAGGTTCCTTGAGGCAAGTAAATTGTATTGGTCCCAAAAGGAAGGAAACAAATCCTTTGTGTTTTGAGAATTGGAAAGAAAATTAGCCTGATTTCAAGCCTGGATTTACACTATGAAACTGCAGGCCTGGGAGACAGTGACGATGAAGACAACCCAAGGGGGTTGTGAAAAGATCAGGCTTTAGGGAAACTGAGGCTTGGGGGGGTACAGTTCTTTTGTGAGTGGGGGAGGAAGTCTAACCACGTTGGTTGGCTGCATAGGGCTTTGTTAAAAAGCAGATTCCCAGGTACACAGTAAAGTGACTGAATTAAAATCCCTGAGTCTGTGGCCTGGGGACAAGCATATTAGGAAGTTTACTAGCTGAGTCATTGCTGAGTATGCACAGTGTTAATTAATTTCCCTAATTAACTCCCCAGCCAGGCAGGAAAATGCCTGAAAACAGATGGCAGGGAAGTCTGGGGTCAAGTTCTCTCTGAAGGCCTGTGAGATGGCTCAGTGGGTAAAGGCCCTTGCCACCAAGCCTGGCAACTTGAGTTTTAGTTTCCTGAGATCTACAGGCTGGAAGGAGAGAACCAACTTCTGAAAGTTGTTCTCCAAATCCTTGTCACTTACATGAGCTCTCCCTCCCTCCCTCTCTCCCTCTCTCTCTCTCTCTCTCTCTCTCTCTCTCTCTCTCTCATACACACACACACACACACACACACACACTAAAACGTAATAATAAAAATATTCTATCTGATCTGAAACTGAATGCTCATAAGTTGCCCATCACATTGAGTGTATACTTATGGGCCAGACTACTAAAAAATCCTGGCCTGGGCTGGATCTCAAAAATAGGCCAATTACCAAAGCATCTGGTGTCAGGGCTATCTTTTTTTGGTTGACAAAGACCTAAATCATTGGGTTACCCAGCTTCTATGGAATGGTACTCTGGGGTGATAGCATGTGGATCCTGACAGTCTCAGACCTTCCTGGGGCTGTGTTGGAGGTCACATGGATGGTGTGACTGATGTCGTCTCAGAGAGCATTCCCCACCCTGCAGACCCCCCTCACATACCCCCTCCATCAGTTAAAGTATGCCAGGAATGATTGGGCAGGGAGACAATTTACCTCCATCGCCTACAAGCGAAACCCGGAACACTGAAGTGGTCAGACTTCTTTAAGAGGAAGATGAGAGACACTTGGCCTTGACCCTGAGTGCCATATGGGCTGCAGACCCTTCTGTGACCCACCTGGTTCTCCTGCTATCATGTAAGGCCTGTGTGTTCTTTATGCCAAAAGCAATGTAAATCAGTCAACAGCAAAGGCTGGCAAAGTGCCAAGAGTGAGGATCCTGGCTGGGACTGGGAGCTCCTGGCTCTGTCCACAGCACACTGCTGGGTCGTTTCCTGATCCTCTCTGGACCTCTGTCCTTGTCTATAGTATACACACTCACGGGCACAAACCATCATCTGAGACTTTTAACTGGGGTTTGGCTTGCCGGTGTAAGCATTTGTAACAATATAAAGGCACTTGGAAAAGCTTGCTTCATGAAATAAGTTGCTAAACTTTGACCCCATGAATGGATAAGCTAATAATTCCCTCTCATAGATGCACATAATTTTAGAGATCCCTTCCCATCCAAGAGTGAAAATGTGTTGTTTATTGGGATCAGGAGTTTATGGTTGAACTTCTCTACTTTGTTAATTGAGAAGAAAGATAAAGGAACAAATAAAGCCCCATCCCCGTAATTGTTCCTGTTGGAGTTAAGGCATTAGTTAAAAGAGAAGCGTCCCACTTCAAGGTGGTCTCTCCATAGAAATATTTGTGTGTATATTTTGTGAAACCTTGATCCCCATCCTTTGCTTGAGGAGTTTTCTTCTCAGATGTATAGCCCTGTTGAACAATCCATAGACCTCAACTTAACCACTCGAGTAATTTCCATGGGGATTTGTTTATAACCCTCATTTTGGTCCATTATCCTATTTTTTGGGGATAATATGATTTCACTGCACTCTAAAATACACATTTCAAAGAAAAGCAAATAAGATGTATGGTAAGCATGCAGAATTGAGTTATGCCGATAAAGGCTTGCTTGGAATACATCTGATGGCGCAGAATAGTCGTGGTTTCCAGGCAGTTAAATTTCAGATATTCAAACACTCCTCCTCTCCATGCTCAATTTTTCTTTTCTCCTAGAGACTGGCATTTCCAGCAAAACCATATACAATTTACAGGTGTCCTGAGACAGCAACTCTCTCTTTGGTGGTGGTATGCCCGCAGGGGTGGTCCGCCAGGTGAAGAGTGGGGTCTGCCTTCCCAAAGCTCAGACACAGATCTAGTCTCGAAGGGGAGAAGACCACAGCTCGGCTCTTTCCTTGGCTTGCCCACACTTTTCCAGAGCATGGGTGAAGAGTGGAAATGGGTGGGGCATGGGGAAAGGACATGGGGATGAGAAATAGTATAAGGAAATGGGGATGAGGGTGGAAAGAAGGGATGGGGATGAGGGAGTGGGGGTGGAAGGTAAGGATGAGGATAAAGATTAGGGAATGGGGATGGGGAATAGGGGATGGGGATGGAGGGTGGGAATGAGGAGTGGGCTGGGGAGAGGGTGTAGAGAATGTCAGGGTGTCAGGACAGGCTTTCTCCAGAAGGGGTCCTCAAACTCCAGAGTTTGAATGGCCTGAATGATCACAGGGCTTGGTAGAGTGATGAGTCTTCGCTTCCATTTCCAGAGTTTTTGATTTAGGAGATATTTTCTGGAGACACGAAAACAGCTTTTAAACCTGTGTGTCAATGTGATGTGTGTGCATGTACGTGTGCATGTGTGTGTATGTGTGCGTTGTTTAGTGGACAAATGAGTGACATTTAATGTCTGAAACACTCTTACTAGGAATGCTTACTTGAAGGAATAGCCTCGGGTTTTTGGAGTACCCTATCTGGAGTGGATATGTGAGACTGGAGAGATGGTTCAGCAGTTCAGTTCCCAGCACCCATGTCAGACAGTTCACAGCTGCTTGTAACTCTAGTTCTAGGGAATCTGGCATCTTTTGGCCTCTGCATGTACTGCACTCACATTCACCTATCACACACATACACACCAAATGAAAAGTAAAAATAATAAAGTTTATGTGTGTGTGTGTGTGGTGGGACAAAGTTCTTATATACACCTTCAAGTATATTTCTAATCAACATTGAAGGCTGTGTTAATTTGTGTGATGGTTTGAATGAGCATGGTCCAGATAGACTCATATGTCTGAATGCTTGGTCTCCAGAGGTTGGAACTGTTTTGTAAGGATTAAAAGGTGTGGTGGCCTTGTTAGAGGAGGTCCATTGGAGGTGGACTTTGAGGTTTCAAAAGCCCATTCTATTTCAGTTATTTCTCTTTCGGCCTATCTCTCTGCCTTGTGGTTGATTATTGTCTTAACATGAAAACTCTTGGCTACTCCTCCAGCATCATGCTTGTCTGTCTGCTGCCATGCTCCCCACCATGATGGCCATGGGCTCACCCTCTGAAACTGTAAGCAAGTCCCCAATTAAGTACTTTCCTTTGAAAGTTGTCTTGGTCATGGTGTCTCTTCACAGCATCAGAGTAGTAATTAAAACAATTTCCATAAGATGAATATTATAGTTAGTTTTTCATAGGTAAAATGAATGGCAGTACACTATATGTGGATAAGTTAGCTATGTAGCTCAGTGGGTAGAGTTCTTGCCTAGCATATCTGAGGCTCTAAGTTCAGTTTCCAGTACCACAAACCAAACCAAAACAGAATGATTTGCAAATAAATGGAAAATTTGCACATATAGTTCAGCCTTGCATAAGTCATTGTACTTCTGTAGGCCAAGGAATCCATAATGTCTCTTATTAATGCAGGTCTAGGAGATCCTTGTCTGAAGAGTTGAGAGGAGGAGCCTATGGTCCTGATTAATCTGTGCCATCACCGTAATATCTGTGAGGCAGACTCATGGCATTATCTAGACCAAGGAGTCTAGCAAGGGATCTACTTTTGGTAGCTGTTGTGTTTATTTCCTAAAAGGAGAAGAGTTAGCATGTCAACAGGAGGAAGAGCTAAGACTAAGAACAGTGAGGAGAGGGCTGAGTTGGGTTGGCTGATGGTTAAATGTGTGTGATGGAGCCCAGGTCACCTGAAGAAGAGGCAGAAAACAGATTTTTGAAAAATAGGTCAGAACACAGAGAAATGGGAATAAGAAAGTATTCTGTGTTAATTGAAAAGAACTCGAAAGCTTTTCTGATAATTCTTTCTTGTAAAAATAACAAGATCTACTCAGGGCATTTCTGGTTAAGGCATTTTATACACTATCTGCTCATGTGTGCATAAAACCTAATGGAAGCCTTTGGGTCTTGCTGGAAGTCATGTTAAAATACATCAAATGCCCAGGCAATGCTTTTTTATATGCCTCCAAAAGTATAGACAACAAAAGCAAACACTAGCCAAATAGAAATATACCAAACTAAAAAGCTTCCTAAAGTAAGGAAAAGAAACAGCAGTGAGGCAGCAATTCTGAGAGAGAGAGAGAGAGAGAGAGAGAGAGAGAGAGAGAGAGAAAGAGAGAGAGAGAGAGAGAGAGAGAATCCACAAAATAGATGTGGAAAGAAACCAGTGTCCAAAATACATAAGGAGCCAACTCAATGGCAATAAAACAAATATAGCCATTTCAAAGTAAACAAAGCACCTGACTGGCTATTCCTCCAAAGAATATATCAAAATTACCAGTAGAAATATGAAAAAAAAATCAATACCATTAGCTGTCAGAAAAATACAACTGATATCCACAGGGAGATACCATATCACCCAGTTGCAATGGGTGGTATCACAATGGCCAAAGCGAGACCTGTTGGTAAGGATGTGGAGGAAAGGAAGCTATTGTACCCAACTGATGGGAATGCAAATTAGTACAGTACAGTAGGGCTGGGAGCAGTGGCACACACCTATAATCCCTAGCACTTGGGAGGCTGAAACATGGGGAATATCTCCTCTGAGCATAAACCCGGAAGATAGGAAATTTTGTGTGTGTGTGTGTGTGTGTGTGTGTGTGTGTGTGTGTGTCTGTCTGTCTGTCTGTCTGTGTGCATGTTCATTGTCACAACAGCCAAGACACAGAAACAAATCAAGTCTCCATCAACAAATGAGTGGATAGAAAATATGATGTATCTATGCAACAAAATATTGTCCCTCTTGAACAAATAAAAAGATTTAGGACTAGGGAAATAGCCCAGTGTTTAAAGCTCTTGGCATACAAGCATGGTGACTGGAGTTTCAATTCCCAGAAGCCATATAAAAATGAGCGTAACAGTTTACCTGTAATCTCAATTACTGATGGTAGAATCAGGATCCACAGAGCAAGCCAGCTTTGACTAGTGAGGTCTACAAGCTCTGGGTGTGATTGAGAGACCCTGCCTCAATGAAGAAGGGGAAAAAAGAACAGTTGAGGATGATCTCTGACATTAACTTTATGTTTCCGTGTGAACAAGTACCCATGTGCATGTACCCATTACAAGTGCACATGCATACGTGCAAACATGCATGTACAACAGGCACAACACAATACACATACAAAACTGAACAAGCGGGAAAGAAGAGAAAGTCTCTCCTTTGTAGTAACATGGTATTAAGCCAAATAAAGCAAGCCAGACAATTACACACCTGGCGTGGGTATAATTGGAACCTGTAAAATGCCGATTCTAGAGACTAAGAGGTGAGAGGTAGAGAGATGCTGGTCAGAGGGTGCAAAGCTATGTTTACGCGAGATAAAATTATCTCTCTTCATGTGGTGTGCACACTGCATGTACATGAGTGTGCCAGTGTGCATGTATGATGGAGCCAGAGGAGGATGTTGGTTTTCTTCTACCCCTCTCTGCTTCATTCCTTTGAGACAGGGTCTCTCACTGAACCCAAATGTCACTTATCTTACAGCTAGCCTGTGAAGTCCCCATGGCCATTGTCTCTCTGCTCTCTATGGAATTAGAAGGAAACGTGTGACTGGCTTTTAACGTAGGTGCTGGGGGTCCAAATGCAGGTAATCATTGTTACAAAGCAAGCATCTATCCTCCCTGAGCCATCTAACCAACAGCTGCAAGATACAAGTAAACAAAAATTAGCTCCCAATTCCCAGCTCAATGCCTCTTACCAGGACTCCAACAGTGATTGTTATTAGAAGGACCCTGGGACACTTACATGGGTCATCTCCATGTTTGCTCATATATGACTTTACACTTGTTAAATGACTGGAGGATTCTCCCTCAGGTTTACCTTCTACTTTGTTCTCTGTAGACAAAGTCACGGCCGCAGGAAATTCTCTAAGTTCAATCACATGTATTTTATATTCTTTAGCCTCCCCTAGTCATACTTATTTTATATCTATCTCATTAATTCTTCCTACCTGATTTGCTAGACCTGATGGCCAGAGACATAGGTCTGTTCTCAAGCAAGCCTGTTCTATCTCATGGTCTCTGCTGTGGTAGCTGGCTGCCATTTCCTCCGCATTTGAAGGTTTGATCACTGTTGTCAACAGCACATCACCTTGTGCCATGCTGCATTCCTATCAAGGCTGACATCCTTGCTCTCCTCTAGTGTATTCTAAGCACAGCAACCTGGTGCCTGCACTGGAGTGATAAATATGATTGTGTAAGTTTATACAACCCCCCCAACAGGTTTCTATTACACTTAACATTCAGAATCTTTATCACAGCCAACAGGTCCCAACTGAGCCGCACCCTAGATGTTTCTCTAATGTCATCTCCTCCACTCTTTCTGCTATGTATTCTGCTGTTCTTTGAACATAAGAGATTTGCTTTACCTTGGAGCCTTTCTAAAGCTGTTATCTATGTCTCCAGGGGGGCACTTCCAACATTTGACATGTCCATGCTGGGTCTTCTTCCATGTCTGAATGTACCCTTGTTGCAAAGGACTTGAGTAACTTGTAACCTCTCTTTCATGACGTTCAATCTTCCAGTATATGTATCCCTCTTTCCACTTTCTTTCTCTCTCCTTCCCTGTTTTTCCTGGAATTTGTTGTGTAATCCTGGCTTCGTTTTTCTGTCCTCTTGCCTTAGCTCCCTAGTGCTGGGATCACAATGTGTGCCTTCATGCCAGCTCTTCTACTTTTCCGTTAAGAAAAGCCAATCATTGTTCTTGAGATAAGATCTTACTATATAACCTGGGGTGACCTCAGACTCATGATCCTGCTACCTTTACCTTCTACGTACTAGGATTATAGGCATATAATCCCATGATCAGCTTTAAAATATTTTTATTACCTATATTTATTGTGATTGATATACTTTGATCTAAATAGTAAAATAAGGCAAGGAAATTCCCTTATGTGTCTTACCATACTACCTTCCTGTGTATGATAAAAAAAATCTAAAATATCTTACTGTGGGACATTTCCATCATACAGCACAATATGAACTAGCTATCACATTGTGCATTCATGGTTTAGATGTCATTCTATGTAACCCCATCCCTTCTTTGCCCTTAGTAACTACTATTTTACTCTGCTTATATGAGTTCAACTTAAAGAAAGGCTTTATTAAATGTTTATTTATTTTATATGTGTATGTGGTGTAGGCTGGGCATCACATGTGTCACAGTGTCCCTGTGCTATTCAGAGGACAACTTGAAAGGGTTGAATCTCTACCTCTACCACATGAGTTCTGGGGCTTGAACTCAAGTTATTAAGTTTGGTGGCAAGAACCCTCTGAGCCATCTTGCTGGCCTGAGTTTGACTCTTGTAGAGTCCTTATACAAATGAGATAATAAAATATATTTTTCTGTTTGTGCTTGCTTTATTTTACTTAGCATATGTGGTGGTTTGAATGAGACTAACCCCCATAGATTCACATATTTAAATACTTGGTTCCCAGTATTTGTAGAACTGTTTAAGAAAGATTAGGAGGCGTGGCCTTGTTGGAGAAAGTGTGTCATTGGGGCAGCCATTGAGGTTTCAAAAGTCCATGTCACTCCCAGTTAACTCTCTCTGTCTTGTGCTTATGGATCAAGACGTAAGCTCTCAGTAACTGCTCCAGTGCCATACCTGCATGCTAGTGTGCTCCCACAGTGATGGTCATAGACTCAAGCCATCTAAAACTGTAAGCCCCAAATAGATGCATCTCTTCTAGGTTGCCTTGGTCATGGTGTTTTATCATGGCAATAGAAAAGTAACCTAGACAGCATCATATTTTAAATATTCACCTATGCTATCACAACTCTCTGTCTCCTCTCTCTCTCTCTCTCTCTCTCTCTCTCATACACACACACACACACACACACACACACACACACACACACACACACACTTTTTAAGACAGGCAGGGTCTTGTTATGTAGCTCAAGCTGGCCTTGAACTCATAATCCCTATGCTTTTGCCTCCTAAGTGCTGGATTATAGATGTGAGCCACTGTGCCTGGCTCCAGCGTTTCAGTTTCTCCCCTCCACTCCCTGAAGCTGAGAACTGAACCCATCTGACCTAAATCACTGACCCCTAGAGTCTCTTTTTTAAAGGCTGGAAAATATTCCATTGTGTGAATAAGCATCACAATTTCTTCATCTATGAACCCACGGATAGGTACTAAATTGCTTCCAAACACTGGCCACTGTGAATAATGATCCGCCAGTGAACTTGGGTGTTAAGCTATCTCTGGCAAACTGACTCCTTTTCTTTGAGTAAATAGCCAGAATTGTGATTACAGGGTCACATGATAATTTTATTTTTAGACTCTGAATAGCCTTCATACTGTTTTTCCATAACGGCTACCTTAATTTACATTTCCACTAACAATGAACAAGGGCCACCTTTCTTCACCTTCTTTCCCACACTTGCTATCTTTTGTTGTTTTGATAGCAGCCATTCTATTTGGGGGAGGGCAATACCTTAGTGTGGTTTTAATTTGCATATTACTGAAGAATAGAGGTATCAAACTATTTTTTTTTCATAGACTTGTTGGAGTTTCTCTGATTACTTTTAAATTGTTTGTTTTCTTGCTACTGGATTGAGTTCCCTGTGTATTTTAGATATCAACCTCTTAACTAAGATTTACCAATGTCTTCTCCTATTAGAGGGCTGCCCCTCCTCTCGATGGTTTCATCTTCAGTGTGAAAGGTTTGGAAAACATTTCGGACCACACTTGTCTACTTTTGATTGGTCATCTGATTTGGGGCTTGAGCGCTATAAAAACATTGCCTGGTGTAATACATCTCTTTAGCATACTGCTTTCAAGTCTCATGTTCTGGTGTTAAGCCCACTCCAAGCTGATGTTTGTGTGTGCTGGAAGAAAGGGACCTGGTTTCATTCTTTTGTGTGAGGATCTCCAGTTTTTCTCAGAACCATTAATTAAAGAGATTGTGTATTCTCTGTGGGGTTTGCTGGTTCCTTGTCAAAAATTAGTTGGCTGTACATTGTTAGGCTTGTTTCTTGGCATTCTGTGTGTACCATTAGCCATGAGTCAGGTTTTATGCAAGTTCCATATCATTGTGATGACTATAGCTTGCACAATCAGCATTAGAAATAAGTTGTCTTTCTTTGCATGCTTATAGCCCAGGATAGCTATAGCTATGTGCACATGTATACACACACACACAGCCACACACATACACACACACCACACATACCACACATACCACACACACACACACACACCACACATACACACACACACTACACATACACATACACACTACACATACCACACACATACACACACACACACACACACACACACACACACACACACACCAGTGAGATGGGGGAATCAATCTAAGCACAAATATAAACAAATGTAATTTTAAAAGGAAACCCATTATTCAATATTCTTGTAACCATGGCCACCTGTGAGAATCCCAGAACCTAAAAAGAGGAACAGAGATTTCCAGTCAAGGGAATTTGTCTAATGTCCAGGGCATATCCTATCTCTAACTGGTCTGACTACAAGATTCTAGCAGGCAACCCTTGCCATAGGGTCTGGGAAGTCCCTGAGTGAGGCCCGTGGTTCTTAACTGCTTCTATAAACAGCATTCCATGGTTATTTTGGGTTTGTTTAGCTTTTTAAAAGTTTGTTATTGCTGATGTAATTTTTGCCCTGTATCTAGTAGTTGGAGCACATATCCTTGCCTCCTGATGATTAAGCTTTGGAACTTTGTAAATACAAACTTTACTTTGACATGACATCACTTCCAAGTCCCAAAACATAACCACCCAGAACTAAGATATAAACACATTTGTTCCCAGACACAAGGGTTTTGAGACTGCAGATCATGAATTGGAGAGAGGAATCCCCACCCCCACCTCCAGCCTATATCACTTTGAGTTTGCTTGCCATGGACTGCCTCCTAACGTGGTTGGATAATTAATAGTAACAAAAAATGATGAGTGGTCTCTTAAGGGAACTCCCACAAGCTTCAGCTTAATAATTCTTGGTCAAAAGTAGATCCTTGAGTCTCCATTGCCAGAAATTTGGACTAATCTATTCTGAGGCAAAGATTAAGAATCGCTATTACCAAGTTCCAGTAAGAACCCCTTGCCTTCCTTCATGGTGCTGATGCTGTAGCCTTTGAACAGACCTTTTTAAAAAAACAAATGTGTTAGTTTAGTGTGTGTGTGTGTGTGTGTGTGTGTGTGTGCGCGCGCGCGCGCGCGCGCGTGCACGTGCATGCGCATGCTACTATATGGAGGTCAGACAGAGAGCAACTTCCTGGAATCAGTTTTTTCTTTCCACCATGTGGACTCTGGGGATCCTACTTAGGTCATCAGGCTTGGCTGCAAGTACCCTTACACACTATGAGAACATTTGTTTTCTTTCAGGATGCACCATGAGGAAAACGTGACCCAAAATCTAGTTCCTGCCTTTGTCAAAATGGAAATAATATGATCCTTAGCTATTAGGATAAAAGACTACACACATAAGCCAGGGAGATGGCTCAGTGGGTGCACATTTGTGAGGGCCTGCGTTTGAATTCTCAGGACCCATTGTAAGCCAGGCAGGATAGAGTGTGCCTTTGATCCTTGTGTTTCTGCAGGAAGATGGGAAGCAGAGATAGGAGAATCTCTGGAAGCCAGCAGGCCTTGTGTACACAGCTTCAAACAACCAGTAGAGCCTATCTCAAGTGAAGTGGAAGAAACAGTAATACCCAAGGGTTTCCTCTGACCTCCATAGACACACTGTGGCATCCACTTACACTCATCTATACGAACATACACGCACACATGTCACACACACATACAAGTTACAAACTACACATAACATTGAAGGAAAAGTTGAGATTTGAGCAATTGTAACATCTGCTGTCAAATATAACAAATCTACAACCCAAGACGTGGGTAACCTCATACCCAAACTCATTACCCTCTACAAACCCATAGCCCCTAAATGTTTTAGAGGCATTTACTAACTTTCCTCTTAATGCTGTTATTAAAAGGAAGTTAAGAGAGCTGTCCCAATGACAATTCTATCACAGGCTTAGCTGTAGCCCCTCATCTGGTAATGAAGTAATGAAAAGATTCAGGATTTTACACATTACTATTTTTATTTTATACTTTAGAGTTTCTGGAAAGATTGTTGTGTGTAGCAAGGCCTTCAGGAATAAAGGGTTGGCTAATGGAAACAGGCTGAGTGGGATTGTATATATTCACAGAGTGATCTGTAGAGTGGAATTGTATATATTCACAGAGTAGTGTGCAGTGAGACCATCTTTTCATCTCCATTAATAATGTGCTAGTTCTTCAAGACAACCTGTGAGGGACATTTCAAAAGTGATGAGTCTTTAGGGGCTGGAGAGATGACTCAGTGGTTGAGAGCACTGACTGTTTTTCCAGAGGTCCTGGGTTTGGTTCCAAGAACCCCCACATTCTGACTCACAATCAGCTGTAACTCTGGTCCCAGGGGATCTGTCACCCTCTTCTGGCCTCCAGTGGGTATTGCACACACATGGTGCACATCCATGCGGGCAAAACCTCCATACACATAAAATTAAATGAAGAAAATGTGTTCATTTTGGTGAAGAGAACAATTATACCTCAGTGTATCTTTTAAAGCCGTCTCTTCTGAAATCATATTGAATTACAAAACACATTACACAAGCAGTTGGACCGACCAGCTCAGTTGCTCACTTTATTTGGGTGTTCCTAGTTTCCAACCATCTGTGAATAAGTAACAAATGACTGTGTATTGGGCACTTTCTCTTCCCAGTGGCAAAATAGTGGAGATAAACAGTTTACAAGGAGGGAAGACTTCTTTGGGCATCAAGTTTCAGAGATTTTTTAGCTCATGGTTTCTTGGTCCAGCTATCGTAGAGGATGCTGATAGGAGGAGCTCTGTGTACCCCAGGCTCTGGGAAGTAGACTGTGGGAGGAGCCGGTCTCCTCATATGCCTGCCCTTCGGTGTCACCCCTCCATGGACCCAGCTTCCTTCTACTGGGCTCACCTCTGACTTAAAAGTGTTTACCATCTACCAATAGGGCACACACAGGGTTCCTGGGCACATCTTATCTCCAGGTTCCACTCACTGACCCCTTCATACTTCAGAGTATAGTTCCTAAAGCCAGGTCATTCTCAGTGTGGCTAGCACACTAGCTTTATGTGAGGAAACAACACAGACCTGTCTATGTTCTTGAATCAGTATATTATCGAAATCCACCACTATCAGTGTCATTTACAGGTGTTGGATCCTACCCAAGATCACCTTCTGAGTTAGCAGCTTTGTCCTCTGGCCCCTGCTCAATCAGAAGCCATCTTTAACAATCAGCCATTTTAGAAGAATGTCTCTCGATTTATATTTAACTGATGTTCTTCATTATTTACATATTTATGCATAGCAGTGTTGACAAATATGCATGCTGCCAAGGAGACTTTACTTTTCACCTCCAGAGCCATCAAGACGAAGAGTCCAGATCATTCATCCTTAATGACTTGGAGTAATTTCATTTTTTTCTGTGATTAATACACTAAAGTATAAATTACTGATTTATTATTGGTGTTGGTAACATCGACATACATACACATCTACTGGTAACTATTTAGTACCAACCATCTTGCCCTACCTCCAACAACAGCTTCCTAAAACAATTCGAGACAGGCTTTTATGTAGTCCAGTGTGACCTCGGACTCCCTAAGTAGCCAAAGCTGGCCTTGAATTCAGATCTTTCTGCCTCCAGCCCCTGAGTTCTCATATTACAGGTGGATGCTACCTCTGTTGGGGAAAGCTCTATGCTAGGTGAACTACTTCCACAACCCAGTCATAAGACATCAAACATCACGTTTCAGGGCTCTCATGTTAAAATGTCCATTCAGGTTACCCTTGTTCATTTGAATGTCAACTCTTCTCTTCTTGCCCAAGGATATTGTGCATAGTTTTTCCCCTCAGATTCCCTTTTGTATTGTTGTTTCAAGATAGTATCAACCACAAAGCGCTCCCAACGCTGTGTGTGGTGTAAACGTTGAATAAATAAAACCACGAGGTTAGCAACAATATCTCTGACGAACGCACTGGCTTATTTTAATTTAGAGGGCGCCAGCCCCACGTCAGTGAGGGATTCAAAAGCTACCGGGACAGCACCCCAGGCCAGAACCGTGAGCACCTTGGCGCCACTAAAGTTTCCGTACCCCGGTCATCCTGGCAGCGAGGAGAGGAGCCTTGGCTTGCTTAAGACAGTCCCTGGGTTTTCTAGGTAGCTGCTCGGTTGCCAGGAATCTACAGATTATTATTATTTTTTCCCCGCTTGCTGCACAGAGCCTGATCCGTACCTGGGGCGGCGCTGGGACAGGTGAGCCTGGCGGCGGAGACCTAGGGACTTGCTGAGGTGCCAGGGTCCCGGTCACAGCGCGCGGCTCAGGCCAGGTGCGGGCGCCCAGGTGCGCGGCGCGGGGCTGCAGCTGCTCTGGGTCCCCGACAGCGGGCGCCGCTGCGGCAGCGGCCGAGCCGAGCGCCTGGGCTGCGCGACTCCGGGCAGCTCCTTGGCGATCGGCCCCCGCTGGGTGGCCAAGAGCTCCGCCCGGGGGCGCCCCGGGGTCCCTGTTGCTGCTGGCGCCGAGGGGGCGGATCCGGTCGGGACAGGCGAGGGGCGAGGGAAACACCCCGGGAGCCCCGCGCCCTGGCACCATGCGACCCGCCGCGCCTCCTCCCCGGTCCGGGGCTGCACAGTCTGCTCGCTGAGCCCCCCGCGGTCGCCGCCTCGGAGAGTGGCACCAAGAAGGTGGAAGAGGAGGAGGAGGCGACCCTCGGGAGAACAGTGCCCGGACGGATTCGGTCGCCCCTCCACCCCCCACCAGAAAGCTGGCGACTCCCGGGTTCCCCAGCCTTATCATGCGCTGGGCGCCAGCCGGGCTTTAGGAGAAACTGAGACGCCGGAGCGAGTCGAGACAATTCTTTGCTTGCTAAGGTAATTGTAGTTGGACAAAACGGGACAAGAAAAGAACCCGGGGAGAAAAGGAATGGAAGCCTCACCCGCGCCCGGATCTGTGTGGCTTGCATTCCTCGGGGGTGGGCGCTTGTCCATTTCGGATGCGTGACAGGTGCGGGTGTGTGTCTGCAGTTTGGGACTGTGCACGGCGAGCTTACGTAAGTGACTCGGCGAGCTGGCGTGCGGACTTGTGTGGGATGGGTGCAGGTCTGCGTGGACATCGCCTTCCCGGCTTTGGGGTGGGACGCGCTCCGCGCCTGGGCCTGGAGGGCGTGCGGCGCCCCGGAGGCTCTCTCTTCTTCCCAGCCATCCGGTTCTGAGAGTGCAGGTGGGGGAGTCTACCTCCAGCAACTTTTCCCGTGAATAAGCTCCTGGTTTGTGGGTTGAAAGGGCGAGGCTCGGTGGTGAGGTGAGGAAAGCAGGGGCGGGTGGCGAGGTCTGAGGCTTGGGAATTGCCCTCACAGAGGGTAGGCATAGCCTTGTCTGAGCAGATCAGGCTGCTTAAAAAGTGCGATGAGGGAAGTGACCCAGAAAATTTAAATTTGTTCCGAGGAAAGCTGCGGGTTTTCATTCTTTTTTAATTTGACAAAGTGGGAGCGTTTTCTCTCTCGTGGAGACAAGTGGCATTTCTAAGTCAGCAAATAAATTGAAGATGTTTTGAATCTCGTTGGTTTGGAATTATTCCCGCAGCATTGGTGCCTGCTTAGAAACTGGACCTGTAGGTAAGTTCTGATCAATGCCCTTTAGCAGCCTCAAAGGAGAACTTGAAAGGCAACCCGGAGGAGGTAAAGCCATCCTTTTCCATCCTTTTCTCTCCAGGGAGAATGGGAGAGTAAGACCCGGGTTGGTGCTTATCAGAATGTTAGAGGATGGGTTGCCAGTATGTGCGCGATGCGTCGAAGACCTTTGCTGACCGAGGTTAGCACACTATAAACAAGGCTCTCACATGTCAGTTTCACACCGACATGTAGGTAGGTGGGTGATTGTGCGGAGTTGGATCTGGTCTGCCTGAAAGTTTCTGTGACTCCTATATTCTTTATTCTTGCTCTGAACTTACTTTGCATTAGAAGGGACTTACTCCTTCAAAGTGGAGGAGGATGGAGGGAAACGGGACGGTTCCCACAGACTTGCCTCTGTAAGCCAAAGCCTGCATGCACCGGGACAGCAGAGATGATAAATTGTTTGAGTTTTCTGCTATGGCTGTTGATCTAAATCGCGTAGCTACCGAGGTGATCTTGGGCACTCTAAGCTCCAGTGTGGGGAAAGCTTCCTTCCACTAATTCCTTTCCCTAAAGCAGCTGCAGAGTTTAGAAATGTCAGCTGTTGGGAGGTATTCTGGTGAAGGGGATAGCTCTCGGTGTTTTTCATTCCATAGTCTTAACTTTGATTTTCACTCTACTGAAATTTCAGTTAACATCCACCGAGCCTATTCTGCTGAGAGACTTAGTAAAACGTTTTTCTTTGAAGCTATCAATTCGTCACATCAAAAGTGACAGGAAAAGGATGCCTGTGTGGCTGGGATGTCTCTTTAAATGAGACTTATTTGTTTATTTATGATTTATGGAATCAGATAGCCAACATAAATGTTTTTTAAATGAGCAAACATTACTTGGGGGGGGGGAGACTCATTGGGCAATGGAATTTGCCAGTAAATTTCAACATCTTACTGTCCCACAGGAATGGAAGTGTGTGTGTGTGTGTGTGTGTGTGTGTGTGTGTGAGAGAGAGAGAGAGAGAGAGAGAGAGAGAAGGTAAGATCATTCTGGTCCCTGTATTTCTGGTTTTCTCTCATATGATTTTATTCTCTGAGGTCCTGCATATTCCAGGGGTTAAACATGGAGATAAGAGAGAGAAGCTGTCCACCACATTTTTTTTTTTTCAAAAGGAATGCTCTCAGAGGGCTCAATACTGGGATTAATTTTTCCTTTAGCTCCCCAGCTTGTCTTAATTCTTAGTGCTTTGAACCTCAGAATGCATTTAACCTCCTTGTTTATTTTCAGGGCATCTGGGAGAATACATTTAATGAATTTCATCTTCATTGTAACATATGGTACCATATAAATAATTACTATAATACTGTCTGTCCTGCCATATAGAAAGGAATAGAAATACAAAATAAAACCTTCGTGCAGAATGATATGGATAGGAAATGGAAAAAAATTAAAAAACCCCAACAAACCAAACAGTTTTACTTTCCCCTGGTGATCCCCTGGCGATTAGAGAAGTAACATTCACCTATTGGAAACAATTTGGGGAAAAGAAAGACTCTCTGCAATGTTCCACAGACGCTGACACAGCTGTTGACATTTCTTTCAAACTACATTCCTCTAGATATTAAGCTTGGTAAGTCTTCACGGGGCTCCCTCCTTTACCCCTGGATTTTCAAATCTTATAAATAGAAGTTCTGTCTTGCCGAATGCTTGGGAAATAATTGCTGATATCTTAGATGATTTTAGTAGGATCAGGCTGCAGTGTTCATTCATGGTCCTTATTTTTCAAAAATAGTCGTTCTACCCGTTGGAAGCCAGTGCTCCAGCTTCCAGCTGGGAGGCACTGGGATGGGACGCCCCGCCTCTTCAGATGTAGGCAGTAAAGCAGCAGAAGGAGTGCTGGCCATTCAGGTGGGAGACTTCCGAGTTGTGGCTGCTATTTGTCTGTAACTTTCGATGAGCTTATGGCCTATGTGTTGCTATGACTTTTGATGAGCATGGTCTGTTTGAAGAGGTTCTGGCTTACTCCACCTGGAGTTAGCCTGTGAATTTACACTTTCAACAAATCTCCAACTCTGCAGCCCATATGAGACCTTAACCCTTTTGGAGCCAAAGTCTCCCACTCCTGTAAGCAACCTGGTTCCCCAGTACCTACCTGCTGGCAACTTTGTTTCCAGCGGGTGGTCAGGAAACGCTTGCCAATCAATACCAGTTTTCTCTATGGGAGGTAAACTTTCCAAACTAATCAAGATAGAAAAGAGACACCCAGAATTTGGGACTGTGGAGTTTGTAGTAAGAGTAATTATTAGTCATGTAACCCAGTTCTTCAAACAGCAGGGAACCGAAGACTGCTTACACATAGCCAATTAAATTGAACAGTAACCTTAATGACTTGCATTGAATAACTAGGAATAGGGGCCCAAGACATTGTAAACCATGAACCAGATGCCTCTCAGCTGCATTCTAGAGAATTGTAAGAGGCAATTCTTTGCTACCATATGGCAGTTGGCCCTTCATATCTGTGGGTTCCTCATTTGCCCATTCAACCAACTGTTGATCAAAGCTTCAGAAAAAGCTGGTATGTGTGCTGAACACATACAAACTCTGTCCCCATTTATTATTCCTGTGGTGGTTAGTTTTAACTGTCAGTGTTGCACAACCTAAATCTACCTGGAAAGAGAGTCCCGATGAGGGA
>NW_022196912.1:97629781-97636963 GCF_008632895.1 Mastomys coucha
CTCTGCCTCCCAAGTGCTGGGATTAAAGGCCACTACCACCGGCCCGATGACGGATTCTTTAGATTAGGTTATTCATGTATATGTCTGTGGTAGATTATCTTAGTTGTCTTTATTGATGGGGAGAGCCAGTCTGGAAATGAGTGGCACCATTCCATTCCTGAGTTTTGGGCACTGGACTTTATTGGAGTAGGAGAAACTAGCTAAGCATTAAGCATGCACACATTTGTTCTTTCTGCTCTTCATTATGGATGTGCTGGGACCAGCTACTTTAAGCTCTTACTGCATGACTTCCTCACAAGGATGGACCTGAAACTGTGAGCCAAAATAGACCGCTTCAACACACACACACATGAATGTATATCCTCATATATATTCATATATATGTATATATTGGTCCAGGTATTTTATCACAGCAGCACAAATGAAACATTTCATATCCTATATGGTTTAGTGACTATCTGTACAATATTTGTGTTATATTATTAATTATTTTAATTAATCTAGAGATGACTTAGTGGATGTAAAGGGGTACTTGAAGATTAGATGTAAAGGACTTGATTTTTTAGGATTGTATGGGGCGTGTGTGTCTCCTGGATTGATTCCCTATGGATCCTGGAAGGAGACTTTTCCAGAAAGGAGGAGGGAGTTTGTTAATAAGGACATAAGCCACAAAAGCAATCAATAGAGGAGGCAATGACTGACTCCCTGCTGTCCCCTCCCCTCAAAAGTTGGAGCTCTGTGCATTAGAGACACAGACATTTGTGAGATGGGCACCCATTTTGCAATTAGGTAAACTAAGGCTTAGAGAAATACATTAACTTGCTCCCAAAGCTAGTAAATAGTAACATCAGAAGTCAGACCCAGGCCTGTGTGGTCCTGGGGGGAGGTGTTCCTTACCCACTTCTACTGAGCCCCTGTGGTTGCCTGTGATAGGCAGGAGATCCAGCCACCGAAAGGTTCCAGGTGGCTGGCATAGCCCACTTAGAACTTTTGCTCATCTTTCTATAGTTAAGTACTGAAGGGAAATCCTTCCTTCTACTTGGATGTTACACACATAGAGCCCAGAGAACACTCATGTTTGGGGAGCCTCAAGCATATTTAATTTCTGGGCTGTGTGTGGAGAGACTTACCACATGAGCAAGATGACTTGACTTCCAGTCCCTGGCACTCGCATAAAAGCCTAGGACAGTAGCCTGTGCCTGTGATGCCAGCACTAGAGAGCAGAGACAGAGGACCCCTAGGGTTGCTGGTCAGTCAGTTTAGATATCTCAGTGAGCTCCAGGTTCAGTGAGAGAGACTCTGTCTCAAAAATAAGGTGGAGGACTGGCAAGATGGCTATGTGGATGGAGGAGCGAACTGCCAACCTTGATTCCCTGGGTTCAACTCTTGGGACATACAAGGTGAAAGGTGAAAAATGACTTCTCAGAATAGTTCTCTGATCTCTATACATGCATTGCGGCACACATTCCACCAGAATAAATAAAGCTGTAAGTAAAACATAAAAAAATAAGGTAAAGAGTAAGAGAGGAGAGACACCTGGTACCAACCAACTTCACAGGATTAAAGGAAAGAACCTTCTCCAGACTTCTGGCCTCCCCATGAGCACACGTGTGTGCTCACACATGCACACACACACACACACACACACACCAATATATACCACACACACTCACACACACAAAAATACAGCACACATACACACAAGGACTCACACAAATGTACACCGCAGTCACATACACGTACACACTTACACAAACATTTGCTACACACACTCACATAAACATACACCCCCCCCACACACAATCAAATAAAAGTTAAAAAAAAAAACTAAATACTTGACTGGAAAAATGAGCTGGTCTTTTATGTGCAGTTATTAAAATTAGTTGTTTAGACATCTTGACTTTTCTGGACAGTCTGGTAAAGCCATCAAAGAGAAAGCCACCTTTGAGTTGAGCCTTGGGAAGCAGTCCCTTACTCTCTAGTGTTTGTTTTCCTCTGAGGCTGTGTCTTTGCTAAAGGGGAAATCATTCACAAAGCCTGCTGAGATGAGGTGTCCCGAATCAGTGTGATATAGTGTTGGAATTCTCTGGAAGTTCTCAAGCCACTGGCGTTGCCTTCCCTGTGACCAGGCTGGCCCAGAGCCCAGACAGAGAACCACTGCTGTTTGAACTTCAAGTTTTTCATCTGTCAAATACTCAGAGCCACTCCACTCCGAGTGCGAGAGACTGATGGCAAAGGGTTGTGTATCAAGTCAGTGAGAAGATGGAGAAGATGGATACATTGTTCGGGGTCTATTCCTGGTTGGGTTTCTCTCCATTTGACGCACCCAGAATTGTCTGGAAAGGGGAACCTCAGTTTAGAAAATGCCACACCAGCTTGCCTGTAGGCAGGTCTATTGGGTGATTCCTTGGTTAATGATAGATATGGGAGGGTCTAGCTCTTCAGGGCCTGTGCCCACCCTGGGCAAGTGGTCCTGGGTTATATAAGAGGAATATGGAGAGCAAGCCTCTAAGCAGCTTTCCTCCATGGCCTCTGCGTCAGCTCCTGTCTCCGGGGTCCTGCCCTGTGTGAGTTCCTGTCCTGAGTTCCTTTGAAGATGGACTGTGCTGTGGAAGTGTAAGATAAATCAACCCTTTCCTCCCCAAGTTGCTTTTGATCTTGGCATTTTCTCACAGCAATAGGAATCATAGCTAAGATGGGTATTTTATGAGAATATTTTTTAGCTTATGTTTATGTTACTGGGGATTGAAATCAGGGCCTTGTACAGACCAGGCAAGCACTCTGCCACTGCGCTAATGCTTCTTCCTATTTTTTATTTTGAAACAGGGTCACTCCATAGCCCAGGCAGGACTTGAGCTTTTGGATCATCCCCCCTCAGCTTCTGGAGCTTCTGGGATTCCAGGCTTACACTATCAGGCCCCATGTTTTGACAAGGGATCTTTGGAAACATAGATGTTTCTTAGTGAGTAATGAACCCTTATTGTTCTTGTCAAGGACTTAACAGTATCCATCTAGCATCTGATGGACTGAGTCCTTCTCAAATCCAGCTTTACAGTTCCTTCTTGGGAACTGGAGCAGCCTCACATAAGGCAAATGGTACAGACATCTGAGTGGAAGAGGGTGGGGCATGCCAGATCTCCTCTGTAGCAGCCAAGATGCTTATTCATCTTGAGGCTGAAGGCAGGGATGTTGGTGAAAGCACCCATACTTGAGTGAGATGGCCTCAGCCCCATGGAGCAAATGAAAGACATGATGGGTCAATGCTGATGTGGTGCCTGGGCAGCATGGGCAGACCAGTCCAGTGACGATGTAAGTGGAGCAGTTATAATCTCATCCTTACTGTATTAACTCAGATCTTACTTATTTCCTGTGAGACTATGTCTTACTGTGTTTCCAGGTTGATCTTGAACTTGTAGGCTCAATTAAGTCTTAACCTCCTGAGTAGCTAGGACTACCTGTGTGTGACTCCTGCCCCCTGGCTTAATCTCAGATCTTCTTGGACTCCAAAGTCCTAAGTCTGTGATGTATCTCAAGTTGGAGGCTAAACAGATACCCCCTCCTGAGAAACTTTCAGTCATTTGGGTGACAAGGTAGACATAACTAACTAACTAACTAACTAACTAACTAACTAACTAACTAACTAAGTGAAAGGACTTTGAGTGACTTCTTAGGAGTGGATAGCATCCATACAGCAGGGCACTGACAGAAAACAAAACCAAAAACAAATCAAAAACAAAACCAGTCCACAGCTCTCACCTCAAAGAGAATGAGAGATGGTTTACTCTGGAGTCAAATTTGAGTGACTATTGGAAGCATGGAGCTGGCTTCTTCCAGGTTCCAGATTCCCATGTGGCAGTAGCCTCATGGAGTTATAAATCAAGGCATTTAAAATTGTATTGGTGGAAAACAGCAGAGACAGTTATAGCAAAATGGGGACTCTCTCTTTTAGGCCTCAGATGCTATCTGATGACAGTCTTGGCTCTGGGGTTGGTAGAAGCTAGAAGTCTGCCAAGTTAATAGATTTCAAAAAGATTTTGAATCTGTGACTCGAATACAGAGGTGGGCAAGTAATGACTACTGCAGGGGGTGAGGCTAAAAGTAGCCCAATGTGAGGTAAACTGGACTCTGGACCTGCAACACTCCAATCTCCCACGCCATTGCAATTCGAATTAGTCAAGCAGACTTGGTAGATGCAGCTTCTTTCTAGAAACTCTTGTTCATAAGGAGGAAGACAGGAAGTGTATATGACACTATTAGTTTAGAGAGAGAATATTGGATCTGTCAAAGAGACAGGCTTTAGAAACTAGAAAGAAATCTCAAAAGTGAGAGAAATAACAACATGATTTTTCAAGTGAGAGGTAGTGATAACAACTCATCTTTAAATCTGTTGTTGTTTACTTGTAAAGTAAAAGCTAACATAATGAGTTGGGGTTGTGTTAGAGCCTATGCCTAGCATGTCTAGGGTCCAGAGTTCAGTATCCAGCACAAAAACCTAAACTGAAACAAACAAAACCTTCATAATAAAACCCACCCTAGGTCACAGTTGGTGGCATGGCACTCAGGCTCTTTACTATTCCCCCCTCCACACCCCCCCCCCCCCCCCCCCCCCCAGCCCCAGCACCATCCCTTCAGCTGCATTCCAGTGATGTTTCTATGTTGTGGCTCTCCTTCCATTAGGAAATTCATTCCAAGAGAGCAGGGACTCCTTTATTCCCTGGTAGAACTTCAGCATCTGCTGCAGATTCTGGTTCATAGTAGCTAAGAACGGTGTGTGGAATGAACAAAGGAAAAAGCATTAGGAAACGTTGCAAAGTTGAAGTATGTAATAGGACTAACTAGGTCAGGTAAATAGGGAGTCAGTGGGGAACCAGTTTAAAGAAAATTGTGATTTTCTTTAAACATGCTTGCTTTGTAATAATCATACATAAGGTTTTCTTTCCTAGAAAGAAAGGCACTTAAATCTATTTTTTTCTTTAAATACGACCCCTTCAAAACCTTTTAAAATAGAGACATGGTACTCTGTAAGGTTTCTTCTTTTCTCTGAGACATGTAGAGCAAACTTGTAGTCCTCCTGCCTCTGCCTGCTGAGTACTGAGATCGCACTGTGCTGCCACCACGCCTGGCTGTGCTTCCTTCTGTGTCTGTCTGAAATCAAAGCAGCTGCCCACAAGTGGTGGTGAAGGGCAGCTGATGCTGGCCCTCCAGCTTGGAAGGTGTTAGAGACAGGCGAGGTCTGCCTCTAAACTGAAGCCTGTGTGACGCCAGAGAGTCCTGTGGCTGTATCTTTAATTGTTAATTCCAATTCGAAGAATTAGTGTGCTTGTTTGAGTTGGTTGTATTTTAAGTGTTTGTGACCTCTCTAGAAAAAAAAAACCAAACAAACCCAAAAACCAAAAGCCAAAAAACAAAAACAAACAAACAAACAAAAAACTGCCCCCAAACCCGAAAACAAAAAAAAAGGCAAAAACACTTACCTTAAACTGTTAGGGAAGCATAAATATATTTAGATCCCAAATCAAGCAGGAAGCACCCTTGTTTTTCTGGCCTTATATCCTAATGCAAAGGCCAGTTCAGCATCCAGTCAGAGTTGAAAGGATGCTTTTGCTAGGAACGGCCATATCAATATAGCTGAGATTTTTCTCTTGGTGGGAAGACACTTGCATTTTCAGTGTAGCAAGTAATTTAGGGCTTAACTGCCAGCTTCTGGGTATGGAACAGTAGACAACACAGACAACAGTAACCAGTCTGCACTCTTTGCAAGGGCAGGACATGGCTTTGAAGAGGACTGAAGTGACGGGACCATGACCCACAGAGCGCTCCTGAAACAGCCTGTGACAAACAGAACTCCCAGGTCTGCTCTCTTTTGGCTCCTTGTCCTTCCTGCCCCTACCACTCAATGAGGGCCAAACCAACAACCTTTCTCTCGATGCTTAATAATGCTTAACCAGAGAAAAAATGACCAGAGGCCATCAGGAAATCATATAAAAACGGGGTACGGAGAGAGTCCACCCCAATGAGAGCATTCATTGAGAGGCTGAGTGGGGCTTGAAACTGAGGGGTCTGGGGTGAAGCCTGGATACAGGGGCTGCAGGGGCTATGGGCATTTCACTGTGAATGAAGACAGAGTGACAAAGAGTGAAGTATGTATGAGCAGACAACACTCCCTACCCCAGTACAGGGTCTTAAATACAGCTGGTGTTAATGAACTTCAGGGTTCAGAGAAGTCAGGGCTGGGAAAATCTTCATGGTGGGGGGAAATGACCATGGGTTGATATTGTTATGCTTCCTGAGACAAAAAAGAAAACAAGAAAGATGACAAGTGAACTTCCTCAGTTCCTATCGGCAGTAGAGGTCTACCTTGGCCCCTCTCACTACCGCCGGGATGCTCTGAGAGATCTCACAGCCCATGCAGTGAATGCTTGCAAAAGATTTTGCCTTATGGCACTCAGCACAGAACCCCAGGCTCCATCCAAAACCAACAGACTGAGAGAGGTTGACTGCTGATGCTCCCTGTGGCTCAAGGGAGACATAGCTAAATGTTTACATGGGCTTTATTTAAGTCCCTTGGTATGGCTGATAAGGAAGTCCACAGACATCGCACTCCAGGGCACAGGGTATTTAGCACTGCACTGAAGCATATACTGTCAATTCGAAGTCCCTCTCTCCTTGTCCCCACCACATGGCTTCTTTTATCTTTCAGAAGCTTCTCTGAAAACCCTATGCTTCTTGTCTGCCATCTGCAGGTTAGTCTCATTCCTCCACTCTCCCATCCTACTTTAAGGTATTTGTTAAGCTCCAATTGCTAAAATTTTCTAATTTTCCTTAAAAGAATTGATCAGTAGATTAGCAAATGTTTATTTGAAGATAGGTCAGCTTGAGTCCAACATGGCTTCTTGGGAATTCTTGGCTGGAAGTTTCCTATGGTTGGGATTGGCTCTGTTGTTGGATATATAAAGATGAATTGTGGTCAATAAGGTCAGGATTGTAGGTTGGGAATTCATTTTCAGAGGGACTTGAATGCCACTAATATATGAATAGTGGAGATGGTGGTGGTGGTGATGGTGGTGGTGTTGATGGTGGTGGTGATGATGATGGTGGTGATGGTAGTGATGGTGATGATGGTGGTGGTGATGATGATGGTGGTGGTGGTGGTGGTGAGATGGTGGTGATGGTGGTGGCGGT
>NW_022196912.1:97637341-97648066 GCF_008632895.1 Mastomys coucha
TGGTGATGGTGGTGGTGAGATGGTGGTGATGGTGATGATGATGGTGGTGATGGTGGTGGTAAGATGGTGGTGGTGGTGATGGTGGTGATGGTGATGATGGTGGTGGTGATGATGATGGTGGCGGTGGTGGTGGTGATGGTGGTAGTGGTGATGGTGGTGGTGATGATGGTAATGGTGGTGATGGTGGTGATGGTGGTGATGGTGGTGATGGTGGTGATGATGGTGATGGTAATGGTAATGGTTGTGTTGATGGTGGTGGTGATGATGATGATGGTGGTGGTGGTGGTGGTTGTGATGGTACTGGTGGTGCTGGTGGTGGTTGTGGTGGTTGTGATGGTGGTGATAGTGGTGGTGGTGGTAGTTGTTGTGATGGTGGTAGTGGTGATGGTGGTGATGGTGATGGTGGTGATGGTGATGATGATGGTGGTGGTGGTGGTGGTGGTGGTGGTAATAATGGTGATGATGGTAATGATGGTGATTCAGGACTCTCTTGAATACAGATATTATCTCCTTACCCTACTCAACTTTATCCCAGCTGAACTCAGGTAAAAACCAAATGTTTCAAGAAAAACATCAAATACATTTGATTTGAGGAATCAGGCAAGGCTGGATTCAGGAACATAGCTATGTTAGCAGCACTCTTAACTGAAGATGGTCACTAATATCTCTGTCCTCTGATTGTCCTAAGAATGGTCACCTCCTAGAAAATGTCCTTATCTCAGCCCGGGCAAAGGGCTTTTGTCCCTATTGTCTGGAGTGGCACACCCTGCCCAGAGTGACTATTTTCAGAACACCCTGCTTGTGCAACTTAGCCATGCACAAACAGCTCAAGAGCCATCCCAGCCAGGATCCAGAGAAGCTATATTCTTTCTGTAGACCTGCACCTGTTCTCTTCTTATTAGAACATAGAAGCCATTGGTGTATAATGTATTTGTGGGAAAGCATACAAATCATTGCTCACTGACTCTTGAAATGACAAACGCATCAGTGCTTTTTCCTTCCAGACCAAGAAATAGAATGTTACCTTTCCCTCCAAAGAAACTCACATTGCATGTCCTTCCAGTAAACATGTACAGTTATGTCCCCCACTCATAGCCACTAAGCATGTTCTTAGCATCATAATTATATCATTTAGGTAAAAGATGTGTATGGAGCCATTTTTATCCTGGCTCCTGAAGCATATGAATGCATCTGATACATTCCTTTATGCTCTTAGGCATGGCCAGGAGCTTGCTCATTTACAGTAAGATGCTTTGTTCACATCTCTCCACCATTGATGGGCATTTTGAACATTTCCAGATTAAGTGTGTAGTGCCTCTACAGACCTTCTCTGCATGTGCTCTTTGTGGTGAACACTGAAGGCTGGATGGCTAACCTTCAGAATGTGCTTGCCTTCAGTTTTTTTAAGTTGGTTGCACTGACTTAGACTCCCAACAGCAGTTATAAGTGTTTCTGCTTCCCAATAACCTTGATAGGACCTGAGGTCACCAAACTGAATTTTAGATAGTCTTATGTGTATTTGGTGGAATCTTACTCATGGTTTTGATTTGTATTTCCCTCATATTAATTTTAATTAGTTGAAACATTTTTGAATTATTTTCTTTGGGTGGCACTGGTGGTTGAACTCAGTCATTAAAAAAAGAGGAGCAAAGTAAATAGAGGGGGAAAGCTCTGTGATTTCTTGTTCTCTTCCTTTCTGACCTGGGCCCAACAGAAGGACTTTTCTGCAAGGAAAGATGGCAGGAAGAAGAGTCATTCTGTTATCAAAAAGTGGTTCCTAGAAACACACAATCAATGAGCACGTTGAGGCAAATACACCACCACAAAACCCTATTTACAGCCCCTGTATATACATTTTTGGGGTCATTTTTACAATCAGTGGTTAGTTCTCAACCTCACTGACTGGACATTTTAAAAGAGTAGCAGAGATATAGAGATATAGGTCCTAAAGTACGAAGCTCTTGTGGTTAAATCTTGATTCTCATTACAGCTCTATATAACCACTAGGAACAGGATGCAGGACACTTTGTATTGCTTTCTCCAGGCAGCTTTGTTGAGTGTGATATCAATGACCACATCTGGATCCTGCATGCCCTTCAGGTAATTTTCCAACTCTCTGAGCAGCTTAGGCGTGCTTCCTTCTCCCTGGATGCACTGGTTGATGGTAGAAGGATGCCCCTCTCCCCTCCATCTTCTTGCTAGAGTGCTTTGGCTGGACCAGATCACAAAGGACAAGCTTGGGGATGGAAGACATTTCCTCTGTCATTTCTCTTTTGGATGCCCACTCGACCTGTTAACTATTGGTTTAGAGAATTATTATTATTATTATTACTATTTACTTTTGCCTTCTGTGGTGCTGGACGCTGACCCCACACTGAGCAACAACCCAGCCCCAGTCGGTGGTCTTGATTTTAAGAACCAATTCCTAATATCTGTGGAAGTGATGAACCTTTTCGTTTGTGATTAGAACGTCTTTTCTGCTCTCTGAGGCTCGCCTTACTTTTGATGAATAGGTGATCTTACTTTAAAGATAATTTAACTTCTCAGTCTCATTTTTTTTCTGGTTATTTTTGGTGCCTGGCTAAGACATCTTATTTCTAAGGTCTCAAAGATATCCTATTTTCATTTACAAAAGCCTGATGGTTTGGATTTTATGTTGATGTTAAAAGAACACCTGGTTTGATTTTTTTTTTTTTGCCTGTGGTGTGAGAATGACTTTGATATTGATTTTTGTCTATATGAACAGCCAATTAACCCAGCACCCTCATCAAAAATCCCCTCCACTGCACTGTATGTCACCTTTGCTATCACATAGGTAATCAGATACACGTGGGTCTGTCTGTGCTTTCTGGCCTGTCCCATTTCCTATTTGTCTCTAGCCTAATGAGATGCCATACTGGCTTAATCACTCCAGTTGAGTAACAAGCCTCAACATCTAATAGCATATGTTCCTTAGCTTTGTGATTCAATCAGCTTATTTGTAGGCAATTGTGTTACTTTATACATTTTAAAGCCACCATTTGACAGGATTTTGCTCAATATCAGTTAGGTCTCTGGCCCAAATTGGGAGTGAGTTAATATCAGTGTTGACTGGTTCAGTCCACTGGTGTGGGGTGAGGCCTCTCCCCATATTTAGCCAGCATTTCCATTTCCCTTGGTGCTTTTGTAGCCCTTAGTATTGTATAGATGTTGTATACCTACATCGTTAGTATTTGAAAGTTACTTGATTTTATTTATAATTAATATCTTTGAAATCATATTTTCTAATTACTTCTTGTTAATATTCAAATATGAAATTGAGTTTTGTTTATTGGCTTAGTGTATAGTGACTTTGCTGGATTTAGTGTGTGTGTGTGTGTGTGTGTGTGTGTGTGTGTGATGCATGTGTAGAGGAGCACATGCATGTGGGTACATGTGTTAGTGTGCATATGTGTGGAGGCTAGAAGTTGGTGTTGCATATCTCCTTCAGTCACACACTAACCTTTATTTTCGCTGAGGCAGGGTTTCCTTGAACTGTGAGCTCCCTGATTCAGCCATCTAGCTCTCCAGCTTGCTCAAGGGAGCCCCTCCCTTTGCTTCCCAAGTCCGGGATTGTAGGTGAGCTGCCATACTTGTTCACTCAGCCTTTGGTATGTAGGTTCTGGGATCCAAACCAACTCTGGTCCTCACTGAACCATCTTGCCCATTCTATAAACTCACTCCCTACTCCTTCTCTCTAAAACTCCAAGATCCATCCACTCCCTACTCCCAACTTCATGTCTGCACTTTTGAAGCTCAGTTGCTTCTGCCCATATATACTCATGGATGTTGGGCTAGCCACTGGAACTTGGTTTATCTACCAAGGCCCACTCCCTTAAAGAAAATGGACTCTAATTCCCCAGAACCTAACATCTCAGCTCATGGTTGGAGTTCATAAGATCCTCCCACATCTGTGTTAGTATGTTGATTGGTTTGGTGGTGTAAAGGCAACCACGACTGCTGGGAGTTCATGAACATGCATTTTATCCTTTCTAGAAGACACTGTCTCACTCCAGTCCTCCCTGACCTCTGGCTTTTACAGTCTTTCTACTTCCATGATAGTTACTGAACTGTGTGTATGTGTGTGCGCTTGTGTATGTGTGTGTGTGTGTGTGTGTGTGTGTGTGTGTATGTGTATGTGTGATGGATGTCCCATTTGGGCTGAGTAGCTCACAACACTTATTCTCTGCCTTGAATGGGATACAAGTTTATGTGTTAACCACCATTCACTGCAAAAACTCCTCTGATGGCATTTGAGAGCTCAGCTAATCTAGTATACAGAGATAAGTATTTAGAGGAAGTGTGATACTATATGTTCATTTAGCAAAATGATATCAGTAGGTTCTCCCCCGGGGCATACGTTCCTGGTCAGATTTATAGATCCAAGCATGTGTTTCTTCCTGTGGAGGGGACATTAAATCCAAGCAGAAAGCAATTGGTCATCTCCTTAACATTTGTGCCACCATTGCTCCTGTGGGAATCTTGCCACAGCAGTTGTTATTGTAGCTCACTGGTTCACAGGTAGGTATGACTGGTGGTTTTTTGTTTTTCCCCTTCAGCAATTAACATGGCACCTTCTGGTTTTACGAAAGCTAGTGAATCTTCCTAGTCACTACCCGCTAGATCTCTCCATGTCCTGTGACCAAAGCGTGCGATGACTTCAGCAATAGGGTCTTTCTATCAAGTTAGGGTGGGAAACAAGAGCAATGGCAATAACCTGCCTTATTCTGGGTGTTTCCAGGATCAGTGACTCAAGGGGAGGTATCTCTCATACTTGGTGATGGAAAAGAATGTTTCAGTGGGGACGGGGTTGGGGATAACTGATATCAAGGATGCTTGAAAAAGCCATATGGGAACCTATTTTATTAAGCTTCTTAGAGTCATATAAGAGCTTAATTGGAGTCACACTACACAGAGGGTACTGTTCCTCTAAGAGGCCATAGACTGACAGTCAAATTCATTCCCTAATTCAAACATTTGAGTGCAGTTTATTATAGCTGTTCTATGTATACAGCTACATCACTGGTGAAATAAATTTTTACTCTTCCTTCCTAATTACTTTTATTTCTTTGGCTTGCTTCTTGTGTTTCCTAAGGCTTTCAGTGTAATAGTAAATAGAACCAGTGTCTTATTTCCAGTGTCAGTAGGAGAGTTCTAAAGTTTGACTATTAGACACTATGGTGCTGTCTAGTGTTTTGCAAATGTCGTTGATCAGATTTAGTAAGTTCTCTGACACCGGGTTTTAGCTAAGAATACTTTCGAGAAGAGATGCTGGATTTGAATGCCTTAGAGCAGCAGTTATGTGAGATGTCATTTCCGCATACCGTAACCTTTCCTTCAGATTGTGGTCCCATGTGTCTGTATTGCCTTGGGGCCTTCTCCTACGTCTTATCTAGCTCTTCTATTTTTATGTTTGAGGGTTGGTCTGTTATGAGATAGATCTTCAGCGGAGGAAGTGGTTTCTTCTAATTTTACTATTTCTGTCATTCAACTGCACCGTGTGAGTGAAACCGCGCCACAGCCCTCTGGGAACATACTCAGTTGTTATTTCTAGTCATTCTGGTAAAAGTAGTTATTTCTACTGCTTCTGGCTGATAGGTCTTTCTTGCATTGGATTTTTGCTGCCTGAAGAGGAAAAGCCTATTGTTGCTCTAAGTGTATGCACCATGGAGTCAGAGGAGAGACAGATTATACATTACATGTAAGGATTTTATTTTTAGTGTGTGTGGATGTGGGTTTGTGCACATGAGTATAGAGCATGCAGAAGCCAAAAGAAGTAGCTGGGTTCTGTGGAGCTGGAGTTACAGATGCTACCTAACATGGGGGCTGGGAACTGAACTGGGGTTTTCTGGAAGTGCAGCAAGTATCTTGGCTGCCAAGCCCTTCCTCCAGCCCTATCTATTACATTTAAATTCTTACTTTGAAGATATGAATATACTGACTTACCTTTTTTCCCCCTGATATGACAAATTTTAAAAGCACTTTAATTTGTGTGTGTGTGTGTGTGTGTGTGAGAGAGAGAGAGAGAGAGAGAGAGAGAGAGAGAGAGAGAGAGAGAGAGAGAGAGAGAGAGGGGTGCTCTTGAACATTTGGTACATGTGTGGAGGTCAGAGGCCAATTTGAGGGAGTCACTTCTTGATTTCTACCTTATGCATTCTGGGATTTGAACACAGGTTGCCAGACTTAGTACTCAGTACCTTTACCTGCTTAGCCATTTCACACCCCACCCCCAGCTTATTTGACTTAGGGTTTTATGTAGCTCAGGCACCTTAAATTCTCTGAGTAGCTCAGGATAGTCCTCAACTTCTGATCCTTTTGCTTCTACCCCCAAAGTGCTTGGCATGTGCCAGTATACCTGGCTTGTGTTTGTTCTTAGAAGAATAAAGAAAACAGTGATACCCCAAGAACTAAAGCTGATATATATGTATATATACACATATATGTATATTACACACACACACACACATGGAATGTGTGGAATGTTTTTCTCCTTGGGCGCCCTGGAAACATACCATCTTCTTTATCTTAGTCATCTCTTTCCTCTGAACTAAAGTTGGCATGGCATCTGTGTCACCCCCACTTCTTTGGGGGCCATCACACCCTCTTTCATGTGAAGTGAGAGAAAAATAAAGTGTTCCTTCTGCAGTCCCTTCAGACAGCAGTGTTAGAGGCTCTTACATGAATCCCACACTTACAAACTGCAAGAGTCTCGAGGCTTCAGAATCCCAGATCTCATGCTGTCTCTGGCACTAGCCAGGCGACATTAGAATATAACTTCTCCAGACCTTAGTGCCATCTTAGGAAAACAAAAATAAAAACAAATAAAAAAAAAATCCAACCGGCCAACCCACTAACCAACCAACCAAAACCCCACTCTTGGTCTTGTTTGTCCAAGAGGGACATTATTTTATGCAAAGGACTGAGTATGTTGGGTTCTGTGGACTGTACACTGTTGTGGCTATTCAGCGCTGCCCCTGTTAATACAAAAGCAGGCACAAATCCTAAGCAAGCAAATGAGCATTTGTTTATAATCTCTCTACATAGTCACAAATTCAATTTTATATAATTTTCACATGCCATAAAATAACTGCTTTTCAACATTTTCAGCCACTTTTAAATATTAAACCATGCTTTGCTCGCAGAACACAGGAACTCAAGCAGCAGGCCAATGTACCATTAGCTCTGCTTTGCTGATCTTGAACTAGTTGGAGGTTGAAGGCTGGGCATTAAGATGTCAGTCTTTGGATTCTCAATCTGATGAACAGCATTCAAAGGGTCTACTTGTTTCTTGTAGATGCTTTAAGAAAAGGGAAAAGTTTTTTCTTTTTCTTTCTTTCTTTTGTTCTTTTTTTGTTTATTTTTAGATAGGAGCTCTCTATGATGCCCAGGATGGTTTTGAACACACAGTCTCCTGTGTTAGCCTCCCCAGTGCACAGGCATGCATTACTGATCCAGCTGAAGGTGTTTCCTGGTCTCTGTTCCTTCTCTGGCTCTCTCCTTTGGCAGGCAGAGGTTTTTGGCTCACACTTTCCCTAAGTCTGAACCATGTGTTTCACCCTCTCTGACTTGATGGGCCTGCTGGTGATTCGTTTTGCTTTTGCTTACCTGAAAGTGTTATTTTTTTCAAATTTTTGAGAGATAATTTTGCTGGAGGTAGAATTTTTAGAGGGATATTTTCCCTCCATCTGTCAACATCCAAGGGCTCGGCTGTGATCGCGGAAGTGCTGAGCTGTTTTCTTTTTGAGGGCGGGTATTTATCCTGAGTGGCGGTTTCCTGGGCCTGGGTTTGTCTCTTTTCTTCTGGATTCTGACTCAATCTGCACATGAGGATGCTGTTCTACAGTTCTGGAATGTTCTTCATTAAACTTTTTCTCTCTCCACATTTTTAGTCTGGGGATTTTCAAGCTCACTGGACCTTTCCTTTGTGGCCAGTTTGCTCATTACTGGGAGGGATTCGCTACTGTTAAGATGTTTTCGACTTTCAGTTTTTTCTTTTCTTTCTCTTTTCCCTTTTCTTTCTTTGCCTTCTGAGTTTCGCTTCTCTGCTCCCCTCCCATTACCATTTACCTTTTCTAAGATCATAGTTATTGGGGCTGGAGAGCTGACCTAGCAGTTAAGAGCACTTGCTGCTTTTTCCAGAGGACCCAACTTTGGTTCCTAGCACTCATTCCAGGTGACTAATAACTGCTTGTAATAGCAGATCCAGGGAATCAATACCCTCTTCTGGCTTCTGCAGGCACTCACATACAAGTGTGTAGATACACACAGACACACAGACACACACACACAGACACACAGACACACAGACATAGACACACACACACATACACACAGAGAGAGAAAGACAGAGACAGAGACAGAGAGAGACAGAGACAGAGAGACAGAGACAGAGAGAGGAGACAAAGACAAAGAAAGACAGAAACGGAGAGGTGATAGAGACAGAGACGGACAGAATGAATAAAACAAATCTTTAAAATCATAGTTATTTAAGTTTCCTGTCAGATGGTGACACAGTAGTTCCCACATCTGCGTCATACCAAGTCTGGTTCTGATAGGTACTGTCTCTTCAGAGTGTGTTCTTCCCGGCCTCTGTGAATGTGTGTGTGTGCACTTGTGTATGTGCATACAAGCAGAGACCAGAGACCCATGTCAAGCAGCTTCCTCTATTGCTCTCTACTTGAGACATGGTCCCTCACTGAACCCAGAGCTCGACAGTTTGACTGGACTGGTGGGCCAGTAAGCCCCAGGGATCTTTCTGTCTCTATTTCCCCAGCTGTGAGACTACAAGTACATGCCTCTCGACCTTTCATGCTGGCTTTTGTTGGATGCTGAGGACCAAGCCCAAGCTGAGGTCTTTATGTTTGTGAATAAATCTTACCCATGACACCATCTCCCCATGCCTCTCTTTGCCTTTTCCCACACTTTATTAGCCCTGCTCCTGAAAGCCACACTCGATGCACTCGGCAATAGGGAAGTGAGGTTTTTTTGTATGAGGTCTGGTGAAAGCTGGCCTCCCAATAGCTGTCAGGACCACAGGCTTTGAATTTGTCTTCATGATTGTCTTTTCTTTTGGCTTTACGCTTTCCAAAGTCTGTCTAGGGAATCTGGTCTTGGAGGTCGTTAGCTGTAAGATCCTATAATGCCTCAGCACTGTTGGTGTGGTGGTAGGATTCCTGAGGGAATGTTATAAACATGCTTAAGACTTTCCTCTTGGGAAGCACAGTGACACTTTCCCCTGCAACACAAGGAAAGATGGAGGATAAGGTGGCTCATGGGAGGGGGTAGGCAGATAGAAATTTGCCCTCTACTGGCTTCTGTTGTGGAATGAGCCACCAGCTGAGACTGTGTTCAGTTGGGTGAGATGCACAGGAGATGGCCAGTAGGACAGTGTAAACCGAGCTTGAGAGACAGGGTTGGAGGGTGTGTTTGCCACTCAGCTGAAGTGTATGCACTGAATTTAAAATGCAGCTCATATTAACTGTATATTTCAAAATAACACATCACTACTAGTATTTTCTTAAATGAACATAAATATATAAAGTCTTTTTGTTTGTTTGTTTGTTTGTTTTGTATTGAGTAGAGCTTAAAATCTTGGCTCTTACTGTGGTAGAAACCCAAAATAAGAACCATTTTTAGACATTGGATTTCATTGTAATAAGGCTGTACTTCAATGACCCTCACATCACCAAAGGACTTTTACCTCCATCATAGCTAAGCTGAGAGTTGACAGTTCTGCTGCACCAAGGAATGAATTGTAGGCATGATTTCTGGATACAGACTTCCTGCTATGGTCAGAGCTATTTGACTTGAGTGAGTGACTTTATTCTCAGCCCACAGAGAACAGGTTACATTCATAAAGAAATGGTGTGTGTATTAAGATGGTCTATCCATAAAGTCATTCACCAACTGTTTCAATGAACAATTGTTCTTCAGGTAGGGTGGCACAGACATTAGGTGTGGGTAAGAATCTGGTTCATTGGCTGTGATAATTTGGAAAAGCATTCATCTCAGAGAAAGAGTAACTTATAAAGTCCTCTTCTTCAAACTTGATACAATAGTTACAAACGTCAAGCGAAACACTCAGTCTCACTCTTTGTTGTTCTCTTACAAGACACCTCACAATTTAATTGTCTACCTTTCTTTTGGGTGTATAAATACTTTTGAAATATATAGGCTGTTCTGAAAATCATAATTAGTGTAAAAATATGAAATAAACAATACTACTAATAGAGAGGCTGAGATAAGAGAAGCAAGATTTCAAGACCATTATGTTGTACACAGCAAGACACTGTCATGAACAAACAAGCAGAAAGTGTATATGGATTGTACAATATTGGACCTATTTCTCCAATTACCAAATTAGAGAGACCATTGGATAACAGTCAGCAAATTTCTAATTCCTCATATTTTTGGATTTCAATCGATTAGGATGTGTTGGTAATATTAATTTTCAAATTAAGATATTGAGAAAAAGTAATTGTTACTTCCTGTTGTTTTTGTTGTAAGAGGTGGAATTATGTTTGTGTGGGTTTATTGAAAGATTACTTTCTTGCTTCTTCTAGGGTATAGTTTTGCTCCTTATGTTGGTGTTTTCCATCTATTATCCTTCGTAGGGCTGGATTTGTGGAAAGATATTGTATGAATTTGGTTTTGTTATGGAATATCTTGTTTTCTCCATCTATGGTAATTGAGAGTTTTGCTGGGTAT
>NW_022196912.1:97649299-97651686 GCF_008632895.1 Mastomys coucha
TCCTCAGAGTCAAGCTGTCTCTGTGATCCTGTGATTCTGGGATCCTCTAATCCTGGGCTTGTTAGAGCGCCTGGGAGTGGAACTTCCTTTGGGTGTTTTGGGGACTGGCTTGTGCCCAAGGTCTGCTCAGGGAACCTGTCCAGACAGACTGGAAGGAACCTGAGCCACTGAGCTGGCGGAGTTCCTGAGTGCCTGGGTCCTGCTGGTCCCAGTTATTCCTGGTTGTTGAGATAGATGTTGTGTCCTCTTCACCTCTGATCCTGGGCATGTTAGAACACCTGGGAGTGGAGCTTCCTCTGGGTGTTGTGGGACTAGCTACGGAGTTTGCGCCCAAGGTCTGCTCAGGGCACCAGCTGGCCCAGACAACCCTTCTGTAGTTTTTAAGAGCTTTGTTTATTATAGCAAATGCAAAAACAAAGACCAAATCATCTTTCATTTTTCATCATATGCTAGACTATTTTGTATAAGGTAGATTAATTTGTTGAGACTGTTGGGCAGCTGGGTGATTTAGAGAAGATTGTATTTATTTGTATGTCTTGAGGTGGGTAATGGAAATGTCAACTTCCCCAATACACTTGGAAGTAAAATAAAAGAAACATGGATTAGTTGAGTAGACTTATTATTATTAGTTTAGTAAACTAATGGCATTACCATAATACTATGTTAATACTATGGATTCCTGGACTTGTGCATCACCCATTCTTTGGAGGTTATTTCACTGGAGATCAAGACAGATATGTTGAAAAGACTCAGAATATTGGTTTCAGTCCTGGGTTGGGATTTCTAGTGCCTGTTACTTAGTGTAAGTTCTATTTGTTCTCAAGTCTCAACGTACTTATGCTCAGAGTGAGAGTAATGCCTTTCACTTATTTCAGAGGCTTGCTGAGCTGCCAAAGGGAATCCAACGGGCAGACAAGGCTGAGGAACATTGTGACAGGGATCAGATGACTAAATACGTTACTCATGATCACACAGCACTTCAATGACCTTGAATAACATATCTGGTATCTGACCTAGGAGTCTTGTTTTCTCTGTGAAGTTGAGTTTCTGCTTCAATCCAGGAGGGTGGGGGTGGGGTAGGGAAGGAGGCTGTATGGGGAGGGCATATAACAGAGCCTCCCTTGCCTTAGTATGTCTGCCCGCCTGACCTGGGATGAGGTGAGGGACCAGGTGAGTGGAATCTAGGCCAGTGAGCCTGAATCTCCCTAGGGGCACTGAGTTAAGTCTCCAGGGACTGCCCTTGGCCACTGGATCAGACTTTCTAGGGCATGGGGTCTAAGAATGTACTTGTTTAGATCAGTGGTTCTCAACCTTCCTTATGCTGCGATCCTTTAATACAGTACTTCATGTTGTGCTGACCCCCAACCATAAAATTATTTTCTTGGATATTTCATAACTATAGTTTTGCTACTCCTGTGAACTGTCATATAAATATCTGTGTTTTCCAATGGTCTTAGGTAACCTCTGTGAAAGGGCCATTTGACTCCAAAGGGATTGAGAACCTACAGGTTGAGAACCAGTGGACTTTTCTAGTGTGGTTCAGATGCTCAGGCCTTCTTTGGGGAACCTGAAAGTTCTAGGATGGCAGATCAATTATGTCCCAGGAAAACAGCAGATGCCTGGCAGAGTTACCTGTATTAGCCTCCGGGAGTTGAGCACTGTCTCCTCGCTGTAAGATCTTGGGTACAATCCTCTGGTGAGCTGCTCTGTGATTGGGCCAATGAACCTTGAGCATATAAGAAATGTCAAGTTGGTAGGCTATGGTAGTAGGAAGAGTTGTTTGTTCTTAGGGTTGTTTTCAGTCTTCCCTCTTGAGGTTCCTGCCCACTCAGTCATATTAGAGCTGTGTTACCAAGCTTGTACTGTGGAGCTAGCAACACAGCTCATCATCTGTCCCCCCATAATTGCTTACCGTTGATCTCTTTAAAAAAAAAAAAACAAAACAAGAACATTGGCTTCAAGAGGTGAAGGCAAACAATAAGTTGATGTAACATGGTGGAGAAGGAATGATAACACCAGGGCTTTGTTCAGTGGCATGAAGACGCAGTCACCTGCACAGCCACGGACTCATTTCCTTTCTAGTTGACACCTCCCTGACTTGGGGTGTTGGGGGCTGGGTCCTGAGAGTGGCAGGCCTGATGTTCGAGGGTCTGTGTGACACTGTCTCATGGCTAGGGTGCTCTCCCTCTAGTGCTGCCTTCGGCCATCTGAGAAAATGCTTACTTTCCTAATGTTCGCTCGGGATAGAATCAGAGTATTGCGGAGCTGGTGTGGTAGGCTTTATCTCCATTCTGAGATAGGCAATCTGGAACTTTACCTGGATAGATTCTAGAACATGACAATTCTCCCTCCCTCCCTCCCTCCTTCCCTCCCTCCCCTCCCTCCTT
>NW_022196912.1:97651696-97662611 GCF_008632895.1 Mastomys coucha
TTCCTCCCTCCCTCTCTTTCTCTCTCTCTCCCTCTGTCCCTCCTCTTTCTCCCTATCTCCCTCTCTCCCTCCTTCCCTTCCTTTCTCCCCTTTTCCCCTCCCTCTTCCCACTCTCTCCTCCCTCTTCCTTCCCCTTCTCTTCTCTTGGATACCTGGAAATTTTACCTGGATAAACTAGCTATTAGAATATGACAATTGACAATTGTATCTGTCTGTCTGTCCGTCCTTTTCTCTGTCTCTCTGTCTTTCTCTGTCTCAGTATCTCTGTGTGTATGTTTGTGTGTGTTCATGCATGTGTGGGTACACATGTGTGTACATGCATGTTGAGGCTAGAGGACCACCTTCCCAGCACTAGAATTACAGGCATAGGTTACTATGCTTGGCTTTTTCACATGGGCTATGGGTTTTAAACTCAGGTCCCTCTGCTTGCAAAGCGAGTAACGCATCAATTGAGCCATCTCCCCAGTTCATAACAGTTTCTACAGTCATCTATGTCAGGCCACTTCCATGACTTTTCATTGTCCCTCTTCAGAAGTATGCATTCCTTCTTCCTGGCACAGATCTGGGTATCTGGAATGATGTCCAAATGCCAAAGCTCAAAGCATAGACTCAGAGAAGTTCAGGAAGGCTGGTGTTAAGATTCGGCTCCAGGCTTACTCTGAAACTTCTTCCCTTTCCAAGTCCTTCTTCCTTCCCATTGGCTCAGCTCTGTGCATGCCTGTGTGCATGTGTGTGTGTGTGTGTGTGTGTGTGTATGTGTGTGTGTGTGTCTGTGTGTGTGTATGTGTATGTGTTTTCTGGACCACAGAAAGGCTGGAATGAAATCAATAAACATTTCTTGTAATTGCAAGTTACAAAGGCAATTCAAGTTTAGACCGAATGGCTGGCCCAGTGCTGACTTTCAAAAGATCTTCGGTCAGTGTGTATCACGGACACCCAATTGTTCTGTTAGTCCTGCATCTCTCCTTACCAATCTTCCTACCCATTTGCTTCTTCTCACCTAGATTGTTCACAGGCTCTAGAGCTCGATTCCTGGTTTCAAATTGGCTCATATCAATAAGCCCTGTGGGGGAATTCCACACACGAGTCTGAATACTTTGTTTTTAAAAAAGATGGGACTTCTCTCTGAAGTCCAAACTGATTTGTACTGGCTGTGTAGCCCAGGCTGGCCTCAAACTCATGATTCTTCTGCCTCTGCCTCCTAGTGCTGGATTACAGATGCCTGCCATTAAGCCTGGCTATTTGCCGCTATAGTAGTAAATTCTCCACACAATGGCTCATAAAGGGCTCACTGAACCTTGGCAGACTCTTATAAGCTTTAACATTCATTCAAAAAAAAATTATGTGTGTGCCTACTCTGTGCCAGGCCCTGTTTCAGATTCCAGGGATATAGCAAATAGCTCATGCCAGCCAGCTTTGCCTATTTGGTGAGTTCTAAGCCAGGGAAAGCCCACCTCAGAAAAAAGTGGAGTGAAACACTGGGTTGTTTGGTCTGTACATGCAAGTACACCCATGTGCACACACACCTGCACAGACACCCAATGTTGCCATATTTTATTGCCATTGTCTTCACTGAAGAGCAACTATAATCAGATTGTAATGAATGAAGGCCTAGTTCCCCAGCTCTGTCAGCTTGTCATCAGTGAGTCCAGTGATAAAGTCCTGCCCACATAGCTTCCCATCCAGATCTCCCTTGACTTTTGTTGACATATGAACCAGCAGGTAGCTATATTTCTATTTTAGAATCGATTCATTCCAGGCGTGGAAACATCAGACATCTTTTTCGAGTCTATCAAAACTAGCTGATAGAGTCACTCCCACTAGCAGCTTTTCTCATGAGTACTGGATTCACTAAATTTTTACCCTCTACTCGGCCTTTACACAGCAGCTTTCAGGCCTATCTGAACTCCCAGAGATGCTTCTGTGGTGTGGTGTGGTGTGGTGTGTGTGTGTGTGTGTGTGTGTGTGTGTGTGTGTGTGGTGTGGAGGGAGGGCTTGGACAAAGACACAAGACTGAGAAGTTAGTTTCTAGGTCATTACCAACTTTCCTATTCCAACACTGCTTTCTAGGTGGAAAAGAACGGGCACATTAAAATGAAAGTGTTTGTTTTTAAAGAAAGCAATACAAACCCTACAGAACTCTATATTACAGATAAATGAGGGCATACAGTGGACCTGGGTTCTATTTCTCATGCCCTGTTATATTCTATATTAAGGAAGAAGAACAGGCACGCAAGTAGGTGTTCTGGAATGAAGAAGTCTGCTCACCTTAAAAGTCACTGACTAGAATAATAACCTGGGTTTCTCTGTAGCATGCTATTCAAGCAATCCCGTCACAACCAAGAGCAGTGGAATAGGCTGAGCCTCTCCTGCCTTTCATGCAGCCTAGCTTTCAAACATATTCTAAGTCAAACAATGTAGAGTAAGCTTCCACTCCGCCTTGGATATTTTGGGCAATAACATTCTTAGCATAAATTACCGATTCCTGTCTCTTCTTCATCTTCCACCCTAATTTGTTTTTATAGAATGACCTTTGGTACCAGTGTAGTTGATGGGAGGATGTTTCTGAGTTCTTCTCTTGAACCGCATGGCCTTTTCAGTATGGTATTTATCCAAGTTTCTTTGGTGAAAAGCCCATGGAATTTGTGCAGAGAGCTCTGGCAGACTCCTAGATTAGTGATAACATTTAGAAAGAACTTCTCCGGCTTTACACTATACTTTCCCATTCAGCCTGTCTGAAGCTCCCCTCTGAGAGAATTCACCCTTCGATGTGGGTGGAATGTGGAGAAAGTTCCCGTGGCTCTGAGAAGGGAATCCAGTATGTTATCTATGTGCTGAGCTCACATAGCAAGTGCAGTGTCATGACAACAATTGAGCTCATCTTGTTACTCCCAAGTCTTATATGCATGTCATTATCTTATATGCATGTCATTATCTCATATGCATGCTATTATCTTATATGAATGCCATTATCTTACTATTGTTTCTACAGGTTTTTTTTTTCCTTTGAAAAGTTTGAATTAAGCACATTCACATTTTCTTAATTCAGGTGAAGTTCATATAATGTAAAATTACTCATCTTCAGAGCTCAGCAGTTAAGAGCACTGGCTGCTCTTCGGAGGACCTAGGTTCAATTCCCAGCAGCCACATGGCAGCTCACAACTGTCTGTAACTCCAGTTCCAGAGACTCTGAGACCCTCATTCAGACATATATGTAAGCAAAACACCAGTGCACATGAAATAAAAATACATTTAAAAACATTTTAAAAATTACTCATCTTCAAGTGTGGAATTTAGTAGCATTTAGCAATTCATAGTAAACTACAACACTCATCTTATTCTAGATTTAAAATTATTTTTTAATCATTCCCCAAGGAGACCCTATGTTTGCCAAATGACCACCCCATTACTGCTTCCCCTAATGCTGGCAGCCATCCAGTGCTTTCTGCCTCTGTGGACTTACTTGTTCTGGATACTTTATATAAATGGAGTCATGCAATACATGATTTTTTTTTCTGGCCAGTTGCTTTCATGTAACAGATTGGTTTTAATGGATCATTTACACTATAGTCTATATCAGAACTTCATCCCTTTTTAATGGATGAATAATATTCCATTCATGCATTGGTGAGCAGTTGGGTTATTTCTATCGGTTGGGTAGTATGACTAAGACTGCTATGGATATTTTAGTACTGGTAGCTGAATATTTACTTTCAGTCTTGGAGTACACAAATAGAAGCAGAATTGCTAGGTCACATGCTAGTTCTGTATTTAATTTTGAGGCTCACTAACCTGTTTCTGCTGTGGCTGTACCAGTTGACATCCCTACCAGTCATCTGTTTACCCACGTCATTGCCAACACTTGCTTTTTGCTGTTGTTTTGTTTTTGTTTATTGTTCTTTTTTTTTTTTTCAAGACAGTGTTTCTCTGTGTGGCCCTGGCTGTCCTGGAACTTGCTCTGTAAACCAGGTTGGCCTTGAACTCAGACATCTGTCTACAGAGTCCTAGGATTAAGTGTGCGTCATCAACACTTGGCTAATACTTGTTATTGAATTTTTATTTATTACTATCATTGGAATGGTTATAAAGTGGTAACTTCTTGGGATCTTGATTTGCATTTCCATAATGAAATATCCACATTTTACTATATAGATCTTTATTAAGGCAAACATCGCTTCAAAATAATTGAATTCATCTGTTGTCAGGAGATTAAGATTAGCAGATGTGCTCTCTTTGAGTATTTGGTTCTGCCTCATGCTTATGCTTATGCTTTGAGGTTAGATACTGTCCAGTATAGCTGGCAAAAGGCATTTGTCATTTAATGCTTTCTTTTTAAAAGACAAGTTCATTCTTGCCCTAATGGTATATTCATTTATTTCGCAGCGTGAGAGAAGACACCAGGATGGCTCAGGGATCCGGGGACCAGCGAGCGGTGGGGATCGCTGATCCAGAAGAGAGTTCTCCCAACATGATTGTCTACTGCAAAGTAAGATGCCCAGGGAGTGACTAGGCATGCGGCCTGTGTGTGTCTGTTCTAAGTGAGGGCAGACTGATGGTGAGAGATAGATGCTATCTGTCTGAGGTGGTTTAAGGATAAAGAGAATCTTCTCATCATTGTTTAATTCTATCATTCAAGGACACATTTCATATCGTTTAGTTGTGTGTAAAACCCCAGATTACCTAAGCAATGCAGCCGGGGGGGTCTGCTTCTTCAGTGGCCTTCCCAGTACCATGCCGACTGAACTGAAAGGTCTTTGAACTCACAGTGTATAAAAGGATGTTGTCGGGAGATGTAGAGGTGTGGCCACTCAGTGCTCAAAGTTGGTAGACGACATAAAAGGCCCACGACACCCAGAATTGAGTCTGTTAGTTTGCAAAATATGTGCAATAAGAGTGTTCTCTCTTATCGAAAGAGGAAGCTAATTCTCTCAGGTGAGGGGTACTTGTGGAGGATGAGTTTTTAAAGGATATTCAGGATTGTTTCATGAGAAAAGCAGAGGGTAAGGATCCACTCGGTCATGAGATCTGTTCAGCAAAGGCACAGAGCTGGGGAAACAAAACAGCCTGTGGATCAGATCATGAATAGCAAGGAGCAAAAAGAGATAAGATTGGAGCCAGAGATGTGGATGCAGCCAGATTGTAGAGTATTGGAATATGGGAAGTTTAATCATGAAAACAATGTGTACTGAGAGTTGTAAAATCGATCTGTTTGGGATTCAGGGTTTTTCCACCGTGAGCTAATAGGTAACAAGGTGGGGTGTGGATGCCCTGAGAATATTTCTGCATCCCTGAAGAGGGTGAGCAGGATGCTCTTCTAGCCAGAAAAACGCCCCTCAGAATGGAGAGGGTGCTGTAGGAGAAAGTAAAGTCTGATTATAAATAGCTTGGAAACTAAGCAAATGTGGAATTCGAGGCTGTGGAGGGTGGGGGATGGCCAGGTTATGGAGCTGGGAAGATACTGTTGATGTCGGTTCTCACAGGGACATTTAGAAAGGAAGGGGACACAGCCCATCAGTTTATTTTTATCTGTGTTAAATTTAAGGTACTAATTACTCCGCATGCTTATGAAAATTTAAGCTAACCAGCATTATATATTAGTAAGGAAGTGGGTTAATTGTTTATTTATTTCGATAAATACTTGAGTTGCCTGCTGGGATCTGTGCCTTGCTGCTACTCTGTATTTGGTCTGTGGAACAAGTATTGAACTAGACAATCCTGGATGATCAGTATGGTGATTGAGTGTGTGTGTGTGTGTGTGTGTGAAAATAGGACTCTTATATTACTCTTTCGGCTAGAATCCTGCAATTCTTTGTTTCTCAAGTGAATGTTGAGAGACCCTATCTCTAAGAAAGATGGCTATTGAATTATAATAAATAATAAACGTAGACTTTATTAATGGAGCTAGCAGTTTAATGAAACACACAGAGGTGTGTTTAGAGGCGATTGTTGTAAACTTCTCCCCTATCCCAATCCCTCACTCCTGCCACAGGTAGGAGGACCTGGGGCCAGAGAAGCAGGGACATGGCTTTGGAGTTCTGCTTGGGTTACAAGGTCATCTAACAAGGAAGAGGTTGCTGTGAAAATCCATTTCAATAATGTTTCAATAATAATTTCAGTAATAATCTTTTGTCCACCTTGGTCCATACTGTGGTCCATAATAAGTATTTCTCTTTACATCTTTTAGGGATAGAGATACTTGGAGAAAGGATGAGTTATAAGATATGTAAAAGCTCACAATGTTAGTAAGTTGAACAGAGTCGATTGATGCGGTGAGTCGTCCTTTTGAGGCAGAAGAAAATAATACAAGGATTATTCAGATTATTACTTTTAAATTTTTATTTATTTTTATTTTATGCATATGACTATATTGCTTAAATGTACATATATACCCTCATATGTGTGTGGTACCCGAGGGGCCAGAAGAGGACATCAGATTCTCCAGAGCTAGAGTTATATAAATGGTTGTGAGCTACCATGTGGGTTCTGGGAATCAAACACAAGTCCTCTGGAAGGGCAGCAAGTGTTCATAGTCAATGAACTATCTTTCCAGCCCCAGTGTACAGTGGTCAACAAGGAATGTGAAACGATGCTACCTGAATACTTTTTCACTAAAATGGTATGCTGAGGGGTCAAATCTTTCTACGTGTTGTAGTAAGTTTAAATTTCCCTTTTCCTGTAGGAGCAGGGGCCTCCTTTTTGCTGTTGTTATTATTTAAAAAACAAACATTATCTGTAGTTCTTTAGAACAACGGCAACTGGGAGGAGCAGTGTACCTTGCTGTGTCTTCTTCATGTGAGGAATATGTATGTGTTCATACATGTACATGTACACGTAAAGCACTGTGTTAAGCTCTAAGACAATTAACTGAGTTTGTTCAGTCTATTAGGAAGGAGAAATGTCTACTGCCCCTGTCTGGAACTGAATTAAGCTCACACTAACTTGACCTACTCAAACCCTGGCTGTGCTTGACCCTCAGCATAACCACACAACCTTCTGCTTCTAAGGCTCTGAACTGCTGTTTGACTACAACTATGAACTTGTCCTCTGGGGCATGTTGTCAGTCAAGGGTGAATCTGGGAGCTAAGGTTAATCCCTAGAATTTTCCACAAAAGACTTTTAGTGGGACCATTGTTTTTCAAGGTTGTAGCCACATACCCAGACCTTTTCTCAGGCAGACAAGCTTCTGGGTAATGGACGAGATGGGAACATTCACAATATGAAATGACTTTTCACTTTTCTTATTTTTATTTGACAAATAATAACTGTGCAAATGCACGGTGACACCATGCTAGTTTTGGGTGCATGTTAGTTTTTGGTTAGACAGCTCAGTCATCAGCATACCCCTTGACTCAGTCATCTATTATTTCTTTTCATTAAAACATTCCAAACCCTCCCTTTTAGCTCTTTGAAATGTTCAGGACTTGGCCACTAACTTGGTTGTTGTGACTCTCAGGCACTGTTAAGGATAATCAGGACACATGAGCAAGCCCACACCTTTCAGAACATACTTCATTTTCTTTTCACATTGCCATGTCATTAACTGTGAGAAGTACTTCCCCCAAGGCATTATTTATTTATTGACTTGAACCGACATTCTAATTTGGTTTTTCATCTTTCATATTCACATTTTGGATCAGAGGTGTGTATGAAAAATGTATTGGTTGCATTAAAGATCTATTTAAAAGAAAACCTTAATCATTCATTAAGACACCCAAGGCTTCTTCATATCCCCAAACCCTTAGGGTTCTGGGTCATTGAACCGCCCAGTGTAGTAATGATCTTGGAAGCTGACTGTCCATCAAATTGTCTAGAGGTTATTTATAAAAAAACACCAGTCTTCAGAGAATGCCCTTATCCAAGCATACTGTGCTGTTCTTTAATATGCTTAGGCTGTGTGCTTGGAATATGAGGGTCTTTTTTCTTTCTATTTTTTTTTTTTTCGAGACAGGGTTTCTCTGTGTTGTCCTTGCTGTCCTGGAACTCACTCTGTAGACCAGTCTGTCCAAACTCAACTCAGAAATCCACCTGCCTCTGCCTCCCAAGTGCTGGGATTAAAGGCGTGTGCTACTACTGCCTGGTGGAATATGAGTTTTAAAATGACCTCAAGAGAACTTAGTTTTCAACTAAAGCAGAAAAGTACTGATTTGATGTTTGTTTTCCATTCCCCTCCCACCCCACCACTATATAGGTATATTTTGTGTTAAAAATTAATGGTATAATTGGCGTTTAAGTTTGGTTTAACATTTCTATTTATATCTCTACATTTTTAAGTGTGTGTGTGTGTGTGTCTGCCTTAAGTTTGTGATACAATACTTGTGATAAAATACCATAACTAAAAACAGCTTGGGGAAGAAAGGGTTTATCTGGCCTATGCTTCCACATCGGTAGTCTATCACTGAAGGAAGTCAGGGCAGGAACTCAAACAGTACAGAAACTTGGAGACAGGAGCTGATGCAGAAGTCATGGGGGGAGTGCTGCTTACTGGCTTGCTCCTTAGAGCTTACTCAGCCTGCTTTCTTGTAGAACCCAGGACCACCAGCCCGGGGTAGTCTCATCCATGAGGAGTTGGGCCTCCCCGCATCAATCAGTTAAGAAGGTTAAGAGATGCTGAGTGGTTGGTCCAGCTTTCATTCCTTGTGTGGGAACTTCATCTTTTCCACTCCATTCTCAACTTGTTACTTTTTCTCTCTTCCCTCCCAGCTCAAAATACTTTTTGCTATAGAAATATGCCCAATGCCCATGTAAGATATAAAGGAGAAAATATGAATTCTATGTATTGACACTAGCCTAAGAAATAATATTATTAGGCTTCATTTTCTCTATTGTCAAATGAGAGAGTTTGTCTAAAAATGTGTAAATATGTTTCTGTAGTGAGTTCAAAGTTTAATTCTTTACATTTCAATTTTTAAAAATATAACACCCAATAGAAAAACTGTATGCCATATTTAAAGGTCTTTTTAACCTTTCTGGGAGTGTTTTATATGGTCATAGATAAGCCTAAATTGGATTGAGATTAAACAAAATTTTGTCAGGTATCAGGAAAATTAGTTGTGATAATTTAACATTAGTAGAAGTTAGACAAGATATCTTCTTGGGCTGCCCTTGATGGTATAGCACATGAAAGTTGAAGAAAGGATCAGGAATTCAAGGCTATCCTTGGCTACTTAATACATTTAAGGCTAGCCTGGGCTACATGAGACTCTGTCTCAAAATCAAACGAACAAAAGCCAACTAAACAAAGATCTTTTTGTGGCAACTTCCTTCTTTGGTCTTGCTCTGACACAGCAGCCATATAATTATTTCTGATTATAATTTCATGCTATAGATGTAGTAGGAATGGCTTTCCAGTAGCCATGCTGTCAGTAATGCAGGGTGTCATGGCTGAATATGGGCTTCCAGAGGAGGAAGAAAGAGCCCACAGAGTGGTATTGGAAGAATGCAAAGCTTTGTCACTGACAGATACCCTCCATGTTAGTTCCTACTTACTGGCTCCTTTTTTATTGCTGTGATACCCATGATGCTGTGATACCCATGATGCTGTGATACCCATGATGCTGTGATACCCGTGTTGCTGTGATACCCATGATGCTGTGATACCCGTGTTGCTGTGATACCCATGATGCTGTGGTCCCGTGTTGCTGTGATACCCGTGTTGCTGTGATACCCATGATGCTGTGATACCCGTGTTGCTGTGATACTGATGATGCTGTGATACCCATGATGCTGTGATACCCATGATGCTGTGATACCCATGATGCTGTGATACCCATGATGCTGTGATACCCATGATGCTGTGATACCCATGATGCTGTGATACCCGTGTTGCTGTGATACCCGTGTTGCTGTGATACCCATGATGCTGTGATACCCATGTTCTTTTTTTGTTTGTTTTTTTCGAGACAGGGTTTCTCTGTGTAGCCCTGGCTGTCCTGGAACTCACTCTGTAGACCAGGCTGGCCTCGAACTCAGAAATCCACCTGCCTCTGCCTCCCAAGTGCTGGGATTAAAGGTGTGTGCCACCGTCGCCTGGCGATACCCATGTTCTTGAGGTCATACCGTGTTGGTGTGATACCCATGATGCTGTGTTATCTGTGATAGTGTGATATCCCATGTCATCAAGGACTCTTGAAGTCCTGGGGCAGAAGCCAGTTTAGGCCCACATCCTGAGAGTGAACACACTGCTATTTTAGTCACATAAGTGGTAGTGGTACACTGCAAGAAGGGCAAAACCAGCTCAGAGCAGGCAGAGCTTTGGAGGAACCTAGGGGCAGGATTGTCTTGGAGTTCTGTGAAGGCTTTGGCAGAAGCAGGGTAGCTAAGGGACTGAGACTCACAAGCCCTAGTGCTGAAGCCATGGTGAGATTGGAAACCATTTGACCAGCAAATGTGTATTGATCTTCATTTGTAGGACACACTAGAGATGCAGGGTGAAGATGGAGTCCTGAATAAGCCCATAAGCCAATGTGGGGTGGGGTGGGGTGGGGTGGGAGCAGAGGGTGGATGGGTAACTAGACAGATTTATGCTGGAGGGAAGGGTGAGGGGAGTGAGGAGGAGGGATGACTTATGTAGTCCATAGGAGATAAAAGGCACCAGAGAACTCAGCACATCTCTTTACTCTTGAAAGATGAACAGGAATTACGTTGGTGAAAGGGAAGAAGAAAAAATGAGGAGACTGGAGGACAGGCACACGCCAAGTTATTGCTCTCTGGAAACTTCAAGAGGCTCTTTTTATGCATGTAGGTGTCTACGACGAAGGCTTGAGATGCCAAGCCAGATTCTAAAGGGTCGAATGTGCTACCTCAGGAGGTTGGCATCGTGCACATCTTGTCCCTTTGTGCTCCCACACCCTGTGCTTCTACATGCTGTGCTCTGCTGGCCCAGCCCTGATCCATATGTAAATAAATACTTACATAT
>NW_022196912.1:97662621-97681449 GCF_008632895.1 Mastomys coucha
AAGAAAAAAGAAAAAGAGTCTGCAAAAGTTAACCCAGACAAAACTTTAAAGGCCGTTGTCAGAATATTTAAAATGAGTGCATCTTTGGTCCTGAACATTTTAAGAGTTTGTTTTCTTTTATTATTTTTCTTTCTCCTCCCCTCCACATTAAATAAAATCCTCAATGATTAACTTCAGAGAGTCTTTGGGGTAACTTGCTTAATTGTTCAGACTGCCTTTCAAGACTGTTTTCATTCATTTTTTAATGTATTGTTCACTGCCTTAGGGGACCAAGAGCCTTCCAGTTTTCCTTCCCTGCCTGCAGCAGGCTTGCTAGGAGAGCAGCCTCCCATCACGTTCTCTTGGTTGTCAGGACCAGAGGCATGCAGGCAAAGTCCCAGACCCATGGTGGTGTTGGCCTTAGTGTGCACAGATGAAAGAGACGAGTTTCCACGTGGGGGCACAGCTTAGTGTGGTCTAATAGGATGCGTTGCCATGGGTAGAATTTTCTAATTTGAGAAGCCTTCGTTCAATGTGCTCGAGCCTCCATTTCATCTCCCCACCCCCTTTTCACTTCAAACAGTCTGAGATTTTGCTCTCTGGCTGACAGTTTATCTTACCATTGACAGCCCTCTGCAGCATTACTCGACGGAGCACTCGCAGGGCTGTCAATCCCCGATTGGCACAGTTTTGAACAAGTTTAAAGTGAATGGGTATGTGTGAAAGGAAAATAAATGTTTAAAATCATGGGGATAGAAGAGGAAGATTCTTATAAAAGGCCATGAGTGTGCCAACCGGGTCGACACCAAAAACAGACAAAGCTTTTGATGAGCGAGCTTCTAAATTCTAGACAAAGTACCTTAAGGAGGGATGGAAAATTCATGCATAGATATAAACAGCCATTCCAGCCCTGGAGGAATACGGACCACTCTGGAAAGTGACAACCACAGAATGGAAAGGCATCAGATGTTTCCTGAAAAGACATGGTTAAGTGGTCACTATGGCCCAGGATTCCTAGTTGGATGAGGCCACGGTAGAATTTCTGGTCTGACAGAAGCTCATCTTTGCCTGGAAAGGATGCTGGCTGCTGATCTTCTGGGATAGGATCAGGGTAGACATTCTGATTTTGATTTTAAGGTTTTTCCACAGGATTTTTAATGTGTTTGTGAAATGTTAGCATTGCGTGAATTTTCTCAGACATCTTCTCAGCTTTTTTTTTTTTTTCAGTTTTGGCATGGTTCTCCTTACAGCTTAGATGGCCAGCCTCTCTGACCACGAGAGAACCATCTTCAGGGTTTTCTCTAGGAAAGTCAGATGGCAATGACTTCTCTTGGGGTTTGTTTGTCTTAGACCTGTTTGCTTCATCTTCAGGATTGAAGACTTTTCTAGATCTAGACTGTCAGCTGTTTCTTTCTATGCCTTGGCCACTGTCATTATCTTGTGGCTCTTGCTGTTTCCGGTGGTAAGTAGCTGTTGGTTATAGCCCCTCTTCTGAGAGTAATCAATTTTGTAAGCACTTTGGTTGTTTTTTAGGGTTATTTTCACTTTTTTTGTAGTTATACTTCATATTGTGACTTTTTTTGTGTGTCTGTGCCTGTGTGTTCTTTCCTGAGGCTGGATCTCTTGCTGAATTTGAAGCTGACTGAGTTGGCATGTCCAGCTCTTTTACCATTCTACCCCCTCCTGAGTTCTGGGATGATAGGTGGGTGTCAGGCTTATGGTTTTATGTGAATTCTGGGGGCCTGAACTCTGGTCCTCATGCTTTTGCTGCAAGCTCTTTATCCACTGAGCCATTTTCTCAACCACAGTAATGTTTACTTATTTACTCCTCTTAGGGCTGATAGCACATTGTTTCATTTGGTGCTTGAAGATTTCTTGTCCAAAAACTCTAATTATTGATTTATCTTTTCTCTATTTTGGGGATACTGTTCATAGGTTAAGACAAAATTTTCCCTCTGGAGTTTGAATTTTTTTAAAAATATATCCATTGCTCTATTTTTAATTAATTAATTTTTTTGTAGTTCCAATACATTTTCTTTTTTGTATCAAATTTTTAAAAATGTTTTTATTTATTCTTTGAAAATTTTATATAATGTATTTTGACCATTTTTCCCCTTCCCCAACTTCTGCCAAATTCTCCCCTACCTCCCTACCCACTAACTTAATGTTCTTCCTTTCTTAATAAAACAAAATGGAACACCCCCACCAAAAAAAAAATGCAGTCTTATTTGTGTTGGTCAGCTACTTCTGAGCACAGGGTCTGCCCTAGAGAGGGACTGACATATCCAGTATTACGCCACTGAAGAGGTAGACATCTTTGATAACAGGTGCCTTCCTCAGTCACTCCCTCATTTGAGAGAAGGTTTCTCACTGAGTCTGGAGTATACAGGCTGAGTGGACCTGCTGGCCAGAGGGCCCCAGAGAGCCACTTGTTTCCCAGCACTGGGGTTACACACATGGGCTACTTTGCCTGTGTGTTGTGTTGTTGTTGTTGTTTTTTAAGTTATTGTGGGGATCCCAACACAAGTACTCACGCATTTGTAGCAAACAAATACTTTAGCCACTGAGACATCTCCCCAGCCTAGACTGACTAATCTAAATTTAATTATTCAAAAATTGAATTAAAGAAACTCCTCTTTCACTCCTGATAGGACTAGTATACTTCTGGGTCACTTTTAAAAGAAGTTCTCTATGTCCAGCCCAAGTCCAGGGTGTTCACTCATGCTCATGGACTGTGGCCTCCTGTGTTTGTTCTGGAAACTTCTTGGGACTTCTGGAAACCATTCAACTTCTCATTTAAGCCCTTTGGTTAAGACCTTAGCTTAGAAAAAGCATCCCTGGTCCTGGCCTTCACTTTCTTCTTAGCTTTTGTCTCCTTTCAGATCATAGGCATAAACTCTTCTTCCATAGCTCTCACCGCTTTCAAGCACATTTACTAAAGTATTTTTCAGTCTTTCTGCTGCTCTTACCAGGGGTTTTATTCAGAAGAATCTGATGAGCTGTCACAAGGAGTAGAATCCCCTAATAAAGGCTTCGAAAGAGCATGGATCTGTCTTTCATAGACCCAGTTGACTCTTTCAGTGTTTTAATTTTTTACTTATTGTTTATCTTTGAGTTTTGAGTTTTGGTATGTAACCAGTGAGGCTTTGAACTTACAATCCTCCTGCCTCATCATCTCTGATGCTAGGATTAAAGGCTTTTGGTGCTCTACTTGGCTCTGAAAATGATCTTTGCAAAAGACGTTTTCCAAGATGCTTTTTGCAGTAGGATGGTGATACTGAAGAGGACGGAGAGGAAAGGAAACACTCAGAAGGTGGAGAAGGTGGAATTGACCTGTGCTTAAGTTTTTGGATGGAGGATACAGAGAAGGATTCAAGGCTAAAGGCCAAGATGTGGGCCTCGGTGACTAGAGAGGTCAATCACTACGGTAGGCAGAAGGAAGAAGATATGGAAATGTAATATCATTAGAGTCATAATTTTTTTTTACTTGAATTATTTCTGTAAAAGTCTACCTGTGAGGTGGATGGTGGTTTCAGAAAAACAGCTCACACATTAAAGGAACCCGAAGAGACATGCTGTCTGGAGGAAGTCGTCCTCAGCTGCGGGTAGTCTAGAACAAATTCAGGAAGTAGCTTGTGCCTGTCAGTTAGTATACGCAACAATTAGAACATTTCTGTGTTTGTATGTAGGGCACTGTAAAGAATTCTCATACACCCTATGGTTCTAGACAACAAAAATCTGCTTCACGATTGTGGAAGGTAGAAACCTGAAATCAAAGAGTGGCAGGGCTGTGTTCCCTATGAAGGCTGGAGGTCAGAGTCCTTCCCTGCCTCTTCCTACATCTTTATGGTGACTGGAAATCTTTGGCATTCCTCACTTTGCAGGCTTGTTCATTGTTCCGCCTTTGCCTTTATCCCATATGACCTTCTTGTGCTGTGTTCAGCTCTGTGTCTTCTTCCAGCCTTTTTAGAAGAGGATTATCGCCGAGTTTAGTCCCCACACTCCAAACCCAGTGTGACTCTACCTTAGCTAATTATATTCAAAGGGACCCCATCTCAAAATTAGGTCATGCAAATCAAATCAACAGACAGTGTATTCCTTAAACTCTAGCTTCTGGCAAATCACTGCCCGGGGAATAAAGGGTACCACCAAACTCAGTCCCTGCCCTACACAAGCCTGCCAGCCTAGCGGAGGAGAGAAGAGTGGACCAGGATTAGAAATTACGCTAATTGCTTATGGACCACTGCTCTCAGCCAGGTTCTGTGGCAGGTGCTGTGCTCATACTGATGTATGCAATCACTGGAAGAACTTGTTGGTAAGACAAATAAGGAAACCAAGCACCAGGGGAGCAATGACTGGCGTTGAGTGCAGACTCAGGATTGAAAACCATGTGTGCTTTATTCTGAAGCTTATAGTTTCAGGGAACAAATTGGTGTCTGTAAAAGAAAAAAAAATCTTAAGACTATTTGTAATATATTAAAATACGGTTGATATGAATCATGCAGAGGAAGAGGACATCAGAAGAAAAACAACTGAAATTGCATCCTTAAGAAAGGGATTCTGGGTCCTGGGGCCATGTGGGCGAAGATGCAGAATATTTATGATAAAGTGTGTTTTCTGTCTAGATACTCATTGGCTAATGATGAAGTTCTGTTCCCTGTACCACATCCCTGTAATTCCATCGTTTCTGAAGATGTGGTCAATCAAAAATGCACGTAATATGGCTAACTCACAAAACCAACATCAAACTCAGCTAGACAGCTCATAGTAGAGTGTCAGTGGTTTCCTCTGGTCCTCTTGTGATGGTCAAAGGTGTGTCTCACTGCTACTGCGACCCTCACACACAGAAATATACTCACCTCGGAGGCCAGGAGATCGAAATTTTTTACTGCCCATGTGTGTCTCTTTTGCACCATCTAAACACCAAACAGACTTAAATCCTCAAGTTGAGTACTACCTGCCCTACATACAGCAGATGTATGTGATGTGAAGTATGGTCTCACTCTCCGCATAAGGACCTGAAGCAAGAAAACGTAAACACTACTACTTCTCAAACTCACAGGGTGAGAGGTACCAGAACAGTCAAGCTCTTTAACAACTGATTTTATTTCTTCCTTCCTTCTGTTTTTTTAAAATCTGTTCTATTTTAAAAGTAAGAATCCAGATAAAAAAGAATCAAAGCCCAGAGAGAAAAAAGAAAGCTCACATATGTCTTATGTCTACCATGTAAGTGTGACTGAAGTTAACACTTTGGCCTGAATCCTTCCAGTTTTGGATGTGGGTTAGGGGTGAGTGTCTGTTATAAGCTAGTGGGTTATCATCGCATATGTGAAACTGTATGCTGCCTTCTTATCGATCACTAGATATTAATCTATGCCACAAGACGTCCTTGTCATCATCAATTTTAAAGGTGGAATAATATTTGATGAAGTAGATAATGAACAGTTATTTAATATTTATTATATAGGACCTTATGTCTTTGGGGCTGGGGTTAGACTCCCTGTACAGCTGAGATGGCCTTGAACTTTTTGTCTTCCTGCCTCTACCTCCCTATTGCTGGTGTCAAAGGCTTGTACTAACATGCCTGGTTTATATGGCACTGGAATTCAAACCAAGAGTTTCACATATGCCAGGCAAACACTCTACCAACTGAGCTACACCCCTATCCCCTGGAGCATAATTCAGCTAATTTTATTTATTTAGTTATTTATTATTAGTACTGAAGTTTAGAAGTCTTAGGTCAAAAGGCATAACTTATGTTACAAGTGACTCCTGCTCTCAGTTATTTCCCGCAAGGTCACTATCGACTTTACATACCCAGGCTAGCTTTCCTGGGATGCAGGCAAAGTCCTCCGTTATTGATCATGGAACAACAGTGAGGGGATTCCCAGGAGCGAGGACCCATTTCTTCTCTTTGCTTTCTGCCTTCTAAACCATGTTCCCATCCTGCGGTCTGAGGAACCCTCCAGCAGCACCCAGCTTCCCTTGAGAGCTTGGTGGATGCCAAGGTATCCAGAAAATTTTCATCTTGGAGCCTATCCAAGCCATTTGCTATTTTATCCTCTATTTGTTTTTCTTAAGCAGCTAACTAAATAAGAATACCATCTCAACCTTGCTCCACTCCCCACGGCATTTTCCCTGCCTGCACACCCCACCCGCTGCCTACAATTTAACCATGGGGTAGCTTCTTATATTTGAAAGCTAAATACAAAAGCGCAGCTCTGAGACCCAGCCAAGTTCTGCAGCCAAGTTTGAAGAATAAAACTTTAAAACAGCTCTTCTGTCACATACTTGAGAGGGGAGGCAGGCTTTGCTATAAATAAAGACACATTCCATTTCTATCTCGTCCTTTGCAGTTCTCTTGGGTAAGGTTCTCTGTGTATGACTACAGTGTTCTCTGGCTGCCCACTCTCCCCTCAACTTTCTGTTTTATGCCTCATCTTGTTTCCAGGATCAGTAGTCTTAGAGTTTAGGGACCTTGGGTGACAAAGGAGGAGATGGCTCCTGTCCTCAGGGTTAGGTGTAATAAGATCCATGAATTGACTTAAGAAACCACACTTCCTCTTCATCCCTAACATTTTCCTCCAGCTGCATCATACATTAGCTACTGTTGGGTGCTGTAACAAATTACCTCCAATGGACTGGCTTAAAACAAAGAAAAAAAAAGTCCTTGGGCATCAGAGGTCAGAAAGGGTTTAGCAGTGCTGGGAACTCTCTTGAGGCTCTAGGGAAAATTGAACTCCCTTTTCTGAGCCTCTCCTACACACAGCCTTATATTACTCAATCCTGCACCCCTCACCCTCATGTTCCTATGTTTCTCATCTAGAACCTCTGTTATCACAAGGAAGTCCACCCAGTTAAGCCGGCATAATCTCTCCACTTGAAAGTCCTTAACCCAGTCGCACTTACCAAGCCCCCATTGCCTGCGGAGTAACACATTCATTTACAGCTTGGAGGGCATATGGATACAAGAGTTTGAATTAACTTAGGTATCTTCGGAGGGACTTTATTCTCCCTACCATTATGTCTGTCTAGGAAGAAGACAAGGAGAACTGTTCTGGAAATTTCCCTCCTTGTTTTATAACTGCAAATGGGGAATGTTGACAGTGGAGTTTTCCCTCCTGGGGTTGTCATGGAGGACAAGGAGCAGACAAAACTGTTGTATTCTCTCCATTTGTTTTAGCTCAGAACCATAGTAGGGTAGAGAAGTAGTACGTTTCAGACACAGGTAGGGAGGATAAGAGGGGTCTTAAAGGCGTCGGTTGTAGTTAGAGCCCATAGTAGGTTTCTCTCAAGGCACAGATATGCCCGCACCGTGGGGGAGAGGGGGTATAACCATGATGATGACGTAGTCACTTACCTCTGTCCAGTATGACTTCCTCACGATTCCACTTGACCCCAGTTGTTCTATGTTTTTAAAAATCTGTGACATCAAGGCATATAAGTATGTGTTTTTTTGAGATAGGGTCTCCGGTGATCTAGGTTGGCTTCTAACTAGATATATAGTTAGAGATGGACCTTGAACATCTGGTCTTCCTCTGCTTCCACATCTCAAACATTGGGATTATAGGCAGGTGACACCATACCCAGTACGTACGGAGCTAGGGATCACCCCATGGTTTTGTGCATGTGAAGCAAGCAGTACCAGAAGGTGCAGAGACTACTGAAACTTCCAAGAGAGAGTAGGACCTTGAATTTTAGCATGGTTCAAGGTAGTTGAGCCACCTCAAAGACCTACCCAAGAAAACATGTGATGAGCCCTGGATGGTAAATATTCCCCATCCTTAAAGTGAGTTACTAATATCAAACACCACCACACTGCTGAGGAGTATTCAGTGACAAACAAAACAACTTTAGGGCTGTTGTCACATGTCATTAGTCTGTCCCCTAGCTGGTTTTGTATCACTCAAGCTTAGATTGGTGTTTACATCTTGAGATGATTTGGGGGGATCAAAACAGAAGCAGTGTGTTATGCTATGTGAAAATAATTTAAGTGTCGGTGTTCATATTTTGAGTTTTTTTGAAACCCAGTCATAACATTTGTTTATAAATTATCTATGGGTTTTTGAGCTTCCCACCTGAGGAGTAGAGTGTTTGTGACAGTCATGATCTGAGCATTCAACAAAGCCTAAAATATTTACTAAGTGATTTTTCTTTTCAGAGGTAGGGGCTTTGGAAGGGGATGGAAAAGCATCCAAAGATGTCCTTGTTGGGATGATCCTTTTGTAGGTTGGTAACCGCAGCACTGCCTTGCCATGCCAGCTCATCACCAGACACTCCCAGATGGTTATCTGGGAAGGGTGCATGCAAAAGCATCTAGAGTCTATCCCATGTTTATGTGTATAAATGATGCCTGTGTTAACCTGTGTTCTGAAATATCTCGGGAAGACAGGCCACCTGCCGGATAGCTGCTTCTGTCCAAACGGTTCTCCTCAGGATCCATGCTGTACCAGGCATAGGTCAGGACTTCAGCACAGGGATTGCCCACAGCTCAGAACTCTGTCACATGTTGGTTTGAGTGTGAGGAAAGGGGCTGAGGGTGGATAAACAGTGCCTGGGCTGCTCCGCATGTTAGAAATAGTGCTGGGGCTCAGTCTGTCTTCTCAGAGCAGGCTGTGAGCTTGAGACCTGGAGGGAAGATGATCGCCATCTGGGGAGTGGCTAGCCTCCATTTTTTTTCTCAGACACAGCAGGGTGTCACCACCTTGTAAGCAAGATGCTGTAGTCTCTGTGTTCCACTGTCTGGCGACAATACTGAGGTCTGTTTGATAGTTCCTTCTAGCACTTCCTATCTTTCAGAGAGTTTCCCTCCTCTCCCGCCCATTCTTTATCCATGGGTCTGGCCAACTTCAGAACAAAAATATTCAGGAAAATAGTGATTTTTTTAAAAAGAAAATATGGCATTTACACTGTATTGGATATTATAAGCAATCTAGAGATGATTTAAAGTATATGGTAGGATGTGTGTAGGTTACATGCAAACATAATCCCATTTTACATAACAGACTTGAGCCTCCAGGATTTTTATATTTGAAAGGGGCCAGGAAAAAAAAATCCCTTCTGGTTACCAAGGGACAACCGTCCTTTATCCATAAAAATGCTGTGAGGTGCAGAGAGGAGATGCCATCTTGTTCTGCCTGGGAAACAGCCAAGTCTCAGAAAGATGATGAACCTTGCTAGAGTCATCTAGCTTTTAGTAATGCAGTCAGACTTCCTGACCTAGGTTTCTGTGATTTGATCACAGATCACCCATCACTGAACCATGCCATTGAAACTCACTTTGCAGTGAACTCTGCATAAGGCATAAGCCAGCTAAGTGGCTCCTCGGTGGTGGTCATTAGCAACTTGCAAGACCAATGTCATGTTATAGGTATGGTGGACCATTCCTTTACACCTGTGAAGAGCTCAGGGCACTTCAGAACCCTGGCTCTCTCATATCAACACATCTTTGGTTTGAGTCTCAGCCCCAAATAAAGAAGCAAAACAAACAAACAACAAAAAAGGAGATTTCTACTCCTGGCTCTTCTTGCCACATGGCTCCATCAGAGGAAAGGTGGAATGTGCCAAGAACTTGTTGGGACCTGTCTTCTGGGAAAGTTTGTGTTCTGTGGGTCACAGGAGTATGCCGTGAATCACAGCCATTGCCAACTGCAAGCCTGTTTACTGAGTTCCTTTTAGGAACACTTTCAGTACTGGACAGGATTGTTCTCAGGCACATTTAGCAAATGCTTCTTTGCTTCTATCCCAATCTCTGCAGTAGTGCCCCAGCCTGCCCAGGGTGCCCTCGGTCCCACACTTTTCTATATGCCATCTCCTCCGAGAGATGATTTAAAGATCTTCAAATCTCTAGGTACCCACCACAAAACCCCAAATGCTGCCTGAGGGACATGTGCCTGAATCCTCCTCACTTAAACCACTGCTCTCCAGGAAGAGCAGACACGTGGGGCTCAGTGACTGGTGGACCAGCATCCACACAGCATCTGAATGAGAAACTACCCCATTCCTCTTGATAAGAGCCACCCTTTGCCCCTCCACCCATGGGAATGCTTTTATCCTATTTATATTATATTACTCCCATTCCTGTATAGTTCTGTGCATCATGGATCATTAGGAGATTTTGTTGTTTGTGTGAAGATCATAGAGGGTACACAAGGCTTGGATGGTAAGGCTCAGTTGGCCTCAAACTCACCAAATTCTCCCTATGTTGGCCTCATGAGTGCTTTTGGATTATGGGTGTGTGCCACTACGCTTGACACTGATTTTTCTAACTAGGAGTATGCTGAGGTGCAGTGCTGTGACACATCACCTCACTAATTCTTACTGTTGAGTCTGAGATCACACATCCTCATTTTGATGCACTGCACACTACGCATAGTTGCATGCCTGTCGCTTTCATTTGGCTGGCAAAGCAGTGGGTTTGTTTCTTTGTGCTATTTACAGTGGTTTTATTCATCTGTGGGCAGAAGTTTTCAGCTTCGTTATATCTGGGACCACAGCTGTCCACATGGTCTGTCAAGTAGATCATTGTTATGTGGTCCATGAGTGTATACATTGGATTTTGCCACACCGGACTTCTGTAAGTGCTTGGTTCCAAGTAGACCATAAGTAAATGCTTGGCAGACTATTGATCTAGTTACCTTTATCAAGTGAGACTTTCTTTGTGCCAAGTGATTTTTCCCTATGTTGGTCACATATAATTCTGAGGTTCAAAGTTTGCTTGACCCCTCTGAACTTGGCAGAGTTCTGTGTGCCGGGAGTTTCTGAGCTTGGCTGATGTACTGAGCTTGCTCTCTTTCTTCTACCTCCATCTATTCATCTATCTCCGCAGACAGAGAGGATGAGTAAAACTAAGATTACTCAGTCTGTACTTTTCTTGTCAATTGAAAAATATCCTTCATCTCGCTTTTCATTAGAGTGTTGTGTGTCGGGTCTCAGTGACAAGAGCCTCCTTCCTTAGACACTTTCTTAAATAACTTTTTTATTACAGACAGTCCATCACTAATACTTTAGAAAATTCAATAATTATATATAAATACAGAGAAGGTCATAAAATGTATAATTGTCCTCAGAATGCCATCACTAATGAAGTATCCTTTTCCATACATCAATGACTTGACAAAAACTAGAGACTGTACTTAATGTTTGGAACTGCCACTTAATAGATTAAAAGCATTTCCGTGGTTTTCAGTAGTATTCTAGATCACAGACTGGAAACATTTCTGTAAAGGTCCAGATAGTAGCTATTTTAGACTTTGTGAAAGGATCGGGAGAGCAGCCACAGATGGTATGCAAATTAGTGGGTGTGCCTATATGCCAATAAAACTTTATAAAAACAGGCAACTGGCCAAGCTTAGCCCATGAGCCAAGCTGGAGTTCGCTTCTCAAGGGTGTCATGTTTAATGGCCAAATAATCTACTTTACCAATATATCACTGTGACCTAGATAGGGAGCATGATAATGTGTGCGTGAGGCCCCTGTCTCTGCCTGGTACACTGCCTGACTGATTCTCTTCATCCTCTCCTTTATTCCTGCCCAGGACACTGAGGTGCGGGTTTCACTCTGTTTAAGTTAAAGATGCAGAAACTAGGATCAGAAATGGGTAGGTAATTACCTAAAGATAGTTGGCTGGTAAGTCAAAATTTAATTTTGTTTTAGAACCCAAGCCCATAGAACTCATTATATCCTTATGCTTTTGGTGTCTTTTTTCCCTAGGATAAATTCCTAGAATTAGAATAACAAGTGCATTCGAAGGCTTTGCTGTATCTTGCCAGGCTGAGAGAGGCAGAGCCAAGTCTCCCTCTCTCTCTCTTTCTCCCCCTGGATATCATCTAACAGAGCTGGGTCCCTACACCATCATACACCATTATCTCTAATGCCTCTTTTCAGCCTTTGCTAGTTTCATAGCAAACCAACTTCATCATTAGAAAAATCACATTAAAACTGTACATGCAGCTGAACATTTATGGTATGTATCTTTCAATTTTGCTACTGGAATGAAAGTCTCATTCATACCCTGCCCCCCAATCCCGTAAGAGGGGCATTTTATCTTTTCCTCTGATTGTATGAAACCTTTCATATAAGGGTATGTAAGATGATGTCACAGCGTTTACTATAGAAATGGCTTCATTGCCCCTTCCTCATAAAGAATTGCTACTACAATAACACAAAATTAAATCTGAAAGTTTATGGTTGTTTGTTTGACCTTGCTATGTAGTAGTTCAACTTGCTGTATGGACAAGGATGACCTTGAATTTCCTAACCTGGGATTATAGGCATGTGTTACCACGGCACATGGCACTAGGGATCCAGCCCAGAGCTTCATGCTAGGTAGGCAATCGCTCTACCAACTGTGCTCTCTCCCCAGCTCGAAGTGTTTGGTTTTAACAGTACTTGTTAGATACTTGGAGTCAAAGAAAGAAAGAAAGGAAGAAAGAAAGAAAGAAAGGAAGAAAGAAAGAAAGAGAGAGAGAGACAGAAAGAGAGAGAGACAGAAAGAAAGACTCCCAAGCTGTAAAAGAAAACTTCATTCTGTTATGATGCTTGTCCCTTTGTATCTCTCTGAAATCACCGAAATTCACGTTCTTTAATTGGAATGTCTGCCTTGCTGTGACCATGGCAACGCATCTTCGCTGCCATGAGCTGCTCGAGTCTTGACAAAATATTTCTTTAGAGATTGGCTTTTAGATGAAAGTCATTATTCAGTATATTTTGAAGAGTCTGAATGAAATAATGGATGGTAAACCCATAATTTCATTCTAATTATGAGAGTGAAACTAAGGTATTATCTACTGATCGCCTACTGTGTCCCAGCCAAAATGTTATTGAATTTGGTCTTCATTGTGTTCTTGTGCTGTGGATATCCCTGTCACCCATATTTTATATATGAAGCTGTTAATACACTAAGAAGTGGTTTGATCTGGGCTCTCCAGCGGCAAGCAGTGAAGCTAGACCCTGCCTACTGTCTGCTTCTTAGAGGCTTGTTACAGAACAAACTTGGGGGCATTACATAGCAGGACCAATCTTGATTGTCAAAGCTGGGGGGGGGTCAAGTCACTAGGATCTAAGGCGGCAGCAGGCTCAATGGGCTTCAGTGAGTCTGACCTTGATTTCAAAACACATGCTCATATAAGGATCAGGGATGGGATTCTGAGAGCCCAAAAGGTCATTGCCCAATGCGCATTGTGTCTTGGACTTTTCTTGAAGACAGGGCAAGGCATCTTAGACACTGTGATGGATGTATATCTATATCTGTCCATATAATTTGTATATATCATATTTATATCATACATAATTTTATTTTATTTTATGTGTATGGATGTTTTGCCCACCTGAGTATCTATGAACTGCATGTGCGCCTGGTGCCTGAGGAGGCCATATCTCCTGGAACTGGAACTATAGATGATCATGAGCTGCCCTGTGAGTTCTGGGAATTGAACCCCGATTCTCTGAAGAGCAGCTAGTGCTCTTAACTGCTGAACCATCTCTCTCTCCAGCCTCATATGTGAAAGTACAGTTTCATTTCATTTATTTATCAATGGTGTGTGTGCGTGCAGAGGCGTGCATGTGCCAGGGTGCGTGTGTGAAGTATGAACTGCAGAAGTACGCTTTTGTCTACCATGTGGGTCTCAGGTATCACACTCAAGTTGTAAGCCTTAGTAGCAAGCACCCTTACTTATTACTGGACAGGAGAACAAGTTTTATTTTTCTACAGGAATTATTCTTAATTGCTTAACAGTTCTAATCTAAACTCCTTATCTTGCCAGTTAAGGGCTCTTTAAACTGAACTGGGTAGAACTGAACTATGGTCTCACCTTCTTTCACCTGACTCCACCAAACATACATGCAGGTCTCTGGGCAATCACTCAACCCAAACTAAGCTTGGGCTGTTCCTCTCTGCTGCTCAAGGTTCTGTGCATTTAGAATGTGCCAGTTGCCAAACCCCAGCCCCACTTTCCATTAGTCAGAATTCTGGGCCTACTTCAACACTGTGGCCAGATACTGAGACTCCGTTTCTGATTTTGACAGACAAGCAGATTCCCCTCTCTGCCCTCCCCAACTTCTCTCACTCTTATTCTTGATAATTTGTCATTCATATCTCTGAAGTCTACCTATCTGTGGGACCGTCTTTACAGTTTCTTCCCCTGCTCCCTTGCAACATTGGGAAACCTTTGAAGGTGGGCTCTAAATTTCTCTTTATTCCCTGTCCGACTTTGCTTGGGTCCTCTCGTCTAGCAGTTTTCTAAGAATAAATGATGACATGCTTCTATCTGTTCTTGAGAATCCTGACTCCGCATCAGGTACTGTTTTGAGTCTTGCTGTAGATTTGAAAATGCCCCTTGGCTCCTCAAATTCATATGTTGACAGACAGCCAGACTCCAGGACTTCAGAAGATGATTGTATTTGAAGACATGATTGTTGTAGAGGTTATTGGTTGGGGGAGAGGGGGCAGGTACTGGAGTTGGGTGAGCCTCTACTTTGTGATAATTAGTGTCCTAAACAAGGGCTCAGGTATGTACACAGAAGCAGCCACATGGAGGCTGGAGCGGCGCTGCCACAGAGCAGAGTTGTGCTAGAACCGAGACCTGGGACCCTTGTTCCTGTGGGGTCCCATCAGCACCTTACTCTCAGACTCCCCCTCCTCCCACCCCCACCCCCACTTACTTGTTTTTGTTTTAGCCTTTCAGTTTGTGGCCTTTTGCTATGGTAGCCCCGCGAACGGGAAACTAACGTAAGCCTGGTCAATTGGCCTTCCTTATGGCCACCAAGAAGGCTGTTTTAGGTGACCCTGTGTGGACCTGGGGGCTGAGGTGGGAGTGTCTAATACCAGAGGTACCCAAGTGCCTTCCCAGGAACCTGTGCTCCAGTCTCAGACATCTGCCGCTTGCTCTCTCAGCACCAGAAACTGGGTATATCACATAAAACACGGCCTTCCTGGTTCTTACCAAGTTCCCCCACGATCCCATCCATTCTCAGCAACAATTAAAAATGAAGCAATGGGAAGTAAACCACCCAGATTTCCGCCGTGATTTGGAAAACAAGGAAGACCTGGCACCAGGCTCTGACAGTTCCACAACAGTGACCGACTGGAAGGGCTGTCCCTACATAGGCAAGGGGCCTTGGCGCTCTTTGGTGTCCCAGGCACAGGCCTGTAGATGAAAGAACCTGGAACTCTGGCAGGGTAGGGGGGATGCTGGCCTTCCCTCCGAGGATCTAGGTGATGAGCTTCCTGTCGTGGGCTAAGATTAATTGCCAGGCTGGGCTTATGTACCGCAGCAATACTTGCTGGCTGGGGCCCAGCCACAGGCAGCATCCTTCGACTCTCAGTCTCTGGTTCCTAACCTATAAACGGAGATAATGGGGGTGCTCAGAGAGGCGTGCTGAGAGAGTGAAAGGATTTCATGCATGTCAGGAGATTAGATCCTGATGCTAAGCAGGCACCCCATAAATGTCCACTTGTCTAGTTCTGTATTCAGGAAAACCTTGTCACCCTTTATCCAGAGTGTTGTATATATTTCATATATATATATATATATATATATACATACATACATACATATATATATATACATATATATATATATAAACCCCGTCAACTTAACTGTCCATTTTCCTTGCTCCTCCCACTCCCCCTTGGAGCATTGCACACATTAAAAGATGAAGCACTAGTTTACACACACAGATGCAGGGCTGGCCTAGTGGGGAATTGGCAGGAAAGCTCCCGGGAAGAAACTTGGCTCAGCTCCTGGGCCTCTCCTGGCTGAAAAGTCCCTATGCTACCTGCTTTCCCTGTTGTTTAGTTTCCAGTGACCAAGGACTCAACTTGGTGACCGGCCTCCTGGGGCCTTCAGAGTCACCAGGGCTCTCTCTAATTAGCTCTACTGTTGAGCACACAGGCATGCATCCTGCAGGCAAGAAGGGCTGCTGGGGAGAGCGGTTTCACATGAAATCCCGGAAGCAAGGAGGGACCCACTCAGGGCATGTTACCCCGTGATCTGGGGTGCTGGCAGAGACCAGGCAGGAAAATGTCAAGGACCCAGTCCCCAGAAGCCATTCCTGCCGGCTGATTCCCCTTCAAGGTCACCCCTGAGCAATGCTGACTCGTTCAGCTCATATTTGCTGACAGATTTTCATTTTTCCATGGGGATTTATTAAGCACATCTGTGTGCCAGATCCATCCCGAGGCCTCAGCAATAAATAAAAGGTGAGGTAAGACACTGGCCTGCCTTCAGGGAGTGGGCAGCTTTGTCACTGGAGAGTGACAAAGAGTCCTGTGGCCAACAGTGCATGGAGTAGGTGGGTTTGCGGGGGTTGTCTATGGGATTCTGGGAGTAGGATACTCACTTAGCTTGTGTTGGGCCTGTAGGTCACTGGGAGACCATTATATCTGGATTTTACTGATGTCCTTGTAGGACTGAGCTCTGTAAGATAAGGAGTGTGACTATGTTTAAATTGTGTGTGTGTGTGTGTGTGTGTGTGTGTGGTGCGTGGATGTTTGTGTCTGAGTGTGTGTGTATGTATATGGTGTGTGTCTGTGTGTATATGTGTGTGTGTTTGTGTGTGTATATGTGTGTGTATGTGTGTGTGGGGTGTGGGTGTGTTTGTGTGTGTATGTGTGTGTATATGTGTGTGTGCATGTGTGTGTATATGTGTGTGTATGTGTATGTGTGTGTGTGTGGTGTGTCTTTGTGTGTGTATGTGTGTATGTGTGTGTGTGTGTGTGTGTGTGTGTGTGTGTGTGTGTGTGTATGCATGAGCACATGCATATATATGGAGGCCAGAAGTCAACCCTGAGTGTCATTCCTTAGACACCACCCACTTTATTTTAAAGACAGCACTGGTCTGGAACTCAGCCAAGTGGAGTAGGCTGGCTGGCCCAAGGGCCCCTGGGATACACCTGCCTCTACATCCCCAGTGCTGGGATTAATTAGAAGTATGTGCTACCACACTGGGCTTTTTAAATGCAGATTCTGAGACTCAAACTCAGGTTCTCCCATTTGTATTGATGAGTAAGGATGATATCTAAACTAGGAGCTGAAGTCTGAGGAGCTAGTCAGGAGGAAGGTAGGGATTGTAGAAGAAGGGGATCCAAGAGAACATAAGATGTAAAAAGACCATAAAAAGGGCCATCTGGGAGGGAACAGTACCTAGATGAAAGAGCACAATGGCCTTTCAATAAAGCTTTATTTATAAAATTGGATGGTAGGGCTCATTTGACTTGCGGACCATAGTTTGCTGAAGTGAGTAGTTAATTGGAAAGAATTTCCATAGGATTCTTTTGCATATGAGGGAGTTAAAACCAGGAGGTTTGGTTATTTGGTCAGCACGGTAAAAACACAGCCTGATTATGTTGGTTTCAAAACTCATATTCTTTTCAGTAAACCCTGAAACTTGGCTCCTCCTATTCCAGAATGAGTGATATAAAAGAGGAGGTAAAATAAGTGCCTCGTGGTCACAGACCATGGCAAAAGCTCCAAGTATGTGCAAGATGAGTGTAGGCCTTCTATTTACTGGTTTTATGACTTTTTCTTTTCTTTTCTTTTCTTCTTCTCTCTCTCTCTCTCTTTTTGAGACAAAATCTTACTTTGCATTTCAGGCTGTCCTCAAACGTGTTAATTCTCTTGCCTGAGACTCCCAAGTGCTGGGATTATAGATGTGAATCACAATGCCCAGGAAGAGGACAGGCATGTATTTTTAATTTTTATTTATATACACACATACGAATAGATGCCCCACATGTGTGCAGGTGCCTATAGGAGCCAAAAGAAAACATCAGATCCTCCAAAGCTGGAGTGACAGGTGCTTATGAATATAGCCACCTAGTGTACTGGGAACTGAACCCGGGTCCTCTAGAAGAGCAGCAAGCCCATTTAACTGCTGAACATCTCTATATTAGCTCCCAGGGCCAGTAATATTTTTTTTTTTTTGACAAGAATCAGAGTAAGTTTCCTTGTGGAAGTAGTTTGAGCTAACTATTGAAGAAAGATGTAATTTTAGCAGATGGAGAGGGGTCAGAAGGCAACAAAAGAGCCTTTCGGGTGAAGAAAGAAACTCAAGGCAAGCTTAGAACATCCAGGACTCTAAACTCAGCTGAACAGAGTGACCTTGGGTGTCAGCCGAGATAAGAATGGATTATAAAGAGGGTTAGATATTAAGGATTAAGATCTGGACTCTAAATTGGGAGAAGTACCAAGCCTATTTGAGCAGGGTTGCAAGCCCACACATTACTTTGAGAAGAACTATCTGATTTGGTTGTACAGAATGTTTTGTGGGAGACCATACAGCCGTCAAGATTTGGTCTTGGGAAATTACTGCAGAATCATTGCATGATGGACAATCTAGAGAAAACAGAACGTGAGACCAATTCTTCATCCACTCTCAGGACCTGGAAACCTGTAGGCTTTTATAGAGGAATGGCCAGAAAGCCACCTGAGCTCAGACCCACCAAAGGTAGATGGCTAGCGTAAGATGCTCTAAAGAGGACCCAAGGGACTTTTGCTATCAAGTCTGGGAAAGAGACAAGAGAGGGTAGAGAATGGAGGTGGGGGGAGTGCTGGGCTGGGCTACTACACTGGAGGAACCGAGGTAGGAGATGCCTCTAAGTAAAGGAAGGATCATCAGACTGCAGACCTCACACAGGAGGCCAGAACAGGGACACCATCCGAAGAAGATCGGCCCTAGGACTCCCACATGTACACTAGTTCCTTACATGAGATGGCAGAGCATTACAAATAATCCTGGAATATCCCCTGGATACTTAAATCCAGATTTTTTTTTTTAGATATTTTTTTTATTTACATGTAAATTTCTCCATTCCCAGTTTCCCCTCTAAAAAACAAAGAAACAAACAAA
>NW_022196912.1:97682084-97686024 GCF_008632895.1 Mastomys coucha
CCCCCCCCCCCCCCGCCCCCACCACTGAGGCCAGATGCTTTCATAAAGGGCCACTGGCCTTGGTGATCACTTAGTTACTGTGGGTGATACCCAAGCGTTGTTTCAACTGTGGGCTCCTGTGCAGTCAGTATTGAAAGAAGAGAGAAGAGGGGCAATGGAAGCTTGTCTTTGCTGTCTGTGACTCATTTTCTGGTTTGGAAATCCCACGGGTGTCCTAGACTGAGACTCTCATCTGCTTTCTGCCCCAAAGCTTTCATCTCCACATAAAAGCACTGAGTGGATTCTTAGATCCATTTCTGTGGGGTGGTGTGGGGCAGTCATTTGCATTTGACTTGACTCTGCCTTTGGCCCTGCCTGTGGTCTCCTTGGCGGCACACAGGCTTATACACCTCTGTGAAACTGACAAGCAAATGCCTTCCGTGGCCATGGCCCTGCTAAATGTAGAGCACATTGGAGTCCCCATTGAGTTCTCCTTCAGTGGAGAAAACGGTAAGTGCCTGATCCAGAAACTGTAGAGGTGGCCCATTTGTGGGAGACCAGATCATTACGATGATAACCAATCTAACCTCACAGATTCCTTCAAAGATTCATTAGGGGCTTGCTGTACAGCGCTGTGAAAATGTTATCTCCTGGGCCTTATTTAAGCAAAGCACCTAACCAAGCACCCCTCCCCTCAAACTCTGAATATTTTATACCAGTGCTTTCAAAGGTATTGAATAAAAAACAGATACAAATACACACATTACACGGACAAGAGCAAAACCAATAAAGCCAATTATAGAATTTCAGCTGGAGATGGTTTTAGCAGTTAAAGCCAGGTTCCCCCTCCCTCCTCCTTCACACCTCAATTTGTGGAGTCCACAACATCATTGTTTGGTCTTAAATGGATGGTGGACACAAGAAACAGTGGCTTGAATTACTATTTTCCCCAGTGGATTTCTCCCTGTCCCCAGTTACATTCTCCCCACCCAGCCAGCCTAAACCAGTCTTCTCAGAGATTGGAAATGTCACATTGTTCTTGAATTTGTCACAAATTTAGTTCTCAAGTATTCAGATACACATTAATCTCATTTGACTTTACAAGAATCCATGACCTGTGCAGCCCAGATACCATCATTAAATCTGTATTGTGGGTGAAGGAGCTGGGCCTCAAAGTGGTTTGTGAATTAGCTCATATAACTTGGTACTGGCGGTGCAAAGGTCATAGTTTTTACCTTTTAATTAGTTTTCCCCCATGCCTTTGGCTAGCATTTTGACATCGATGTTTGCTCTCCTTCTTAAGCACTTCAGAGTCCAAGCAGTGTTCTAGGATCATCTTGGGCTCTGGAAGGACATTGATTGTCCAGGGCCCAGGAGCAGAAACCACAGACTTCAAATGACAGTTGCCCTTAGTGGAGGTTTGGCCTTTAGCAAATAGAGGTCTTTTATTAGGGGAAGGTATATGTTTAGGAGAGAAGCTTGCCAGATTTTCCAGGAGTGGGAACTCCAGACTTCCAGAGATGGTCAATGATGGGTATGGAGGACTCTGCAAAAGGGAAGCCCCTGACAGCCAGCCACACTTGAGGAAAACATTATGGAGAACACACATCTGTATTGAACAGGCCCAGGCCTTGTTATCATTCTCTAAACAGTATAGTAACACAGTCAATGTTGCTTTATATTGTATTAGGTCATCTAGAGGTGATACAATGTCTATGGAATGATATGCTCAGGTCATATGCAAATTCTATGCTACTTTACCTAAGGGACCAAACATCTGAAGATTTAGTTGTCAGCGGGAATCTGGACACACTTACTCCTTGGTGGACACTGAAGGAGAGCAGTGTTTTTGGTTTTAGACCTAAGCTTGTTTGCCATGGTTTTGAGATCAGCCTGCTATCTGCTTTGTAGTGCTTCCTGTGTGTGCCAGTCTGCACTTCAGTGAGATCGAACGTTTGTCCGGCTGCAGAATAGAACTTAGTGACTCTGCCAAGAGCTCAGCCCTCAAATAGTTTTTAAATATTCTTAACCCCGGGAAGCTGGCCCAAGAAATGGCTTATTTGTTTCCCCGGACCACTCAGTACATAACCCCTGCCTTCCTGCTGAGTGGAGACACACTGAGTGCCAATCAATAAGCCTCTTACTCCTGTATTTTTGAGCAATGAGAAAATGCATGAAGGGGAACCCCTGGAAGAGGAATTGAATATTATCATTTTGTGGCTTAACACTGCCTGAGGCTGGGCTTTAACCACCATCTTTTTACTGCAGTGAGGGGACTTTATAAGCAGGGTTATTGAGACATAATTCACTAGAATACAACTCACCCATGCAAAGGGTGCAATTCAACATTTTTGGTGTATTATAGTAATGTCTTTGATACAGTATAATCATTAGACATTTTCTTTTACTAGGCAGAGAAGTTTATTAACCTTTCCTCAGACCTTATTCCCTGGCTTCTTCAGCTTCATTTGTCATAAAGAAATGAATTCAGTGTAAACAACAATTGCAAAGAGCTGCAGTATCCAGGGGGGCTGGGCTTAAACATTAGAGATCTAGATTTTATCAGATCCATACACACATTTCCAAAGCATTTTAGGAAGCCACCATGTTTTGAAATAGCAGACCCAATAACTTCTGGAAGGTTCACCTCTTTTGGAAGTTGTCCTGATCCAGTGCCTCCTTCTTTGAAGCCATATCAATATTCTCCATAAGGTTTAGAATGTTGTTGTTGTGGTCATTGTCATCCACTACCACCACCACCACCACCACCACCACCACCACCACCACCGCCACCACCACCATCATCATCATCCTTCTCTCCAGTGGCAAGTGGTGCTTTTCCACCCAGTGATTGCTTAGACAGGGCTTCAGCTATTCTTCCTGTAGTCAGACTGCAGCTAGCTGGCTTAGGATGCTGGGAGGCATTCCTGTCAGCTGATGTGACCTGTGTCAGCTGATGCTTGAACTTTAGGGTTGTTAATATGGAGCATGGTTCCTTGCTTTGTAAATGCACCCCCTTTTCAGGACCAGAGATAGTGTCACCCCTTGACTTTTTAAAGGAGAACTGAAGGTTTTATCATCTGCTGTGGCTGATCCATGAACCACCTTCATCTTTCTATGAACAGTTCCTTTCCCACCATGTATACTCATGCCTGCAGTTTGGCAAGATTTTCCAAGTTCATGATTGTTTCTTTCATCTTGTTGGAGAAGGAATGGGGCCATGCATGAAACTAGGGCTCACACTAAGATTGTCTCTGTTGGACCAACTGAAGTCAAGCACACATGGGATGTAGGATGGCACCTATAGAGGGCCATTCAACATTTTTAGAATGTGGTATATTTGGCATTAATTTTGGACAGTAATTAATTTAGCCCATTCTCCCTTATTAGAATACCTTGGGCTAAGTAATTTCTAAACAAAGGTTGATTTCACTCACAGTTCTGAAAGCCAGCAAAGCCAAGACTTAGTGCCAGCATCAGGCAAGGCCTTCATAACTTGCTGAACATGGTAGAGGGCATGCCAGCAAGAGAGTCAGAGGGAGTAGAACCTAAGCCACACTCCTGTCAGTGGGTCACCAGAATTAACCCCCTTCCTGAAAAGTGGTATTAGTCCATTAGTGCCTTTAAGATTCTACATCTGAGGACCATCACATTAACTAATCAACTTTAGCATAAGTCTTGGATAAGACAATGAAACCAAATATTTTTTCAACAATCACTACTATTTTCAAAATTCTTCATCACCACAACTGAAATCTCCGTACTCATTAATAATAACTCTTCTGTGAGACCTGGAGTAGTCTTTGACTGTTATTTTCAGATTATGTTAAACCTTTGAGGAAATGATTTTTTTCTTTGCCTTATCTTTCATCTTTTCCTTTCTTTCCATTTCCTTTCTTTCTTTCTTTCTTTCTTTCTTTCTTTCTTTCTTTCTCTCTCTCTCTATTTCTTTCTTTCTTTC
>NW_022196912.1:97686034-97704805 GCF_008632895.1 Mastomys coucha
CTAGGCATGAACTCACAATGGTTGTCCTGCCTCAGCTTCTTGAGTGCTGGTCTGCCACACCTATGGACATTTTCCTTCACCTACTCTTGCTCTTTTAGGGGAAGCCCACACATCACACATCTTAGTTATATTTTTACTGCTGTGATAAAGTGCCATGACCAAGAGCAAACTGTAAGAAGAGGAAGTTTGTTTTGGCTTACAGTTACTGGGAGTTAGAGCTCCAAATGGCAGGGACAGCATGAATGTGGTAGCAAGAGTGGGAAGCTGGCTGATCACATTTCATCCACACAGGAAGCAAAGCCCACCCCCAGTGACATATGTCCCCCTGTAAGGCTGCTCCTAAAGACTCCATAGCCTTCCCAGCCAGCACCAGAAACCAGGGACCAAGCAATCAAATACATGAGCATATGGGGGGGGGGGAAGCATTGCTCACTCAAGCCATAGCAGTATGTGATAACACATTGGATTCTCTCAGGAATCTGCCAGCAGGACATCACTAGGATCTTGTTCACCATGCTGCATGAATAGGGTGGAAGACTAGTGGTAAGGAGCAGATGTGCCAGGCATAAAGCCTTCTCAGTGGAACTGGATTCTTGAGTTGGGAGGTCATGGTTTGAATGAATGTCCCCTCCAAGATGCATGATAAAACTTAATGTCAATGGGATGGGTTTAAATCGTAGCATCCCAATGGTATTGATGAATGAATGCTGCTTTCTTCAGAGTGGGCTACTTCTAGTGGGAATAAATTCCTGGTAGAAGCATGGCTTGAGTCCCACCCCTTCTCTCTGATTGACATGCTTGCATGCCCTTCTACCATGTTCAGTGCAACACGAAGGCCTTTACCAGGAGCTGACACTATGGTTTTAGCCTTGCTGGCTTTCAGAACTGTGAGTGAAGTTAACTTCTACTGTTCATAGAATCACAGTCTCACAGTATTCTAACAGAAGAGAGTGGTCTGAAGTATGGTACAGTAGAGGTGTCTCTCTGCTTTCATATCATCCAGTTGTAGGACATAGCAAGCTGTCCCCAGGAAGGGACAAGTGCTTGGGTTAGGTGACTTTCAACCAAAGGGCCAGAGAGCATTGGCAGCTATAGGCTGAGTCAGAGCCAGGGATTTAAATGCATTTGGTGTTTCCTTAAGCTCTGCTGCCTATTGGAATCACCTTTGCAGTCTCAAAAACAAACAAACAAACAAACAAACAAACAAGCAAACACCAAGCCAAACCAAGCCTAGCAGGACATAGTGGCGCATGCCTGTAACCCAAGCGTTTAGCCAAAGCAGGAGCTCTGTAAGTTGTAGGCTAGTGTGGGCTACATAGTGAGTTAGAGACCAGCATGAGCTTCACAGTGAGACCTTCTTCCTCCCTGACCCCTAACACACATGTGGTAGGAGTCTCCCCAAGAACAAATAACAGCAACAATAAAATAAAATAAACTTCCTATGCCTGAGACTCTAACAGGCAACTCAGACTGGGAAACATCCAGTGAGAAGTCTCTGACAGAGCAGAACCACCATTTTTACTTTAGTGTCTGAACAGTCAGTGTCGTTAAGTGTATAGGAGTTGTACGCTTTCACAAATTAGTGTCAGGCATTCCTCAGAATACAGGAAATGTCTGACTTGAGATTCAGGAACATTTGAACCTGCCTCAACCATTTACAAACTTTGTGAGTTCTAATATATATTCTGCTAAGTATTTGTCACTGGGAATCTGAATGGATTTGAGGGGTGGGTTGGTGGAGCACTTACAGAAATCAACATGGAAGCAGTGAGCAGCTCTTAAAAAATCTGCATGGACCCAAGACACTTGATCCATAATGAAGACATGTATCTTTAAATATTGAAAATCCATTGCAATAACAGGGGTGGAAGGAATAAGAAATAAGACTCTGCAGAGGTGAGACAAGTGAGGGGTGATGATGGAGGGGTGGAGGCAGAGAGCATCTTTATTCTCTTGGGCAAGCATACATTGGTATGACATTAGTGGTAGAACATGGGACAGTGTGCACAAGAATTCCTTTAACGTAAATGTCTTTTTCAGAACCAGGGATCAAACCCAGGGCCTTGTGCATGCGAGTCAAGTGCTCTACCACCAAGCTACATCTTTATCCCTGAGGAAAGTAAATGTCTTTGACATAGTAAATTTAATCCTACAGGTTTAGCCTGAGGAAGTAACAGGGCAGAGTGTGAGGTGAGTTCACAGGGCGTTGCTGCTGAGCTCTGCTGCTAGCTGTAGGAAATGAGCAGCTGAACCCACTGGTGCTGACAGGGCTTTGACTGAACAGCTGAACCCACTGGTGCTGACGGGGCCTTGACTGAATAAGCACTGGCTCCTACCTGTGGACTTTTAAGTCAGGGGCAGTTAAAAACATATTTGCTTTTTTAAAAAGTGGCTCTCAGAAAGCCAGAACACGGCAATCATGGGAAACATATTTTTCTCTGAGTAAAAGAATTTCAGATGAATTTTGTCTTCCATCTTAAATATTGTTTTTTTTTTTTTAGAACTGAGACCCTAAAACAATCTACCTGTATTGACCTAATTTTATATTTTAATCTTCTATTCATGAAAAGCATGGACCCATTTCTAAAGTTATGCCCAGCTGGGCGTGGTGGCGCATGCCCTTAATCCTAGCACTTGGGAGGCAGAGGCAGGCAGATTTATGAGTTCAAGACCAGCCTGGTCTACAGAGTGAGTTCCAGGACAGCCAGGGCTACACAGAGAAACCCTGTCTCAAAAAACAACAAAACAAAACAAAACAAAACAAAATTATGCCCATATCCACTCCCTACCTTCACCCACCATTCATGGATCAGCCTTAGTTGGAAGTCTATGAGCTAATCAGTGTTTATGAATGTGGACTCATGGGATGTTTGTATTTTTTCTTATACACATTTATATTGTACAGATTTTTATAATGCTGTGGCAGTACTCTTATACAAGGGATAGAAAATGGTTTTTAACATACCAGAGTACTTGACTGAGCTTTTTCCTTCTAGCTTTGCATCTGTTTCATGAGCAGGGTCCATGTGTTAGCATTTCTTTCTGCGTGTCTTTCTTCCTGCCATTTTGTTTAAACAGCTGAAGTGTTACATGTGTGCTTTACTGAGTTAAGGCGGTCAGTCACCGCTTGCCTTTGGTCCCCAGCTGTGCATTTTCTGCTCCTTCATTGTTTTATGCTTTTTTCCCTTAAGTGAAGTTCCACCTTTAGTAAGGACATTTCTGGGTATAGCATCCCTCATTTGCCATTATGGTTTTGATCTGTCTATTAAATGGTAATGTGTCCTCCCAGAATATTGATATTGCATTAAATCATTCCATGTTTGCCCCTGAGAAGAGTGCTGACTCTGTAAAGATTGCCAGGCAGGTAGGGTATGCACAACAAAGAGAGAGGAGTGGTAGTGCTCCCATGGTAGTGCTCCCAGAGGTGGAGGCTCTTTTGTGTGAGTGAGAAACCTCAGCAATCCTTGGGCCCTAAATGAAGCCTCTTCCAGGTGTCCTTCTGGACTCTTCCCGTCTAGGCTAGAGCTGATCACTCCACCCATTTCTCATAGTACTAAAGACATTTTTTATAAGAAGTGCTCAGTGTCTGCTATCAGACCTCCACACAGGAAACGTGGTAATCCCTTCCTGCCCCACCTCCTTGCTCTCATGCCCTTCATAAATAGAAGATTCCAGGAATGACTGAGCATCATTTCCAAGATGTGGTTATTAAACATGGAGGATTTCATTTTGAACGCTCTCTTTTGGCTCATTTCCCCTGTGGAAAGCCAACTGCCACATTGGGAAGACAATTAGGACAAATACTGAGAGAGGGTCATGTGCTGATTTAAAAAGACAGAAGTTGGCCAGGAGCCATGTGATTGAGTCTGGTCGCAGACCACCCCTTTGTGAGGTCCAAACAGTATAGGATCTGCCAGGGGCTTGATCGCAGCCTCCAGTCACCCGCTTCCATGGCTCTCAGTTTCAGATCCTCATAAACTCTGTGAGGCAGTAAATGGAAGCTTGCTGTGCAAGTTTTGAGTTTTGTGGGTAATTTCGTCTGTGTTAGCCTAGAATGGATATAAGCTTTCATACTAGAAATGAGGTGCAATGTAACAAAAATCTAAAACGTGAAACTAGCTTTGAACCAAGCACTCAAGCAGTGGGAGAGGGTGAGGACCGATGAGTGTGCTAGGTAGGAGTTTTGAACTCAGCACTTTGAAGTATAAATTGTGAGGCAACTGACTGTGAAAGCTTAAAGGAAACTGGAAGCAGGAGACTTCTTATATGTACTGGCAAAAAGTAATTAGCAACACTGTCCCTACTGTCTTGTGGAAACTGGGCCTGTTGGACAGGGCAGTAGAGCAAGGGAAACAGCTCCAGTTAAAAGTTCACTCTGACTTTTTTCTTTGTTCTCCTTCCTGGTGCTTGCAGTACAATTTCAAGAAGACAAGAGAGTAACCAAAGGCAGAACAATTAAGGATGAGCCAGGTGCCGAGGTGCTTGCTTGCAATCTCAACAATAGGAGGCTGCGGCAGGATGCTCAGGAATCCAAAACCTGTCTCAGCCACACACCTTGACTCCGTCTTATAGTAAAAATAAAAATCGTCCAATCAATAAGTAAGTAAGCAAGTAAATAAATTAAACAGGAGCTGAGATTTTGCTCATCTTGAAGATACCTGGTCTCTCCCTATAACTGATTTATAACCAAAAAATGGCTCCTGAGTGAAACCAATATTTAGGGAGGTCCCAGTTAGTAAAACAAACTCCTAAAGATTTTTACATGGCTGTAAAATCTTAAGATCTTAAACATCAAAGATGCGTGTGCAAGGGCCTTTTTTGTAGGCAAAGACCCTCTAAGGTGATGGCAGTATGCCCTTCAGCTCCTCAGACTGACAAGAGGGCTTCCTGGAAGTATAAGATCACTGGAGTTCAACAGAAACCCACATAGAAGAAAGGCAACTCCAAAAAGACATGTGGATACCTCCTTTTGTACAACTGACTGAAAGGATTTGTAGAAGAGAGAGTTTAGATATTAGGCTTGAAGAAGCACCATGAGCTGGAAATACATGGGCTTCAACAGGAACACAACCAAGTGTCCTTTGGGCATCTGAACATCAGCAAGTAGGAAGGTGACTCTGAAAGTGTGCTACCTTTCAGGGAAGATGGTGGAGACAGCAAGACCAAGAGTCAGCGGGTGGGGCTGAGAGTCACGGAGAAGTCTTCCTAGACCTGATCACGGACCTTCCTATGTTTTCTTGGCTTCCTACCACAGTTACTCTCTTACATTCATCCCACATTCTGCTCTGTGAGTGTTTGTAGAGCTTCTCCTTTATCCCACCATTGTTAGGGGTAGGGGACTCACAGACAGCTTGGCTCTTCAGTTGTGAACGTCTTAAAGTCAAGGGAACACCATTGAGGAGCCAGTACCTGAAGAACTTCTGTATTGAGACCCAAACTAGAGGGTAGGGTCTGGCCTTGAGCTGATATGGGAGGAAGCTTTGAGGGAACATGGGAAGGGCTTGTGTGTATTACTATTAGGAAGGGTGAGTTGGAATAAGAGGGTAGCCTCTGAAGTGGTTTCCCTGTGATTCCAGACTCCTGGGTCTCAGGTGGTTAATATCTCTTCTACTCTACTCTACTAGGGCTGGTCTGTGTTGCAGGAGCATATGGTGGCAGTGATGGCGTGTCACTCCAAGATTAGTTCATTAAAGACTTCAGCTTCCATTTTGGGTATGCTCTTACTGTCTTGGATCACTCACTGCAGGGAAAGCCAGCTGTCATCTGTTAAGGACATTCAGCCCATATGGTGAGGAACTTGCAGCCAATAGCCATCCAAGTGAACTCTCTTCACTGGTACCTTCCAATCCCATTCAAGGCTTCAGAAGACAGAGGGTGGACCTACTGCTTGACTGTGACCCTGTGTACCACTGTGAGAAAGAGCTGCCACTGGAGGCAAGAACTGAGCTCTTAGCAATGCCTGCTTGGAGCATTGGCACTTTGTTGGCAAGTGGAAGTTTGGGTTTACTGGGGAGGTTATTTATCATTCCACAGGGATTGAAGTGTGTAGAACATTCAGTGTGCTAGAACAATAAGTATGCTAAACACCTGATACTTTCTACCTGAGAGCCTGAGGTAGGCTAAACTTGAGACAAAAGATGCACAAGAATAGCCCCCAGTTTACCAATCAGGCTGGGGAATGTAGTGAACACTCCTGGCTTGTCACAATGGGATACTGGAAGGAGCCAAATACTATCCTCACTCATGGTGCCAGTCTGTGTGCAGGAGACTGTAGGAAGCTTGTGCTTGCTTCTTTGTCCAGCAAAGAGTAAAGGTGCTGATCTTGCTTTTATGCTCCGCTGTGATGAATCACAGCCATGAGCAATACTCTGGGAGTTCTGCCAATCCTCCCAGCTATCGATGAACCTGAAAGCAGTCCCCCAAGGCAGAGCCCCTAAACCAGAAGCATCCAGATCATCCTAGATACCTGACTCCAGAAACTGAGATGCTTTTGAAGTCATTGAGTTTTGGGTTTCATTTTCTGTGTAGAAATAGGTGAGCAATCTAGTAGAGTTGGTCACTTCTCTCCAGCATTTAGTGTAGAGCTTAGAGCAGAAGGGTGACTATGGTTCGGACATGAGGTGAGTGTGTGTCCCAGAGGCTCAGAAGCTGGAAGATTGATATAACAGCATGGAGATGGTAGGACCTTTAGGAGGTGGTACCTAGCAGAAGATCATTAAGGAATGGGATCTCCATCAAGATGAAGTCTTAGGCTTTCTATCACTATGATGAAACACCATAATCAGAAGCAATTTGAGGGAGGAGTTTATTCACTTGCACTTCCATATCACAGTTCATCATTGAAGGTAGTCAGGACAGGAACCTGGAGTCAGGAGCTGATGCAGAGGCAGGACATGGAGGGGTGCTGCTTACTGGCTTGCTTCCCATGACTTGTTCAGCTTGCTTTCTTATAGAAGCCAGGACTGCCAGCTCAGGGGCGGCCATACTTACAATGGGCTGGGCTCTCTCGCATCAATCACTAATAAGAAAATGCCCAAAGACCTGCCTACAGCCTGATCTTAGGGAGGCATTTTCTTAACTGAGGTTCTCTCTTTTCTAGTGGCTCTAGCTTCTGCCAAGTTGACACAAAGACTTGCCAAGACAGATATGTTATTTTGATGTATTTTCCTTTGTAGACGAATTGTTATTTTTCCTTTACACACACACACACACACACACACACACACACACACACACACACACACACACACACACACACACACACACACACACACACACACGCACACACACACACACACTTTGTATTTTTGATATTTTAATTATAAGATGTCACAGAGAGACTATTTTTATATCTGTTTTAGGTTCTAAATGCCTTTGTGTTTGGGTGTTGTGGTGGTTTGAATATCAGCCCCCATAGGCTCATACGTTTGGATGCTTAATCACCAGGGAGTGACACTATTTAAGGATTAGAAGCATTAGGAGTTGTAGCCTTGTTGGAAGTGCGTTACAGGGGATGGGCTTGGAGGTTTCAAAAGCCCATGCCAAGCCCAGAGTCTCTCTCTTGGCCTATGGTTCAGGATGTAACACTTAGCTAACTCCCAAGCACCACACTTGCCTGCTGCCATGCAAAGACCTTATTTTATAGGAGTTGCTTTGGTCATGGCATCTCTGTAAACAGTGACAAAGACAGCTGTGCAGTTCTTTCTCTAGATTTGGGGATTTTTTTTCCTGCTATAATTTCATAGACTACATTCTGAAATGCCTTAAATTTAAAATGTAGTGCCTTCTTTTATGCCGTGGATTTTCAGACTAGTCTTTAGATCTCCCCCTAGAGCTTGGGCACTGTGGTTTGTTTGTTTGTTTATTGTTCCTTATTGATGTTTGAATGGTGGGTTTCACTAACCTTGTCCTCCCTCCATCCCTTAGAGTTTCTTCTCCTTAGCCCAGTGTGTTGATTATGTTTTCCAATGTGTTTTTTTATTTGGTTCAATGAGCTTTTTATTTTCTATACTTCTGCGTATTTTGTAAATCTAGATTTCCATGCTGAACCTTTTTTCTACATCGCTGACTTTTTCATTCACAGTACTGAGACTTTACCCACGTTGCCAACCCTGTCTTCTGTGTTGCCGGCTCTCCTCCCAAGGTCTTAGGTAGAATCTATTTGCTTGTTTGTATCCTCTTGGAGGGCTTTTGATTACTTCTGCTAGCAGACTTTTGAAGTGTTTTATAATATTTGCATTCAGTGAGTGAGGTGTTACAATATTTTGGAGGCATTGTGTTGCCTCATTTTTCCATGTTTCTTGCAGTTTTGTGCCATGACTTATGCATTTTTCATTTATCATATTTTTGATACTTTCATACATGTGTATAATATATTCTAACCATGTTAGCCCCATTAGCCTGTCTTATCTCCTTCTTACATCTATTGTCCCCTTTCTTCCCAACTAAGTCATTTCTAACTTTCATATCAGTTTGTGTGTGTGTGTGTGTGTGTGTGTGTGAAGGCATTGTGAAGGTAGCTACAATTGCTGTGTCTTCGTGATTTCAATAAAATCATACACAATGTAGGAATACACTTAAAATTGCTTTTATCTTACCAAGGACCAAACTCCAGAAAATAGGAAAACTAATGTAGACTCTACCATGATGTTATGAATTATTTAGGGTAAGTGTGGAGCTATTGAGTGAATGAGGTAAAAGGGGGGCAGGGAGAGGGGAGAGAGAAGGGTGTTACAGAGCAGAGAACAGAACAAGAGGCTAGAAACCATAAAAGTGATGACAACTACTTCCCAGCAAGAAGAAAGCTTAAGAACAAAGTTACACAGATGTAAGAAGGGGATAAAAAAAATCAAATCCTGATACATTTAGAAAGATAAAACAACAGCAAAACAAATAAAAACTAAACAAGTCGTTAAGATGAGGTCAGAATATTCCACCACTGTGGCAGAGAAAAGAAAACAGTCAAAATGTGAAGAAGGATAATTAGAGTATTGTTAATAGAATAGAATGAATGCACTGTTAAAAGTGCAATGCAAAGAACAGGAAAGTACAGAGATAAAGAAAAAGGAAAAAAGGTTAAGCATCAAAGTTGCTTTTCTCGGGGATCTTGAAAACTGGAGACTGCTGGTTCTATGGGCGGTAGGTTTGGTTGGGTTTGGGGACTCTTGTCTTTCCTGTGGCTTATGTGGGTGGTGAGTCTGTATCTGTCAGATGTGTAATGGGGCCAGAGCTGTCTTCACTGCGGTCTCCTCCCTTCTTTTCATAGCAGGGTCTTTTGCTGCCTATGTTTAGCTTTGTAACCTGCACACTGTAACACTGAAATATGTTATTTCATCCTTTTCCAAACTCCCCAGCTTTTACTGCCCAGGGTGGTTAATGTCCTTACTTGGGATGTATCCTCAAGGTATTGCGAATGTTTATGAAACCTCCACGTGGAGAACTGTACAGGCTGAAAACCCAAGAACCTGTCTCTGTGCTTTCAATACCTTCTAAGTATGTCTCTAGGGAGACATCCATGCATATCAAGCTGGTTGCTGGAGCTTCAGAGTGCTGGTCTCTATGACAGTGAAAGCAGATAGATAGCTGTGCAGATTGGTCTACCTCTTGCCTACAGGCTCAGACAGCAGACCCAGGCCTGCCACACTCCAGTGTTATTCTTCATTCTTCTTCTTCTTCTTCTTCTTCTTCTTCTTCTTCTTCTTCTTCTTCTTCTTTTTCTTCTTCTTCTTCTTCTTCTTCTTCTTCTTCTTCTTCTTCTTCTTCTTCTTCTTCTTCTTCTATTTTTTTTAAAGTTTATTAAAGAAAGCTTTCATTTATTTTTTTAATATGTGCATTACAGGAAACAAAACACAAGAAGGCAAGAACAAAGTTGGCCAGGCTCAAGCAGCTCAGCTCGATGTGTTGTTCTAGATCCTGCAAGTGTACATACACTTGGGGAATTGTAATTATATAGTATGTACCAGAGATCTACTCCTGAAAACTGAGGGTGGGATCCCTGATCCTATGTTCTTCACTTATCAAACTGAGGGCCTTGTTGCCTACTTGGCTGCATAGAGGTCGTCTCTCATACTAGCACTAAGTTATAGTGTAAATTCAGTTCTGAGACTGGCAGTTGTTTGTTCTCATGTCCCTGGCATAGCTCAGTTTCAAACAAGGGGTCCCTGTCAAAATTGCAGGGTACTATTGCCCTCTGAATCTCAGAGTAGCCCAGTGGAATTCCTTTCTGCTCCTGGCCTGTCCACAGGAGGAATCCATATCTCAGCAAAACAACTGGAATGGAGGTCATGAAGGCTGTAGGCTTGTCCTGAGGGTCGGAGTGCTGGCTGGGATGTCTGGCTTACTCTCTGGAGGTCTGACTGGGGGAACCACACTGGCAGGGCCATGCTCCCTTTAGCTTCTCTTGCATCCTTTTCTCCATCCTTGTGAGGTATTGTGTCACCATCTTTGTGGATTTATGATACTCTTCTTCTCTTTATCTGTTTGAAATAGTCTCCCTACTACTCCTGTTCAACTTCTTCTCCTTCATAAGGTCACATGGGACAAGCCCCTAACCCTGCCACCTCACCCAGAAGTCTCCATTTTCTTGTCTGAGTGAGATCAGCTGCTTTAAGAGCCAGTGTGTGAGCACACCTCTTCTGTGCTAGCCCCTTCTAGGTCTCTTGATTTTTTTTTCGCTATGCCATGGCAGTGACAGTTGTTCCCAGTGAGGTATAAACTCCTGGCTGAAAATTAATTTCCAAGTGTTTCAGGGGCTTACAAGATATTTATATTTCTTTATTGAATCCCACCTAACTTTTTATACTAGGCCCTACTTCTTAAAGGTCTCATCACCTCCCATAGGCTGAGAACCCAAGCCTTTAATACAGGGGCCTTTGGGGGCCATTGTGGATCCAAACCACAGCAGTCTTTAAGGAATTTTATAGTGATGAAGAACTGAATTGCACCCCAACCGTTTAGTGCTGCTGTGACTTTGGCCATGTTGTGGACTCTGTATAACTCATACCCTCTCACTTATAAATTGGTGGTGGTGGGGTGATCACGATACCCACACTAGCAGGCTGTTGAGAAGATCAAATGAATTAGGAAGCAGAATTAGTACTTAATGCTCTGTGATTCAGTGTAAGCAAACAATACATTTTAGCGATTATTTATAGGGTCATTGCCCTGTCCAGTCAGCACTATTTACCATGCTGTATTTGTTGGTAAGGTGAACGACTTCAGAGACTCCCTTTTCTCAGCGCTTTGATCCAGAAACCACAAACACAGCAGTCTCCATGAGGGCTCCCAGATATCAGCAATGGGTGACACCCCAGACCTGAGAGTCAACAGGACCCGTTTTGTATACATGACAAATAAAGGGAGCATTAAAAATCTTGTTAGAAGCATGTCATTCATTCTATGGACAATGTAGCTCATCCATCCCAAACTGGGTTACATGGTTGCTTTCAATGCCATAATTCGTTCAATAAATACTATGAAATAGATATATATCTGGGAGCAAACATGTCTATGCTTTGTTGAATGGCTTGCAATGTATGGTATAAATATAACGAAGGCTTTCTTTGCTGGCCTGACAGTTGACAATGAACTTTTTATCTGCAGAGTGGAATAGATCCTTTCAGGCTGTTCTCTCAGATTAGTACCTGCTCTTGAGGAGGGACAGGTTCAGAGGCAAGGCAGGAGGCCAGCTCATTGTTGGCCCTCACTCTCTTGCTGCTTCTGTTCTTTAATTCCGGGCTCTGTCCTTATCATAGCTGCTGGGTCTGATCTTGCTCTGAAAGTGTTTCCTTTCTGCTAACCCATGGGGTTCAGTGTTTGATTAACAGCTTTCCCATTTTCTAAGCAAGAATGCCTAGGTAAATCCCCCTTGGTCGATGCGAGGATCTGCTGTAATTTACAGCGCCCGCCCAGTGAGCCTGGTGCTGAATGACATCCTGTTTGTAAGGATGTGTTGCAATTTCTAACAGGCCCCAGCAACGGCTCTGAGGGTGTTCTCAGTGCAGTGCCTAGACTCACGTAGTGGTCACAGGAGAAACGGCCACAGTTGTTGCTGCTGGTGAGTCTTAAATATATATATCAGTTTCACAATAAACAAAAGCAGTGGCCTTGGGTAGAAGGAATTCTTTGATGCTTCCATTGATGTTAGTAGTGCTCCAAAAATTTCTGGAATCTTTCCTTTTCAGTTACCTTCAGCTCATAGTATACATTATTGTGAATATCCTTGAAAATTCTCAAGTTTGGCAAACGTGCTTTCTTCATGTAGAGGGCTTTGGAAGAGAGTGAAGAGTTGTCATTGTAGGGTCCAGCTTCTGAAGTGGTGGCCAGGGCAGGGGGTCCTGGCCTAGGGGACTGGCTCACTTTAGAGGCCTCCTTATATCACAATACTTGGACATTTCTGTTCCAAACATGAACCCCTTTTGAAATAGTATTTCAGTTGAGGCATGTTTTCTTTTGAAAACCGTATTTAAAATGATGACACATTGCAAGCCTATAGAACAGTATGGAACACCATATGATGGGCAGGCGTGCTCCCAATATTAATACAAGTCTCTATGAGACAGGCAGGAGAGCTCCCAGGACTAACGCTAGGAAGATACTAACCTTTTGCTGTATCTCTTCACACATGTTCTTTCACAGAGCTGCTCTACCCTGTTCCTTCTTTGTGGGCAAATCTTCTAGATATTTCTAGAACCCTGCTCTCCTCCCATGCCTACCCACCCTTACCACTCCTTCCATCAGTGGCCGTACCCAGGCCTTTGTGAGGGAGTGTCTGGGCATTTGCATGAGGTGTATTTATCATGTTCATCCTTCCTATGTTGCTGATTTAGCAGCATGGCTGATTTTCTATGTTGGCTCACTTATCTTTATTGCTCTATAGTATTCCACTCTACGAATACATCTGTTTATTCATCTGTTCATTGGAGATTAAAGTTAAGACAGTGTTACCCTTCACTCTAAAATAGTGGCCTAGCAATTAATGGTGTACATGCCTGTTTAGAAACACACGAAGGCATATCCAGGCCAGGACCCAGAGGAGAAATTACTAGGTTCTAAGAATATGTACATTTTCAGTTTGGTAGAAAATTCCAAAATACTGTAGATTTATTACTACTATGACCAAGTTGCCTGACAGAGGGAAAGATGTATTTTGGCTCACAGTCCCAGTGAGTATGCATGCCAGGGATGGCATGGTGGAGCCTCATGGTGGTGGGTGTGCAAAGCAGTGGCTTGCTACCTTTTTGGCACACGAGGAAGCAGATATGAGAGAGAAAGCACGGCTCTGCTGTTACCCTTAAGGTCAGCCCTTGGTGTCTGTTTGGCTCCGTATCCTGAATGTTTCACAGCTTCCCCAAACAGCACCAGCTCAGGTGTAGACACAGAGCCTGTGAGGGTCACATCACAACATGGCTCTCTACAACAGTGAGGAGTAAGTTCCTAATGGCAGACATTGCTTCCTCCATGTCCCCTGGGTTTAATAGATTTTTAATTTCTGCCAATCGGATGGGCTTGGGGTTATACTTGTTGATTTAAGTTGCATGCCTTGCCTTGTGATTCTGACAAGGCATCTCCTTGAGAGCATCTCCTCTCTTCTCTGAGGCCTTCTGAGTTCCCACTAGTGTGAACTGCTCACTGCCCATTCACACACCTTTCGCCTGGTATCCTGTGGCCGCTCATCCCCTTTGATATTCTTTGGTCACTGGACTTTTCACTGATGGCACAAGAATCCCGTATATTATTATTAGAGATATCAGTTCTTGGTCAGTTTGATGGACTATAGCCCTTTTTCTAACCTGTGCCTTCATCTTTCTATGATGTTGAACAGAACATTGACACTCTCAACTCCCCTTTTATGCTAAAGACTTTCTGTGTGGTGTAAGCAACCTGGCTCAACCTCAATCTCTTACAATTTCCTGTGCATTCTTGTAAAAAAATTGGAAATACAGTGTTTTGTAGTCATTTAGAGCTGATTTTGAATGTGATAACATTAGAATTAACTTTTAGTCTTTCCCACATAAACATCTGTGTGTCTCGGTTATGCACACTGAGCTTCTGTCCTACGCTTACATACCACACCACATTCCCAGTATGTGCAGCTGTTTGTTTGTTTCTTTCTTTATTTTTTTGCCTTCTTAAAAAAATATTTACCTTTATTTTATGTGCATGAGTATTTGCCTGTATGCATGGGTACAATGTCCAGGGTCCACAAAGGGCAGAAGCAGGCTTCAGATCCCCTGGAACTGGAGTCACAGATGGCTGTGAGCCACCATGTTAATGCTGGAAACAAAACCCAGGTCCTTTTTGCAAGAACATCAAGTGCTCTTAACTGTTGAGCCACTTCTTTAGGTCCCTTATCTCTTTATGTTTGGAAGTGGTCTCATTCTGTAGCCCAGGCTGGCCTAGAACTAACTTGAGTCCTTGTGCTTTGGCCTCCTGATTGCAGGGATTCCAGGCATGTGCTGTCTCCTTTCTGTCCTCTAACTCCATGTGGTCCAATTGCCCTAGCTCCCCCTGCTTTAATTACACTAGACTTGAGGTTTAGGTAAATTTTTGCCTTGTTTTTCTCCTTTTCATTTGTTTTGGTGATTCTAGATGCTCCACGCTTTCTATTTTGGGAACATGAAGCCTGTTGGGCTTTTGTCTGAACCACTGAGATAGTTTCTAGGTGAACTGGAAGCATTCGGCCTTTTATGACAGAAGGCCTTTCTTCCTCAGTCATGGTACAAATGTGTTTATTCAGTCCTTTCTTTAAGTCTTTGGGGTTTTGCCTAGCTCTTCACACTCATCTTTGTTAAACATGTTCCTAACTATCCCACAGTCTTTGTTGCTAATGGTACCTTTTGCATTTTATCCATTCCTGTTGTTGCTGCTGTATAGATCTATGATTTGTTTTTGTATCTCTTGCTGAACTTTCATTTGTTTTATTAACTTCTGTGACTTGTATATTGTGTAAATTTTGCTAAAACTATAATATTTTTTATAAGGAGAGGCATTTAAAAGCCATGGCGCTCTCACTTCTTCCTGGCATAATATACTGACTTGGATTTTGAGGGTGACATTTGTTTTTTATAAATAAAGTTTTATTGAAACATATATAGCCCCACATTCTATAGCTACTTTTGCATTACAGTGGCAGTTGAGGCACTGATTCCTTGTTTGCTAAAGTATTTACTATCTGAATTCTTTACAAAAAAAAGTTTTCTGACCCCCTCACCAAAAAAAAGTGTTGAATCAAATCAATGTTAACTGCCCTCAACTCACTCCTTGCTATAGTAACAGGGTCGTTGATGACACTGTGCCACCACAGACAGCTCCTCCTATAGCTTGTTCACAGTGCCCTTTATTGGGGTGACAAAATGTCCTCATATTCCCAGATTTTTATGAATCATTGCTTGTTGTTTTGTTACTTTAAGAGGTGGTGAATTATTGTTGAACTTTATCAAATGTAGTTTGGCATTTGAAATTAGTTTTTTTAAACTTTAAACACAACTACATTCTCTTTTAAATTATTCTGTTAGTTCTAGTTTTCAAAGCCAGGGTCCTCCTGCATAGTGTGACTTTTTTCATGAGTGTGCTTAGTAGGACTGACTTCTCTTTAGGAATTGTCTATAGAATCTAGGGCGTTCTGGCCCAGTTCTTCCATGCCCATTGCTGGTCCACACCAGTTTCTGTGCTGCTTACTTGGGCTGGTTATCACTGGAATGTACGGGAAGCCTAAATTGGTACCCACACCACCACAAACCTACAACAGTCAAGAGGCAGAGGTCTGGGTGCTTGCTGAAAAGTTATCTGACTTCATCCTTGGACAGAATAAGGCTAGGAGTGGGCTAATGAAAGATAGGCTCTTCTGGCCCATGAACTTGTTTCTCCTTGAGAGAGCCTTGCTTTGGACAGTCCAAGGCTTTGGACAACAGCCTTGGGCCTTGGGCAGTCCCCATAGGTTCTGCTTCTCTTCCTGCCTGCTGTTGGAAGTCCGTGCTTCCATGGAATCTGAATTTCTTCTATTCCCTTTTCCTCCCAGTGAACCCCCAATCCAAGGGTGATCTGCAGGTATATGGTGTGTTCTGGTTTAGCCTTTAGTTGTCACTGTGTATCTGGCATCTAGGGGCTTCTCCTTTGTTTCAAGTTCAGCTATGAGTTAGAACCATGATGTAATACTGCATGCGCCTTGGGTCTGTGTGGAGTGTATTGTCTCAGCAAATAGTGCTGCTGGGATGAGGAGCTGCCCTCTGTGTTTAATTCCAATGTTCAGAACAAAACCAAAGCATCTTAGTCTCACCTGGCTGTTCTAAGATGGCATAGTAATGATATTCCTCGGTGAGGAGTTGCATTTTTGTGTGGATTTAAATTCAAGAAAAGTCTGAAAAGTGGTGTGCTTGTAAGGGAACGAAGACAAACCACTACCACTTCCTTCTGAGCTAGGTAGGCTGGCCAGGAATTAGTAGGGATCTGCTATATGCCAGTGTGTATGTGTGCTGTGCATGCATGCATCATACACACAGAGAGAGAGAGAGAGAGAGAGAGAGAGAGAGAGAGAGAGAGAGAGAGAGAGAGAGAGAGAGAGAAAGAGAAAGAGAGAGAGAGAGACAGACAGAGACAGAGACAGAGAGACAGAGAGAGACAGAGACAGAGATAGAGACACAGTGAGAGACAGAGATAGATAGTGAGAGAGTCAGAGAGAGACAAAGAGACAGAGATAGTGAGAGACAGAGACAGTGAGAGACACACACACACAGAGACAGACAGAGACAGAGAGAAACAGAGACAGTGAGAGACAGAGACAGTGAGAGAGACAGAGAGAGACAAAGGGACAGAGACAGTGAGAGAGAGAGACAGAGCAGAAAGACAGAGAGAGACAGTGAAAGAGAGACAGAGAGAGTCCTAAATATAAAAATACTACCTGCATGTGGATAACCAATTGATGTTCCCTGGGGATGACACTTTCTTCCCCTCTAAGCATCCCTTCGTTGCCTGCAGTTTTTTTTTCTAGCACGGAGGCCCTTGAGCTTTCCTCTGTCCACTTGGGAGTGCCTGTTGTCTGTTGGTGTCATTTCTGTTCAGACCACATTCAGACAGCTACATTGGTGAGACTTCCTGGGGTGTAGCTTTCAACATTCCTAGGAGACACAGTCTCACAGCAAACTCCCGGATCCTCCAGTCTTTCTGCCTCTTCTTCTGCAAAGATCCTTGAACTGTAGATGTTACCAGGTGGGACTGGACTCCACAACTCAGCATTTTGATTGGCTGTGGTTTTCTGTAACCGTCTCTGTTGGTTGCAAGGAGAAGTTTCCTTGAGGAGGGGTAAAGACTACAGTATCTGCCAGTATAAGAACAAATATTTAGAATGTAGGTAGGGATCATGCTGGTTTCTGCTGAGATATGCTTTAAAGGCTTTTCTATCTTCTCTTGATTTATTTGCTCATGCACTGAAATCAAGGCAGAGCTTTGGTAAAAAATGAAATTAACGGTTATACTTTTGAATCAGGGCTGAAATGACTGGCTTTTTACTATCAGTGAATGATTGAGGGCATACTCCAGGGTACATTGTTATAGCTTTCTCTTGTTCCTGATCTAATTTAGCAGTATTTTAATTAGGACTAAAAGGTAGTCATGGGGATTTTTGCTTGGTGTTTAAAAGAGTGTTCTGGAATCTCATGTTCTACCTGATGGGCCTAGGAAAAAGCCCTTGGGCAGTCATGCCTTAGTGAACTGTGGCCCGGCTGAGAGGCTGAGAAGGGGCGGGACTCCAACCCTCCTGGTGGCATACATCTCTGGAAGCTGCACTCATGCTTTTGCTCAGAACCCCCTCAGTGCTCAGCAGGTATGTGTAGTGAGTGAGCCACACCTGTGATTCTAGTCTATCTGGAACAGTCAATTGCACGTCTGCTAATTACCTTGATGTTTGGTCTCCCAGCCAAGCGGACTTTTGTGAACTCTGCCAGGGTCTGCATTTCCAAACAGTCAGACAAGAGGAGAAGGGAAAGATGGGGTTGAAGAGGCCATTGCCTGGCAGTGTATTTTGGCTAGCCAAAAACTCGCTTAGCCTAAGTACCGCCCCTTTCCCTTCTCCCTTCAGGACTGCAGGCCTCTCCCAGGATGAACTGCTTTAACCTCACTTTGCTGTTTTCTGTGCTGCCAATTGGACAAGTCCAGGGCTCTGTACTGTGGAGGGAGACCTCTCCAGCTGGCTGGGCTTGCTGTCTCAGAGGGGGCCACACTTACTAATCTCTGCGACTCTGCTTGATCCCCTCATTTTTCTTCCTTTTTTTTCTGACAAGCCGCAGACTGTTCTCCAAGGTTCGGTGTGTCCCAGCTGCCTTCCTCCTCTTACTAGTTTTTAGAGATATTCACCTATAAGTGCTAATGTTTATGGAGTCAGCTTCAAGTTTCTCGGCTCTGTGCAAAGTGTGCCGATAATAACAACTGGTGTTTATTAAGCAGCTACTGTGTGCCAGCAACTGTTTTAGGTACAGGGTTGGGAAGCACACAGAACACAGCCATCCCCCTGGCAGGCAGTCTATCAACCCATCAGCAAACAAGCAGATGGTGCCAGGGAGTGACACGGGATCTAAGGAGGAGAGGAGGCCTGGCTGGAGAGTGTCTTTGCAGGCTGGGGCTTCTGGGTGACAGTTTGTCATGGGAAGGGATATTGGAAGAGCATATTTGGGGACACAGATGAGAAGTCAGAGCAGTTCCTTCTTCCTAAGCTCACACCTGCTTCCTGCTTTGGCTCACACTCCATTTGCCCCGGCTCACACCCCATCTACCCCGGCT
>NW_022196912.1:97704887-97751426 GCF_008632895.1 Mastomys coucha
CCCGACTCACGCCCCACCTGCCCCGGCTCACACCTCACCTGCCCCGGCTCACGCCCCACCTGCCCCGGCTCACGCCCCACCTACCCTAGCTCATACCCCATTTTTTTTCTCCATTTCCAGCCTCCACTTTCCATTGGAAAGGGTGGCTTCCCTGTTTGAGGGCAATTTCAACTTTATAGGATGCCCTTGGCCCCCGAGTACCCATGGCTCTCACCGTATCCACCCTTCCTTCTCCGTGGTAACCTTAGTGTGCTTATACCTGTGATCTTACCTGCCTCGAAAACTTAGATACCCTGAAGAGAGCAACTTGCCTAAGCAGTGGGCTTAGGAGATAGAAACTCATTTCATGAGCACTCGCCAGGGCTCCAAACCCATTCGCTAGAGCTCCGTCTTCTAAATTGCCTCCAGCTACGCAAGAAAGCCAATTTCCTTTTTTAATAGTTGCGACTCATTTTCGGATTCATGATGGCATGAACCCAGTCCAGACACCCGTCTGAGTCATTATTAGGGACTCTATTTAAAATGTGGCTATTTCCTTACATCAGTCAGATCAACCCCACGGGATTAAAAGGAGATGTTCGCTAGAATGTGTCACAGGATATTTTGAAGTCAGAGTGCTGATGAGAGTGGGGACCCCACGGGGGCTGAATGTGCCCCTTGTGTCTTGACCCTTTGCCTTCCCACCCACCCACTTCTCTGAGGAAGGAGAGGGGAGCCTAAGAGCGAAAGGAGACATCTTCAGAAGGAGTTAAAGCTTCCAGCAAAGAGAACGAATGCGGGGCCCTGTCATTTTAGGTTTCCTTGGGGGAAGACCTAGCAAGACGTTTGATTTAAAACTGGAAGAGGCCCCGGTTGGCAGTGACCGGGAAGATGGATGACAGCTGTGGGAGGAATAAGGTGGAAAGGAGGGCCATTTGTACAAATAATTCTTCTCAGGCAAAGGAGGGGCTTTAATAGAAGGCTGGGATGCCAAGGATGTGGTCTGCCTTAGACCTTTTTCTTCTGTCTTCTTTGCTCAGCTGTGTTGGTGATTAGCTCACCAAGATTTGCCACCGAGTCTTATCTTACCGGTGTCTCTGCACCTCACACACTCTCTGGCACATTATAAGGGCTCAGTAGGAATTTTGTTGAATTAAGGTAGACTGTGGTAGTTGGAGATGTCGAAAGGTTTGGCAAGTGTGTGTTGTCATTTCTGGTAGTGACCACCAGGTGGTGCCTTCCTAGAGCAGGAACAAAACGGCCTCCTGGCTATGGTGGATGTGAGAGACAAACTATTCTCCCTAGTGTCCATCACGGTCCATCCCAGGTTGACTGCATGTAGAATTCAGCTGTGTGACAGGCACCAATTGTTCTTAGGTCAAGTTCACACAGGAAGTCTTACAGAGGCTTTCCTCTAGGGCTATACTCGTCTCTTGGAAGTGAGTTCTAGCTAGGCTGGCCGGGTGGATTCCTTGTGAGCCATTGCTGGTCCTCCAAGATGGCATGCACCTTGCTGTTTCCCTGCTCTCTCTGAAACTTTACCTCCACCCCCCAAATAAAACCCACTTGCAGATTTGTACCCAGCTCTCAGTGCCTCTGGGTTAAGTATCTGGTAGCCCTGTGGATTTCTGGTCTGTGCCTGTGGTTTCTAAGTGAAATTCTCAGGGTAGGTCCACAAGAGAGCGAAGATACTCTCTTCACTGGCTTGGCAGGTTTACTTAGCTTTTCAAGAGAAGCAGAGACAAAGTGGGTGACACAGAGAGAGGACCCTGATCCAGGGCTCTGTGCCCATAGGCCATATAGTAATCTACCTTACAGTTTATGAATAATGCAGCTTAATGTGGCCCAGGCAGTGGGATCCAGGGACCACAATCTAAAGGAATTCGAGCAACTCGAAGCCAAGTCATATAGATATGGAATCCTGTTGTCCGCTTTAGAGTTAGAAGATTGGCTCAGTTCCCAGCCATTCTCCAAGAACCCCAAAAGATTAAATCCTTAGCCCAAGGCTTGGACACTCATAAACCCAATGGAAGGTGGTGGAGATTCAGATTGCCCAGATCAGAGACAGAGATGCTGGAGAGAGCACATGTGTCCTTCCCTGAGCTCATTTGGTAGAGAGGACACTGAGAGAAGGCGGGTTAAGTCTTTATAGAACTGGAGAACTCTCACTGCCAGGATGAGACAAGGCAAAGCAGCAGAGCGGTCGGACTTTTTCTTGAATCAGGAAGAGCCACCTTCCCCATGTGGTTCAGATCAGTGTGTGAGCATCTCCTTCAATACTGGTATGTCACGTATCTCTGTGTTTTAGGTTCAGCTCTTTGTTAGGTGAACACAGAATTGTACAGGGTTAATCAAATGAGTAGATATGCAGTGACACTTTTAGTATTTTTGTTTCTTAAAAAAAAAAAAACAGAAATATAAGAATGTGGTTTTGTATTAATCCCAGGTGTGGGATACGGGGCTGCATTGGACTGTTCACAGCAGCTGACTGTGATTGGCTTCGTGCTCTAGCAGGAGCGTGATTTTGCCAGCTGCAGATTATTTCTGTGGTTGTGTGATGCTTGGAATTCTGGGAACTTTTCAGAGGTTGTTAGTAGCTGTGGTCTAAGAAGAAACAAAAGGAAAGTGATTAGAATCAGGGATTTTCCTAATTCCTCTTTGCTTCCTCTCCGGTTTCTCTCCTAGCTAGTGTTAGGGGCATGAAATGTGGTGTGTGTCGGGGAGTACAAGGTGGGGAAAAAGAAGAACCCACAAAGTAGTATGTTGCAGGAATATAAAAAAATACACCCGCCCCGCAAACTTGCTTTCCCGTTGGGCCATGTTCTTGAGCCAGTATTGATCATGATCACCCTGTCCTGGTGGGCTCTTGTTATTCTCTCCCAGCTATTCAAAACATCTTGCTCACATGCAACTCTTTACACACCCCCACAATCATTCATCTAAATAGCACCTAAGACCTGGTAAGTAAAGCATGACTCTTAAGGCCTTAATATCCAATCAGATTTATATAATAATGAGATCACAATTACAAGATGCTAATACAAAAATTTCAGAACCATATAATAAAGACAATATTCTAACCCAATTAAGCTATTTTGTAAAAATCTTTGCTTGGTTGTATAACCACGTGGGATCTGACCCATCCTCATTGTCTTACTCCATGATGATCTCCTCCCTCCTCCTGCTCCTGACCTTTTCTCTTCCTCCAACTTTAGCTCCACCTCTTACTCCTGTCCAATCACAGGTCTGTCACTGCCCTAATGTGATTGGACAGAGAAAATGCTGCCGCAGTAGTAAGGACTAGCTACAGAGATCAAAAGAATCACTGCATGCTTGTCTTGGGGAAAAATGATTAACTTAGTTAACGAGCTGCCAGGTATAGAAGATCTTAATGTTGGGGTACCAGGAGCGATTGCTCTCCTAGGGAGTTTGAAAGGAGTCAGAGTCTGCATGATTGGAATTGTGTTTGGGGGAGGATTGGTGGAAAGGGGAGGGAAGACTCAGATATTTTGATTTCAGCTCACACTCTATACATTTTTTTTTCTGTAGGGTCAAGCATGATTATCTTTTTTTTTTAATGGTCTAAAATATCTACTTTGAGCCCTTTCTGAACCTTTCTGAGCCATTGATGTTATTGAAGACTTATGCATCAGGAGCTGGTCATTATTTTAACATTCTTTAGAGGATCCTCGGGAGGCAGACTCTGTTATTTGCCCCTCCCCGCTTTCCTTCAAAAGATGAAATAGGCATAGGGAAGGTCACAAGCCGGGTCATGACAGAGCCACAGCTCAAAGCCAGGCCTGCATGAGTATAGAACTGTGCTCTTAGCTACTATATTAGGCTGTGAGAAGAAAGAAGATCTTCAAAACATAATTCATGCCCATTCTGCAGGCAGCACAGTAGCCTCTGGAGTAGGTGCCAGAGGCACAGGATGACTGAAATAGAGGAGATGCACACATGGAATAGGATATAAGGTTCCCATGCACTTAACAAGTCTGGTTGTCTTATGATCCTAGTTATAAGTAGCCATCGAAGCCACTTTAAATCTGTTCACTTGGTCAACAACTGTCCTAGTGAAACTTTATTTTAAACCTGGTTGAATCGACTTCAGAAAGTCAGCAATCAGGGATGGGTGAGTACTCCTGAAGAATGCATGCATGCCTCTGTGTGTCAGTCATTTAATAACAGCCTGACCTGAGATCCCAGGACTTCCTACATTCTGCCAATCACAGAACTCCATGCTATACAAAATCCTCTATGGATCTAATGAACTGTCTGTTTTGTCTGGAGGCATTGTGGCCAGCAGAGCTTCTCTCACTATACTGAGCAATACATTTTGTGGTTTGGTTTCACTTACTGGGTGATGTTCTCACTGGTCACTGACACAAGTACATACACATGTCAGGTGGTATAGGGCTGAGAGATGGATGCTCAGATAGGCTAGTGCAGGTGTGTGTGTGTGCTTGTGTGCCTGTGTGCACACACAGAGGAGGGCTATTATCACATATGAGAATTTCAAGAGAGCCTTTTTGATGGAGAATTATCTATGGAGATTCTTGAATGACTTGACAAGGGACCAGACAGCCAGAGATCTAGACCTGGAGGTTCCAGAAAGGCAAAGACCTTGAGGTCAGAGAGGTTGTTTATATGTCTGGGAAGAAGGTAAGACAGGAGAGGAAATTAGCAGAGTATGACCCTTCAGCATCTCATGGCTTTGGAAGGGTCAGGAATTGAGATCTTTTTTTTTTTTTCTTCAATTACAACAGGATGCAGGAAACTACCCAGAGACCAATAGCATCCTCTACTCTAAGAACTCTCAGGTATATGTGCACTTAGGGAAGAGAGGACATAGGGGACACAGGGTGAAGAGCATGTCTTGTGTCCTACCTCATTGTGTGTAATTGGCTTACTTTTGTTTGCCATTGCTGTGGTTAAAATGCCTTGAGAAAAGCAACTTCTGGACAGAGCTACTGGTGACGAACCCCCTTAGCCTTGCATCAGTGGACTGGATAAGTCTGATTTACCCCTAATGTGGCCCAGTACTGTGTAATCAGCTGAGGGTGAAGACAGAACAGAAGAGAATGGCATGCACTGTTTCTTCTAGAGCTGAGACATCCATCTTTTCCTAACCTTGGATATCAGGATTCTGGATACTCTGGATGTCAGACTTTGTATCTTCCACAAATAGCCCCATTCCCTGTCTTCTACTTCCTTAGAAGTCTGCCTCCCCAGCCAAAATGTCAGCTCCCTTGGCTCTCAGACCTTTTAGCTTGACGAAGCCCAGGTTCTGCTTTCTTGGTCCTCTAGATTTGCAAATCTCAGGATTTCTCATCTTCCACATTTTCAGCCAGTTCTCTAATAATCCTCTCCTATCTACCTTTCTGTCTGTGTAGCTTCTGTTTTTCCAGAGAACCCAATTATAATAGATATTAATCACAATTATGTTAAATTCCCTATCTAATGATTCGAACATCTGCCGGGTTATGATGCTTTGTGTCTTTAAACTGTTTTCTTCTTGCCTTGCAGCATGCCTTGTAATTGCTATTGAAATCTGAGCATAACAGATTAGGTAATGGGTCCTTAGGGTGAAGTTTCATTTTAACCTAGAGTATGTGAATCACAGCCTGGAGTTGGCCTGTGCTTCGTTTTTGTTGGGGCTGAAAGTTCCAGCGACTCAGATTCCTCTGTCTTTTCCTTCTTTCCTTCCTTCCTTCCTTTCTTCCTTTCTTCCTCCCTACCTTCCTTCCTTCTTTTTCTTTTTTTTTTTTTTTTACTTAATTAATGTTTTTAAAGGCTCTGCCATTGTCCATCCTGTAGCTCTTCATCTACTTTTGTTACACCAGTGGTGTTTAGGCATTAACTGTGGTAAGGAGGACTGTCAGTCCTTTGGCAGGCCTGCCTCTTAGGTAAGGCTGTGGGTTTTTTTCCTCTACCTTAAAAAAATTCTATCTTGGTATGGTATGTGTGCCTTTAATCTCAGCACTCAGGAAACAGAAGCAGGTAGATTTCTGTGAGCTCTAGTTCAGCCGTGCCTATATGGTAAGACCACATCTCAAAAACTCAATCCAATCAACCAACCAACCAACCAACCAACCACCACCACCACCACAACAACAACAACATTCAGAAAATAAGCCAACAACAAAAACTGTCTCTTAGGTGACATTGTAGAACCACAGAAGGCTAGAAAGTGGAGAACCGTTCTTTCTTTCCTTTCTTCCCAGTAGAACCAGACTCTGGCAAAGACTATTTGGGATTAAACACTGGAAAGTAGATCTTTATCCCCAAGAATCCTCAGGGTGTGTTTCTCAGTAGTGCCCTGGATATTTATGTCCCCATAAGATTCTTATGCTGAAGTCCTATCCCTTGATGTGATGGTATTTGGTTTTAGAATCTTCAGGAAATAATTAGGGCTAGATGATGCCTCGTGGATAGGGCCCTCGTCTGGTGGATTAGTGCCCTAATTATTAGTGCGTAATTCGTTAGAGATAATGAATCACTACAATACCTTTCTCTCCTCTCCCCTCTTCTTCCTGCTTCCCTCCTTCCTTATCTTTTTCCTTCTCCATCTTTCCCTGTGCAAAAATACTGAGGTTAGGTTATGTGAGCATAGGGGAAATTGGACCACCCCCTCCCCCAGGATGCTGGAAGAGGGCTCTCATAGAATTTGGAGTTGGACTTCATTTGGACTTGAACCCTCCGACACTATAAGGCAATTAGTTGATGTTTAAACTTGCAGCTTGTGTGCTTTGTTAGGTCAGCCCGAGCTGCCTCTTCCTTCCTTTCTGCTGGAGAGGGAAGGGACCCGTGGGGGTCTTCGAGGAAAGCTCACTGAAGAGTGAAGGTCTTCCTAGGTCTACAGCCCCCAGGAATTTCTCATGCTCCAGCTAGTCTACCCTCTGCCTCTAACGTGGAGAAATCAGCATCCATATGTTCTTCCCTGCTATGACTCCAGCACTTCTGCTATGTTGATGACACCTTGGATCTTCTGACTCTTCAAACTTTAGGGTTGTAGTTTATTCCAAAACTTCTGTGATGTGAGGGTAGAAGCGATGACTCCCAACTCCTTACACATCAGGGCTGATGCTCTGGTCTGTGTTTTTGAGTTTTTCCTTTGAGCTTCCTAGTGTATTTAGTGTTTTGCAATCAGGAATATTTTGACTCTCCACACAGTTGCTAATTAAACACTCCATCTCTTTCTCAATGATTTATGGTGTTTTCTCTATCATGTTAGCACACACTTTCATTTGCCTCAGCGTTTTCCCAGTAATGTCCAACTTATGCTGTTCTCTCTCTCTCTCTTTCTCTCTCTCTCCCTCTTTCTCTTTGTACCTAGCCATACCATTTTAGTTTTTTATTCTTCATCATATATTCTGTCAAAAAGCAAACCAAATAACTCCGTTGGCATCTCTTCCTTGAAACCTTCTTTCTCTGATAAGTAGTAATCCTATAGGTATGGTCAGTTTTGTCTTCCTCCCCAACCTTTTTCTTTGCAGAGCATAAACTTTTCATAGCTGCAGAAAGATTACAAAGATAAGCACCAAGATCTACAGTACGTCCTACAGCATTTATCCTTTACACTTTAGGTTAGCATGGTATCTGTGGTATAACTGTGGACCCACCATGGGCTTACTGTTAGCAAAAGGCCACACATTATGTACATCTCTTCGTTTTATTCCCTCTTCAGTTCCAGGAGCTCATTCAGGATGCATGCATCACATCTTCGGCTTATCTTTGTTGATATTGGTCCTGACTACCTAGGAAAAGTAATCTCTGTCAGGGTTCTTTTGCACCCTTCACAGGCTGTACTGTGGGACACCTGCCTTTAAAGAATAAGGGCAATATTCCACCCTTGCATCTATAGGAATTAATTGGAAATCTTCATGAGAAACAGGTCTTCCCTTTACATCTTTATTCAATAACTTATTTGTATCAGTCTGGATTGATGAATATTTATTTTGTGTGTTGAATTATATCACAATATAGCCCTTCCCCATCCAATTGTTCCAGCTTTTGACATTGAGGATTCTTCTTCTTCTTTTAATCCTTAGCCATTTTTTTTATTTATTTTAACAATAAATTCTATCCTTTGACAATTTAATACATGTATATAATGCATTCTGGTTAATTTTCAACACCCCAGTGGGGAGTCTACTAGGTTTCTAGGTCCCTTTGATATAGTTTATTCTGGTATTTCTTGAATACATTTCTTATATTCTTGCACTACAAGATCATCTTATGTATCTCCATCTCTATAGGCATAAATGTGGAGCATCTACTCCATGCCAGGCAATGTGTCAGCCACTGAGGAGGATCAGGAAATGTAACATCCTGAGCATAAATGACAGCATATGTTCTAGTCGGGGATGAGGGGTAGGGATGCTAGGAAGATGTGGCTATTTCTGTGAGATGGGCAGAAGATAAAGACAAGGATAATGTGGTGAGAGTGACCAGAGATGGGTCAACATTGAAGAAGGGCTTTCAGAAGGTCTGCTTCAAGTTGCTTGGAGAAACAAAGGAGGCAAGATTGAAGATTAATGGGAGGACTGTTTCCACAAATAAGCAGATCAAAAGAAAATGGGTTGAACATGGAGAGAGAGAAATGATGTGGGGAAGGAACAGCTAGATGAGGGTGGTAGTGATTAGACAAAAGGGTAGAGGGGAAGGAGAAGAGAGTTGTGAACAGGCCCTGGTGGAGCCATACTTCGAGACAGTATCCCTGGGGTTCTGACTGAGCATTCACTGGAAAATAGATTGTCTTTCAGATTCCTTAGGGGGCATTTAAAATATTCTCAACCTGCTGAGAATTTGATGCAGAGTGTTTTAGTCATTTTTACCCCAACACCTCTTCCTAATTCTTTCCCGATTTGCTCTCATTCTCCTAACCACTCCACTCAACTTTGTGTCCCCACCTCTGTCTTAAATGGCCCACAGACCCCAATCTGTGCTGTTTATATGTGTGTGTGGCCTTCCACTGGAGCATCAGAAGCCATCCTCTTAAAGAAAACTGTTTTCTTTCCCCCAGAAAGCACCAACTGTCCACAGCTCTTTAATCAGGGTGACAGCTTATGAATCTCTTACCAAGAGAATGTTGACTAGACTGGTCTCGTGCAGGCAACCATTGAGTTGCTTCTTGAGTTCATGAGTGCAGTCAGTGATCTTGTCATTTCCAGGAGACACTGTTTTACTTAGGTCCTACCGGACCTCTAGCACTTGCAATATTTCCAACTCTTCTTTCATGGGCTCCTGAAGCTTGGGGGAAGGATGCTATATAATATCCCATCCATGGCCGAGGAATCCACTTATACTTATTCTCTGCACTTTGACAAGTTGTTAAGTTTCTGCATCAACCACTATGTGCTGCAGAAAGAAACTTCTTTGATTAGGTCTGGAGGGATGTACTAATATTTGGGTAAGAGATACAAATTAAAGGACAGTTTGATACTATGTGCATTTAGCAAAAATTAGAGTAACCAATAACAATGGTAACAGTGTGCATTGTTTTGGGAGGGGTCCCAGGATACCTCAGACCAGAAACTTGAAGGGAGGAATTCCACACTTGACACTTGACCAGTCTTGTGAGAGGAGCACAATCCTTTGGGGAGATAGTTTTGATAATTTATGTGCTCCTTTAGTGTGGTGAAAGATTTGTTTGGGACAGCAAGTAAAGGAAAATCTTGGTTTTAGAGTCAGAAAATTCTAGATTTGACCCAAACTATATTTAGATACTATTTCCCCAGGCCGAGGGGCAATCATGAAGAATACAAACAATAAATGCTAGGTAGGATGCAGGGGAAAGGGAACCAATGTAGACTGTTGGTGAGATGTAAATAAATAAGGGCAGCCACCATGGAAATAAATGTACAGGTTCCTCACAAAATAAAAATAGAAGTACGGTAAGATTCAGCCATAACACTCCTGAGTATGTACCCAAAGGGATGGAGGCCAGCATAAGCAGAGAGAGAGCTGCACGCTGTGCTTATTGTGGTGTTGTCCTCAAATCAGTCCGGGCATCATCAACAAAGGAATGGATAAAGAAAGTTCAATGTCTGTACACAATGGGATTTCACACAGCCATGAAGAAGAGTGAGACTATGTAGTTTTCAGGAAGGCGGAAAGAACTGAGGCTCTTAACTCATTCCCCCCAATATAAATAAAAAAAAAAAAATCCCTTTTAAGGTTTTTCTTTGTCTAAGGTGAGAAAGTTCTTCCTACCTCCTGCATGCATCCTTTTAATTGAGAGTACCTATTTTCCTTTCCATTTTCCTGGCTACCCCACTACTTTCTCTCTTCTTTGGCAATTCAACAACAACAACAAAAAGGCAAATCATGCCCTAGTATGACAGGAGGGAATGGAGTGGGCCTGTTCTTCCTTTTGATTCAGAATGGAGCTGTGCAGTTGGACTGCCTTCCATCAGGTGTTTGGAACTTTCCAGGCAATCAGAACTCTCACTGGTGCTTTGGCCCATATTCCAGTAGAGCTTGCACTTTGGGTAGGGATTGTTGGCCTTTCTGCAGAGTTTTTCCTTCTAAAGAGAGGACAAAGAAATACATCTATGTGTTCTCTAAAATAATAGGCCACACCATAATTGTTCTTTTTAAAAGTGTAATTGTTAAGATTGTGAGTGTGTGTGTGTGTGTGTGTGTGTGTGTGTGTGTGTACAAGCAAAGAATGTGGGCAACAATGCAAGTATCTGTGGAGGTCAGAAGAGAGCTTCAGATCCCCTGGAGCTAGAGTTACATGCTGCTGTGGGCTGCCTGACATGGGTCCTAGTGGGAACTGAACTCTGGTTCTCTATAATAGCAGTGTGGTGGTTTGAATAGGAATGGCCCCCATAAATTCTTGTATTTGAATTCTTGGTCATAGGACATGACACTATTTAGGGGGTGTGGCCTTGTTGGAGGAAGTATGTCATTGTGGAGGCGGGCTTTGAGGTCTTCTATGCTCAGGCTATACCCAGTATGAAACATACTGCTACTTGTAGATCAAGATGTAGAATTCTCAGCTCTTTTTCCAGCAGCATGCCTGCCTACATGCCACCATGTTTCTCACTATGATGATAATAGACCAAACTTCCAAACTGTATGACAGCCCCAGTTAATGTTTTCCTTTATAAGAGTTGCAGTGGTCATGGTGTCTTTTCACAGTAATAAAACTCTAAGACAAGCAGCAAGTCGTCTTAACCATGGAACTGTCTCTCCAAGCTCTGTCCCCTCAAATTATTATTTTTAATCTATTTGTTAAACCTTTTAATTTGACTAGTAATGCATGGCAAGTTATATTAATTAAAAAAATAGAGAGGAGCTAAAAACATTAAAAAACCACTTCAGTCCAACGACTTGACTGCACACAACCCTGTTCCCCTGTGAGTTCCGTGAGCTCTTACGCATTATGCTTCTTACTCTTTAAATATCAAGAGCCTAATGCAACGTTTCTTATGATGGTGATTTATAAATTATTACTCAGAGTGAATTCAGTGAGATGTAAAATTATAGACCTAATAGGGAAAAAAAGGATTTTATTTTCTTAGATGGAAAGGAAATAGAAAAAGATGTGAGGATGAAGACGTTTGCTTCCAAGTGTACATTTGTGTTGGGTGGTTCTCATTTTAAGACAGAAGAAGTTCTTTGACTCCCGCTTTCATGATTCATTCTGGGGTAGTGGTAAACGATGTGATTTGCATATGCTAGACCGGTGGCTCTTAAACAGTTGGTCTTTTGGGCATCTAAGGACCCTTCCACAGGGGTCACAGATCAGATAGCCTGCATATCAGATGTGTACATTATAGTCCATAACAGTAGCAAAATTACAGAAATAGCAAGGAAATATTTTTATGGTTCGCCACAATGTGAAGAACTGTATCAAAAGGTTGCAACATTAGGAAGGTTGAGAACCCCTGTGCTCAACCCTGAGCTCCAGGCCCCGCATCTCAACCCCCAACCCAAATCATTATTCAATTCAATAGATTTAAAAGATGGAATTGGTTTTTGTTTTTGTTTTTTAGGTTTTTAAATTTGTTTGTTTGTTTGTTTTCTAACAAAACCTTGAAAAACACCCCAGGTCATATGCATTTGGAAGAGTTTAGAAGTAGGAATTGTCAAGTTGTGGGATTTTCATTTGGAAGTAGATACCTTTAAATCATAGAAGAGCTGGTCATGATGTTGGTCTTTGATTCACTTACCCCTACTGTGGTCGCTGAGTTCAAAATGGAGGAGCTTAGGCCACAAGGGAAGGGTTTCAGGACACTCGGGAGAGTAGTGTAAGTCCCTTCTGAACGCTGCCTACCTGCTCACCATGCTCCTGAGGTGAACGAAGATCTAATCTGCACATGCACCAGGATTTTCCAGCAGACAATGCAAGAGGAAGACAGCAGCAGGGCCTGTCAGCAGGGCCTGTCAGCAGGGCCTGTCAGCAGGGCCTGTCAGCAGGGCCTGTCAGCAGGTCCTGTCAGCAGGGCCTGTCAGCAGGGCCTGTCAGTAGGGCCTGTCAGCAGAGGCAAATGGACACTGTCACCCCAGAACTGCAGGCTATAGCACTTGCCCCCGGGGACCCCAAGCTGACAAAGTTAGTATAGTTATTTGCATGGGAGTTTCTCTTTTAGTCACTTGCCACATTTGATGACTGATCCCCGTTCATGAGACTCTGAACTGAAACCTCTTCTGGGCTTGTCACACTCTTCAGATAGGAAGAACTAGCAACTCATGCATCACATTAGTCTCTAAATATTTTTTTGATTTACTATATTAAAAAAGTAGAAGCAGAAAGTAAAAGTTTAACAACCAAAACCAAACAGTAGCACTAAAAGCCACCTAGCCATGTGCATCTATTCAAAATTGACTAGCTGGGTGATTTTAATACAATAAAGGCACATTTCTTTTATCAATAAGGAAAAGAAAAGGCAATTAGAAATCCTTGAATAAACAAAAAAATCTAATTTTAATATGAAGTAATAAGATGTGACACAGGAACTCAATGCTTGGAACACATCTCTTTTATATTACCTAACCTTAGTATCCGGGTCAGCAACAAATAAAAATATTCACATGATCATCACATTAGAAATATTTTATTTTCATTTTTATAACTGGTACATGTGCAGGTCAGGAAGGGTAAATTATGCTTATTAAACAAAATGGAAATGCTGTAAAGTCAATATTGTAAAATAATGGCTAGAGATTTTAAGATGTAAAAAGAAGAAGGGGCCAGAAGATGGGGTGAACTATGAGGGATTGTATTTTTCTTATTCATTATGGAGGGCCTAATGGTACTTTTAAATAACTTGATGAATGGAAAAAATGAGAGATATGGAAAAATGAGAGGATTGAGAAAAAGCTGCATGGTTAAGCTACAAAGGGCAAGATGAAAGAGACAGAGCAGGAAAGGAGACTGTATCTCACCATCGTTATTTCTCTAAGCACACGTTTTTATAATCATGTTGTCTTAGCTACAGTTACTATTGCTGTGATGGAACACCATGACCAAAGCAAGTTGGGGAGGAAAGGGTTTATTTGGCTTCCACATCCCTGTTCATCACCAGAGGAAGTCAGGACAGGAACTCACCAGGGCAGGAACCTGGAGGCAGGAGCTGATGCAGAGGCCACGAAGGGGTGCTGCTTACTAGCCCCATGGCTTGTTCAGCTTGCTTTCTTATAGAACCTTGGGCCACCAGCCCACAGCTTCGTTATATAAACCTTATGTATCATGACATTAGCATAGCCATAATTTTACATGTGATTTACAGGGGCAAAGTGGAAAAACAAGACTGTTAAGAGAGAGAAGATAATTTAAAAAATGGGACAAAGAATCAAAATGATAAAAATAATAATAAAATAGCTTTATTATATGTTGTTTGTTTTTATGAGATAAGGTCTCCTGTGTTCCAGGCTCACATAGTACGTACCTGAGCTAGACTGGCTTTGAGAGTTCCTGATGCTCTTGCTCCTCCTAGGTGTGCACTTCCACATTGGTTTGCACGCTCCTGAAGATGGAGGAGGAGATGTTAAACATGCACTCTATCAACCGAGCTCCATGCCCATCCCCTAAATGCTTTCATTTATTGTAGAAAAAAAAAAAGAACACCTTAGAAAAGTTTCTATTTACCAAAGAACCTTGGAAAAACAGGGCTCCTGTTTAGGGTGAGAAAATTGGGAGTGGAGGGAAGGGGCGACTTATCCTAACCATAGGCCTGGGTCATTTCCTGGGAGAGAAAAGCAAAGGATTCATTGCTCTGGCATTTCCTTGTGGTAAAATCCTATGAAATTGAAAATGTTGCGATGAAGGCATTATCAGGAGATCATGTCAGGAGTTTTACTGTGCAAGCTGCAAATTCTCCTTATCAGAGAGCCCCTGGGAACCAAGACTACTGATGTTTTCCACCTCGATGAAACGCAGTGGCCTGACCCCCAAAACGATTCTATTGGCTTTCTTTCTTAAAGCAACCTTTCCCTACTTCTGTAGATTTGGAAGATTAAAAAAAAAAAAAGTAAGCAGAAAGTTTGCTTCCTGTCTTGGTCACGATGCTGGGGATGGCCAAAGGAGGTCAGCTAGGAGCCTGTGCAGATGTCAGGTGGGGGCTGGTTGGGAAGGCAGGCTGAGCCTGACAAAAAAGGTGTTGGAACATCAGCTCAACCTTTGCTAGCACGGAGACTGGAAAGAAACCCACATTTAAACTAAAGTGTACACTGTCTATTTAAAAGCTCCTAGGATGCCCTGTCCATCCGATTTAAGAAGTAGCATGGGAATGTTCTTGGGCTGTTATTATAGCAGACAGTCATGCTTTGGTTCCTTCACTATCACTTCTGTCTCATCAGAGGCTTGCACAGGAGAGCGTTGGTGGCCAGAGTATCATAGCTGTTCTGTTTCATCATTGACACTTTTCATAAGAACTGATTGGAAATGATCATGAAATTCCTACAAATTATCTAGGGAGGACTTAACTGGAAGAGAGAAAAGGGGGCTTATTTTAACACACAGGCTGAAAAGAGGGTGGCGGTGTGGTGAGAGTCATACCTATGTGGACACCCTCTTCTACCGAGTGCTCCAAGGGTTAGATTTTTCTTGTGAGGTCTTTGTGAGCCGAGGCACAGTGTTCTGTGTTGTGAGTTCAGGAGTCAGAATGGCCTGAGATGCTTGCAAGACGCTTCTGGTCTCAATCTGCAGCTTTCTGAATGAAATCTGGGGCAAGACTTAGGAATCCGCAGTTTATTCAGTGTGGTCTCCTGGGTATTTAAAGCCGTTCTAACACTTTAACATCCGCTGCTAATGGCCAGGATGGTTCTGCGGGCAGATGTTTGCTGTTTTCCTGTTTGTGTTTTATGTTGTGCAAAGTAGGAGTTTCAAAACTTACCTTGGGCAGGGCTGGGATACTGTCTTCAAGTTCCTTAGAGCCTGGCTGTGTAAGGAGAAAGAAACATTCTATTCTGAATTCTACAAGATTGATCTCGAGATGACCTGCTGACTCAAATGCTAAGCAGATCTGTCCTCTCTCTGGCTTCTGCCTGTCAAAATCGATAACCTTATGCTTGATTGTTCAAATGCTTCCTGAAAGTTGAAACATTTTGAAACATTTTGGATGAGAAAGAGCTAAACTTGTCACTTGGCTTGAAATGGAGGAGACTTGAGAAAAGGCAAAATGGTTCTGATAAATTTCACATCACAGAAGCAGAGATGAGGAAAATAAAACTGTCCTTAGCTCCCACGGCTTCCCCTTTGGTTGGGGGTATCTTGCCATAAATAACTCTTCCTTCCCCAGCCAACAATATGGATGATCGATAAGGCCACTCTGCTGGATGGCTCCTGCTGTCCTGGGCATTAAAGTACATTAATTTCTTATGGAAATATAAAGAATATGACCCTCAAAAGATGAGGGAATATAGAGTTAGAAGATGGAGGTTTGGGCTATTTTTTTCTTTTTGTCATTGCTCTCTTTTGATTGTGATTGTGTGTTCTTAGCCACACCAGGGGATATGTGACTGGCAACAGGAAGGAGCAGCTGTACTCTAACACAACGGTGCCTGTTTTACTCCAACCCTTGCTTCTAACATGAGACAGAGCCCGGGAGGTGGGATGATCGTAGCAAATCAAGTTCTTGACTTCAGCAGGGACTATGGAGAGTGTCGGAAACCTCTTCTTATGGCTGGTATTGTTTTCTTCAGAGAGAAATTTTTCTTTTTCTTCCATTTTTTTTTGTAACTCTTGTACACAGAATTAGTGTAATCCTATTTTAAGAAATGTAATTAATTAACTGTGTGGGACTGCATATGTGTCACATGTGTAGTGGTCAGAGGACTTGGGGGGAAGTCCATCGTAAGGGTCTTGGAGATCAACTTCAGGTCACTTTTACCCACTGAGCCAACCACCCCGGCCTGTGCCCAGCCGTCTTTTATTTTTATGTCTATTTGAGTGGTGACCTGAACCATGGCTTATATATGAATTAGAACATGATTTCTATCATGCTCTGTGTCTGGGAGCCTCCACATATCCCTGCTTCCTGCTGCTCCTCACCCAGAAGCAAACACCATCAGAAATGAGCCCTTGGCTCTCTCTCTCCTCTGCTTAGGTGACACAGTTTCATCTTGCCTGGCTTTCAACTTTATGAGGTGATACCATTCTGAGATTATAGAGGAATCCCCCTTTATCATTAGGAGTAAATAGAGGAGTCCCCTTTTATCCCTAGGAGTGAATAGAAGAATCCTTCTTCATCCTCAGAGTGTATTATCTTCAGACAATACCTTCCAAGATGTTCTTTGAGTGCCCAACACTTCCACTGATACCGAGCTCTCTGTATGCTGTATTTTTCCTGGTATACATAATTTAGAAACAAGGCACAATAACACATTGACAAAAAATGAGTAGTTAATTGAACAATCTTAACATCCGGAACCATATGTTAGACTTATGCATTGCTTATTTCTGGAGACTTCCACCTAATATTTTCAGATGACAGTGTACTCTTGGTAACTAAAGCCATAGAGGGCAGAACCACATGCAAGGGAAACTGAGGGCTAACCTCTGCCATTCTGCTGTAACGTTCTGCTAAGGGCTAACCTCTGCCATTCTGCTGTAGTGTTCTGTTCTTTATGTTCTTAAGTCTCATCTGTGTTTTCGCTGCTGTGTATTATTTTGATTTGTGATTGTATGCATGAATCGATAAATGATATCATGGTTGATGGCCATGCTATTGGGCAAGGTCAGTCCATCTGATTTTGATTTGTTTCTACCTCTGAATCTGCTTCTAAGTAACTGAGTCTCCTTCTATATGTGTGATGCAATTCCCTCAAGCATATATTAAGAGGCAGGTGAGGGCTAGTGCTGTGTAGCAATGTGTGATATTCTTCACATCTACAAGATTATCATGTTAGATAGAGGAGTCTTTCCACCCACCAGAGGTACCAATAACATACCTCGGATCCATATGGGCACCAACCCTGTCTTTTATACACGTTAATTTTCCAATTTTATGAGTAAAAGAATCTTCTGATGGAGTGGTAAGGTATTTCACCTATCTCTTGGATAAAAGGTAGGGAATGAGATCTAGTTCCCTATATGTAGAGAGACCAGAAAACAATTAATTTCTCATGCCTGCTCAGTTTTCTGGTACCCAGGTTTTTCTCTGACTTAGCTTCATTGCTCCTGGTCTTTTTCAGAGCTTGCTGGGGATGTTCAAAACTTGCCGCACAATGAATCACGTGGGAAATGTCTTTAACTACAGATGTCTGCAGCTCACCTCCAGGGACTCTGATTTATTTGTCTGGGGCACAAGCTTGAGCACAGGGCCTTTAAAAGCTTCCCACATGACTCCCCTGTGCAGTCAAGGTCATGAATCACAGCCTCACACTCAGAAGGGCCCACGTCCTCATTCCTGCAGCATGAAGCCAATGTTACTTTGTAGAAATTATCTCTAATTTTATGTTCATTAGCCTTTGAAAATTATTCTGGAGAAGGGTATTTACTCTTGGTAAGACAGAAGCCATGCAATGTAAGTTATTATGAGCTAACAAATGTGCGCTTAACATGTATTTTATGTCTATAGATGTTAAACTTACGTGTCTGTAAGGTACAACTTGGAATTACTTTCATTTAGGCTATGACCCAAGATGTCTTTTGTGTCACTTTTGGGGAAAATGGCCTTAAAAGAATTCTGTAGTGCAGGTGGTATTTATGTCAGAACTTTTCTCTTGCTGTGATAAAACACCATGGGTGATCAAAAGCAAGTTTAAGAATGAAGAATTGATTCTGGTTTACAGTCCCAGAGGGGGAGCCCATAATGGTGAGGAAGGCAGTTGGAACAGGAAGCTGGGCTGATCGCATTTTATCACACAGGAAGCTGACAGAGTGAACTGGAAGTAGCTGAGGCTGTATAAACTCTTAAGGCCCACTTCCCTCCCATGATGCACGTCCTCAGCAAGCCTCCATGCCCTAAGAGTTCCACAGTCTCCTCCAGTGATGCCAGCAGCTGGGGACCAGATGTTCACACGCCTGAGCCTATGGGAACATTTTTCATTCTGGCCATTCAGAGTATTCTCACTGGCAGATAAGAGAATGTGGAGTTCAGAGAACTTAAAGAATTGCCTCAGGCCACACTGGTCTCTAAGATTAAATAAACCTTTGCTCTCTTCCTTCTCAGACCTACTCATAGCGCATCTCCAGAAATCTATGGAACTTGGGGAAGGCTTCCAGAATTGGGAAAGTACATTATCAATTTGTCTCCTAGCGTTCTTACTTAATTTGGGATGACCTTCTCGCCTCCTCAAATGTGACCTTTAACCTCTTGTCTTAGTCTATCTGTGTCTCTCGGTGGCTGTACTTGGCACATGATTCTGGGATGTCTCATTGATTAGATTTATAGCTGGAAGCAAGTGTTCTCTTTGGACCTGCATGGATACATTTTGATGGAGACATTGGCTGTCCAGGTAGGAATACCAACTCAGGCAAACAAAGATGTTTACATCTTTGTATATCACAAAGAGCTGCTCCCATTGATAACCCACAGTTAGGTTCCGTGTGTGTGTGTGTGTGTGTGTGTGTGTGTGTGTGTGTAATTTGTTCAGTATTCTTGATTTATTTTGTAAGATGCATTAATTTAGGGGGCATAGAGCTGTATATTTCTTATACAACTTATTTCTTATTAGATAGTGAGCTTTCATTTCTCCTTTTTATTAAAAACAGATTCTTTCCTATAATGTAATCTGAATACAGTTTCCCCTCCTTCTACTCCTCCCTGTTTCTCTCCACCTTCCGTCCCATCCAGATCCACCCCCTTTGTGACTCTCATTAGAAAAGAGTGGGCTTTTAGGAGATACCAGCCACGCATAACAAAATAAAATATAAGATGAAATGAAAACCACCCTAACAAAGTTGGGCAAGACAAGCCAACAAAAATAAAAGAGCCCCAAAGAAAGGTCCAAGAGTCAGAGACACATTGAGTAGTCAGTCCCAGACATGTACTAAACTTTAAGCATATGTGTATATGCAGGGAGTGTGGTGTGGTCCCTGTGTGTACTGCTTCCATCTCTGCAAGCCATTCAAGATTTCCTCAGTCGTTTCAGAAGTCCTTGTTCTCCTGGTGTCCTCTACGCCCTCTGACTCCCCCACTCTGTCTACTTCCTCTTCCATGGGGATCTCTGAGCCCTGAGAGGAAGGATTTGATAGAGACATATTATTTAGAGCAGTGCATTCCAACATCTCACTCCCTTTGTGTAATGTCAGACTGTGGGTCTCTGTATTTGTTCTCATTTGCTGCTGAAGCTTCTCTGATTTCTCTAATGATGGATAAACAAGGCGCTGATCTATGAATATACATCAGTAGCTCTGGGTCTTGGGCACCCAAGCAGAGATTTCAAAAACGTCAACTTGAATGATATTTTTTACTTATTTTCCCCTACAACAGCAACTTTGGTTGTCAGTGGCTTCTATGTGTGCTTAAGAATGACTTCGAGATTCATGTCCAAGGGAATGGAAGTCTTTCTGAACATGGTAGATTATTTCCTCAACCCAATGCAGGACTTTGTCTTGAAATGTTGGTCTGTGGCTTATGTATTTTTAATTATGTTCATATTATACTGTATCTTCACAAATCTGTAGTGCAGCTATGAATGTCTAGTGAAGCACAGTGTGCTCTTAAGCTGTACTTCATGTGAGAACAGACAGTGGCTTGTCAAGGAAGCACCACAAGGAGGTTGGTGGTTATATTTTGCCATGCAAACATCATCACAGCCATCAGTAACTACAGACTCTTTTTAAGGCACCTGTGCTAAAAGCCACATTATTATCTGTGTGGGTGCTGAGGGATAAATCCTTGGGCAGTCATATGGCTGTGTTCTTAAACGTCCCTTAAGTCCCACATGTTAAAGGCTTGATTGTAAGCTGTGGAGCTGTTAGGAAGTAGTAGGGCTTTAAAGAAGTGAAGCTCTGTGAGAGAAAGTTAAATCACTGGTTCTATTGGCTACATGCAAAAATGTATATAGGATTATTTATGTGTCTATCGTTATTATTTTTTTAGTAATAGGGATTGAACCTAGATTAGAACACAGATTAGGCAAGTACTCAACTACCGAGTCACAGGTCCAGATCATTCTTTATGTTCTTCTAAGTTACCCAGCTAGTCCTGTTCTCATTCCATAGTCCAGGCAGGTTTTGAACTTGTGAACTCCTGCCTCTGCTTCTTCCATAGTGGCCAGGATGACAGGTCTTTGTACCTAGCTTTGCTCTTACCTGTTGATACCATTTCCAATCACAGCACTCACCACTGAGATGCTCCCCAGGAAGCTTTTTCTGAAGTCGCCTTCCTTTTCCACATGCATGATAGCCACTTAGTAGCATCCTTGAATTGCTATAAATTCTCCTGCAGTGACTACCAAAGGCTTCATCCTTGGCCCCTTTGAAGCTCACTCTAGTCTGGCTCAGCAGTGAATTCTGGAATTCTGGATCAGCTCTACACTCTTGCCCAGTCTCTCGAAGGATGAGCTAACCTCTGCATTGGATTTGGCCTCAGGATCACCCTCTCTGTATGCTGGGAAGTAAGCATGATGTAGTTGAGTGACTGTCACTAAATCTTCAATGGTGCAAATGTTTGCTTGTCTCTCTGATGCTGGATATCACACTGTCAAGTCATGACTCTCTTTACTTGTCGTTTTCCATGTAAGTGTTTCTGCCTGACAGGCACCGATTTATCTGAGGCATAGCTACACTCGGTCTATTGTGGAGCATTATCCTCTGAGGACTGGACTCTGTTTTCATTAGTTCAGCTGTGTTCAGTGGTGCTGGTTTGCAGGCGACTATCATGGCTAGGCTTGTTGACTGTTAACAGCTCCTCATGGAAGGAGGGTGGGAGATGCTCCCTGGACCCTCTCCTGAGATTTCAGCTTCTCCCACCAGCCATTTGCATGTGGTTCTGCCCTAACTGTACATGGTCTCATGTAGTAGACTGTAGAGCAGTGGTTCTCAACCTTTCTAATGTTGTGACCCTCAACCCTTTAATATAATTCTTCATGCTGCGGGGACTCCAATCATAAAAATTTTGTTATTCATAACTGTAATTTTTCACTGTTATGAATCATAGGAATCATAGTGTAAATATCTGATATGTAGAGCATCTGATATATGACCTGTGTGAAAGAGTCATTTGACTCCCTAAAGAGGTCGAATCTCGTAGGTGGAGAACCACTGCTATATACAGCCTGAGGAAAGTTAATTGAAGGCAAAAATTCTATGTGCTTATGGGGAAGTCATCATCTGTTGGGGTGAAATCTTTCTATTCTGGAAGTTTCAGGATTATTCATGCACCTATGAGCAGCACCTCACCCATGTTCTGTAGATAAGCTCAATGAATTCATTAGTTCTCTAGCTGAACTCTGGCAGAATGTATCTTGCTTTGTTGTTAACGGGATCATATAAATGGGGGTAGATGTTGTTTACATATCTCAGGGAAGAAATTTTTGCAACACAGTCCAATTTCTACAGACATGGTAAGGGCTCAGCAAGGTTTCTAATATCTTTAGACCATCCAACTTAACTTTGTCAGCTATTTGTTATACGTAAAAAATTTCTTTTTAAGTATAATAGCTGACAAAGAAGTGTAGGGCATCTCTTTTTTTTTTTTTTTTTTTTTAAAGATTTTTCAAGACAGGGTTTCTCTGTGTAGCCCTGGCTGTCCTGGAACTCACTCTGTAGACCAGGCTAGCCTTGAACTCAGAAATCCTCCTGCCTCTGCCTCCCAGGTGCTGGAATTAAAGGCATGTGCCACCACTGCCTGGCTGAGGTGTCGTCTCTTAATGGCTTAATGGCTTGCGCACACTCATGGTGCCCAGTGTTTACAGGGAGTCTTTGGTTAGGTTAACCATGACACAGTTCCAAAGTCCCATAATCCTTAGCATCACCAAGAATATCTCCTCCATGTACTCACCCATTTATTCTTTATAATAGTCTATTCAATATATAAAAAGCATTTTTAAACCAGTGATATTTCTGAGCATGATAAAACTTGAGGAAGGGAAATATGACTAAGCCCCATCTACTCCAATTCTTTGATTTAACAGATGAAAACCTTCAATATCAGAGAGATTTAGTTACTTCCTTTTAACTCCATAGTTAGTGGCACAACAAACTGCTTCCCAGCCCAACAGTGGCTGAAAGCACCCTGCTCTTTGAGACCCAAGTTACACTGTTATGGATGCAAGTTCCTTGACATTTGCTATCTCCAGGGTTTTATTTGTGCTGGCAGATTGTTGTGAATATTTTATTTGACCATGTCTTTTTTTTTTTTTAAACTGATAAACCAGTTCCTACTATCAAATAAATACTGAATTTATGTAATCCATTCACAACTATATTTATGTTCAATCCCCTTCCCCCTCCCCTGCCAAGCTCTCTGAAACCAGGGCATGATGCTAGATAGGTCTTTCCATGGCATTGTTTGGAAGCCTTGTCTATTCTACTTAAGGTTTTCTAGCGAAGCCTAGAAGGACTAAACCCAACAGCAGAGCTGAGCATTTGAGAGTCTGTTTACTGTGAAATACCCTGGCACTTAGTGGCAGTGCCACATTGTGTTGTAAGCCCTTTCAAACTGCATTCTGAACATATGCTTTGATAGCTGTCTGTGCTTCCTTATCAAAAAGTTTCGGCCTGTGTTCCCTTTTGTTATGGACTTAGTGCACTTAATGCTAGCATCCATCCAAAATTATAGGCTGGATCCCTAACATCCTACCCCTCCCACCCCCATGATGGTCAGAAGAGCCTGCTGGAAGTAATTAGGGTTTGCTTAGATGATAATGGAGTGGTCATGATATGATTTGTGATCCTGTGAGGACTCAGGTAGAAGGTGACGGCACACAAGCCAGGAAAGCCGAAGCCCACTAGATCCCTGCTGGATCTTGGTGTTGGTGTTGGACTTCCCAGACTCCAGAGTTCTGAGAACATAAACTGCTTTATTAACTCATGCACTCTATTATGTCATGCCTTTGTTGGAGCATGTGACATTTAGCCACCTATTTCTGTGTATGCCATTAAGTGTGTCCATGAAATGGAGGGCATGGTTTCATATCCCCAGGGCTCTCTGTGCCCTGTCCATTGGGAGCTGTCATGAAGGATGCTAGACTAGAGTCCAAGCATGAGTTGTCATTAAAGTCTTTCACTGAGGTTTGGGGGAATCTTCAGATTTCTTACATGAATTAATAGTAGGAAGAGATGCTTATAGATCTGTTTAGAATGTAAATGCTTAATAATGCTATTTTGTATTTTATATACAAATGGTCAGTCATTTGCTTTTCTAAAGTTATATATAATTTTTAATGGTATATTTCATAATATATTTTCTAATAGGTTTAATAGTATATCTGGTGTTATATTTAACAATGTATCTATATAAAATAATATATATAGTTACATGAGATATAAAATATCTATTTTAGTATATATTATCATTTTTATATTCCCATACCAACTGTCTTGTCTACCTTTAAATTTCTTTTTTTTTTAACCATTATCCATATACTTTTACAAAACTCTGACCTGTATAACACAGGAACCCCTACAGTGTTTCCACCCTCATCCAATCTGCCATTCTATCATTTAAAAATTATTTGTATGTATATGTGTCTTGTGAGTTTATTCATCACATGTCTGTGCTTAAAGAGCATAGAAGAGGGCATTGAATCCCCTGGAACTAGAGTTATAGACAGTTGTGAGCTCCCCTGTGTGGTGCTGGGAACTGAACCCAGGCCCTCTGCAAGAGCACTGAGTGATTTTAACTGCCGAGCCACCTCTCCAGTACCTTTATCACTTACTTATGGAGAGTAGTCTATCATGTATAGATCTCTATAGAGACATAGACACTAATTTTTTTTTAAGCTATCTATTCATCTTACTTTTGTTCTCTGGCTCCTGGTCATTTTGTCGAAGTTGAAATCATCTAAGGCCATGCTTGTTTTGATGTGAATAGATTGGGTACAGTTAAGTCTGGGTTACAGCCAAGAACGATCTCACATCAAGTGCCTACAGAGCAAGGAGCACTGCCAAGGAAGCAGTAGAGTGGAGCTCGACTCTGCTCGATCGAGTTTTCTCTCCAGCACATTTTATGCATTGGCAATGGGAGCATTGGTTGCTGTTGGTGGAAGGCAGGGGAGGCAGCATTGTTAAATTTTTCTTTAAATTTTTAAAAATATTATAAAAGAGGATTTATTAGACTGGGAAACATGATAAGGGTGTGGGTAGTCCATCTGTAGCCATTTACCTGCTGGTGTGGCTGAGAGCCCAGTAGCTGTTCCGTTCACAAAGCTGGATGCTTTAGCAGCAAACATAGTTCTGGAGGTCTGGGATTCCCTGGAGAACCGTGGTGTTCAATATAGGTGGGAAGGCAGGGGAAACAGAAGTCCTATGTCAGCAGAGGATAGGAGCAGCAGCAGCAGCAGCAACAGCAGCAATCCACTCAAGGGTTCATGAAGAAAAGACAGCCTTTATTTTTTATAAAATCATGGTTGCCCCCTACTTACTTTCTAGGAATTTTGGACTAACCTTTGTAGCCTGTATGTTTAAATATGCACATGAGTAGAATGGAATAGAGGTAAATAAGAAGGCATTCGCCTGTGTTATTCCAGGCTCTGTAAGGGAAGTGTGGCTGTCACAAAGGCTGTGGACACTCTGTTTTGTTATGTTTTGTTTTTCAAGACAGGGTCTTATTATGTAGTTCTGGCTGTCCCAAAACTCACTGTGTTTTGGCTTAGAACTCAAAGAGATCTACCAGTCTCTGCCGCCTGAGTGCTGGGATTAAAAGCATGCACTACTAACCCCAGCTTGTAGACAGACTGCAGGACCCTTCCCGCTATGAAGGGTAGGACTTGCTTTGGCCAATGAAATGAGAGAAAATAAGAAGGCCACCTTTAAGAACTAGCATATGATGATCTATGAGGTGGCCACCCATTGCCACTGTGAGTGGAAGCATGAAGGTTGAGGTGGAGCCTCTGTCTGTGTGAGTTCTTGATTGGCCGTGGTACACCAAGTTATAACCAACCCATACAATGCATATGTCTTAAGCAATTATCTTCTGTTGGCATTTGGGACCATGACTGGGCATACCCAAATTAAACCAATCTATTCTGTTTACAAAGATCAAGAAAATGTTCACTCAGAGAGTTTGTGATTTAATAGGGTAGAGAAGACACATTTACACAAAGAAGAGAGATCCAACCCCTCTCCACCACACTCCCTCTTTAACCACATTAATTACTGAGCAAGACAGAAGCTTAGATTGATCATGTCATTAAGTATATTCTTGAGGCCATAGTTTTTACTGGGAAAACATATTTTTTAATGCTTTTCTTCTTAGAGACTCTCAGGTCACAGTTGATCAAAACACACAAGGGCTTATGATTTACAGTTAATTGGCGAATAGATACATTTCATCTGTAATTTGAAGATCCTCATCATTCATGACAGGCCTCTTTACTACTTACTATTCTTTACTTTCTATTACTACTCAAGTAACCTCTTAGCTATTCTTTCTATGTCATAATCTACAACAAAAACAGGATGAAAACTTTTATAACATTATAGTTTGCTGTATGACATCTATTGACCAAAATTGCCCTTTATCTTTTTATGGTGTGGGGGCAGCCTGCCTGGCTATACACTCATAGCTGATATTGGTTAACTTGGTAATTCATTCCTTAATGGGTAATTCATTCAACAAACATTTATTGGACATCTGGTGAAACCAGGCAGAGCTCTAGATGCTGCCTGGGAAGCAAGGGGCAAAGCAGAGTCACAGACTTCATGAATCTTATTTTCGGTAAAGAAAATGTATGTATGACAAACAAGCAAACAAACGAGGCGCAAAGTGACATTGGTGGTGAGTGCCAGGGAGACAGTCGAGGAAGGAAATGAGATGGCAACTGACAGGTACATGATTTCAGAGAGGGAGTCAGGAAAGGCCAGGCGACAGATGAATAAAAAATGAGAGGAAGTGAAGGAGTACAGCTATGGGAGTCCCCCAGGGAGGAATGTACTCAGCCCTCTGGATCTGCAGGTTTCACTCCTAGTGACTTAACCTCAAGTTAAAAGCATTTGGGGAAGACGAGAGTGTACCAAATGTGTAGAGGTCCTTTTCCTTGTGTCTCTTTACTGAGTAATATGATATACAGCTGTTTACACGATATATAGATTGCGCTGGATAGTATAAATAATCTGGAAATGGTTAAAAGAGTAAGGAGAGATGTGGCTAATGTGTACACAAACATAGCTGTCGTACACGAGGGATTTGAGCATCCTCAGATTTTCATAGCTGTGAAAACTCCCTAGACAGTCTACTATAATACTGAGAGAGGGCCATACTGAAAAGGCTCCTAGGCTTCTGAATGTACAGATAACAGGAAGGCAGCAAGCAGGAGATGTGACCAGGAAAGAAAAGGATAGGTGACATGATAAAGCCAGAAGTATTAGAAGCCATCCACCTGGGTCTCGTAGCCTGTTCTACTTACGATGGGAAACTATCAAGGTTTTGAATGTGAGAGAGCTGTGATCTGCTTTGTATTTTAAAGTATGATCCTGACATCACTTGCAGAAGACAGGAAATAAGTATGGAGACTTGATTTGAAGCTTTTGTGTGAGTCTATGTAGATAAATGGGCTTGGAGGCAGTTGGTAAATGGAAGTTCTGAGACGTGATTAATTTAGGTTGTATTTTCTAAAGGGTTTCAGCTGCTTTGAGAACACCAGTATGTTGATGACACTGTTTTCACAGGGGAAATAACACTGTTTTAATATGCTTTACCTAACTAGAAGAACATGGCCATTGCATGTATGAACCTAGAGTTGAAGGCTAGGTATGAAGAAGTGAAGCTGGAGATTCAGAGCATTGGTGGAATATTTTGAGACAGATCTTATGTAGCATAGTCTGGTTTTAAACATGAGGTCCTCCTGTCCTTGTCTCCTGTGTGTTGTAGTTAAAGGGGTGTACTTTCTTGTCTGCTGTCGTTGGTATTTAGCTTAACCCTACAGGATTGGTTGAAATCCCAAGTGAGTAAATAGAGAGGAGGGAGGACTGGGTCCTGCCATGCTCAGGACTTTAGCTTGAGGAGCTAAAGAGGAACGAGCTGGGAGGACTAAAGGGTTGGGCAGCCAGACAAGAGAAGTGTCCAAAAGCTACATGAAGAGCTGAGAGAGAGGGGGTATGATAACCATGAAAGTGGATGGCCATGACACCTGAATGCTTTCTATATGGCTGTGGGGATCATAGAGCCCCCACCAACACCAGGTGGGTGGGTGGAAATCTGATGGGACTTGGTTAAGGAAAGGACAAAAGATGAGAAGAATCTGTGCCTTTTGAGACATTCGGTCTTATGGGGTGGAAGGTGGGAAGGAGAACACCGTGAAGATAGAAAAAAATCCAAATTGTTTCAAAAGATAGATCTCTTTAAATCTTCAAAAAAAAATTAAAAATGTATTGATGCATGTGCATGTGTACACCAGAGAGAGAGAGAGAGAGAGAGAGAGAGAGAGAGAGAGAGAGAGAGAGAGAGAGAGAGAGAGAGAAACACATCTATGACCCAAGTGTGTGGATGTCAGAGGACACCGGGGTTTGTTCTCTCCTCTCACCACATGGTCTCCAAGCCTCCTAGGTCAGATGCAGGTGCCTCTGTCCACCAAGCGTCTAGGCAGCCCCAAATTTAGTTGTTGTTTTTACTGCTGTTAGATGGCACTTATTCTAATGTAGTTGAAAATCGAAGGGCAACATTTTTGACAAAAATAAAGGAATTGATAAGAGACCTCCTTAAGGCCATAAGAAAGATGTGATCTAAGTCATCAAGTGATGACTTGGCCATTCAGGCTGGAGCTCAGGCGTGACATGTTCTAGATTTGTGCAGCACACATCGGTGAGCGTCTGAGGTCTGTGGAGAGATGCTGAGATTGTCTCCTGTTTGCTTCTGTGTTTGAAGAAAATGAAAGTCAACATCATCAGCTGCATCCAAGGGAGGAGTGGATGCATGACATACTTGCCCTGCAGTAGCGAAAGCTGGCCAAGAGAGAGTGGTCAGATTGCTTAGCGGGGCTGAAAGCCCTTTGAGATTTGTGTTATATCTCTGAAACAAAACACGCCAGTGTTGTTGTTTATTTTTTCTCTCAGCTGGGTGGGGAGGCAATCTGAGAAGAATTAGATTTGATCGTGATAGTAGTTTTGCCAACTGAATAATGGGAAGTGGGGATGAGCAGAGACGGGGGAAGATGTAAGGAGGAGACTCAGGGGTGGCAGCGTATGCTAGGCTGGGAAAGAAGGAGATGCTGAGGTAAAAGAGGTGGTCCGTGAAGAGGTGATCAAGATGTAGAGACTCTAGAAGTTGAATTGTTCAAGTTGAGATGCTGGAGGGAATGAGCTGGAAATACCTTTGAATTGAAAACTTGGCAGCTTTTCTCCAATTTAATTTCAAAAGAGACATTTTAAAATCACTTGCTTTTGCTGCGTGGCTGGGGGAAATGTACTTTTCAAGTATGAGTTCAACTCATTTTTGTACCAGTATATTCATGCTGATATTCTTGGGTAAGTCATTCAAATTAGTCAACTATTTCTGTTTCTTCAACCATAAAAGGAGATGAGTGAGGAAGCCGAGCTGAACACTCAGTGAGCCTTGGATCCCACCGAGTGTCACTGCATGGTGGCAGTGTGACTGGCAGGCCAGAATTTCAGCCCTGTCATTGCTGTTGGGCCACCGAGACTCATCCAAGTAGATAAAGCTAGGAGATAAGGTTGGCACAGTAAAGGAAGCAGCTTTGGCAAGGCACATGTGAGCCACCATTAACTAGGTGGCATCCATTTGGCTGTCAGTCAAGAGCAAAGTTCTCCACTCTAGATTAGTCACATATTTTTCTTGAGAAGGATGGGTGACTTCAGGCTCAGTTAGTAGAGCACTGGAAATGCAAACATGTGGGCCTGGGTTTAGATCCTACTCACCTATGTTAGAAACTGCACATGTGGCTTGCGCTTTTTATTGCAGTGCTGGTAGAAACAGGCAGATTGCTGGGACTTACTGACCAGTCAATCTAGAACTATGACATGCCAGGTCCAGTGAGAGAGTCTGTCCCCAAATCAAGGTTTGGGAGTCACTGAGAAAGAAAACCCAGTGCTGACCTCTCAACTCCCCAGCCATCTATCCATGAACAGACACACAGACATACACACACAAACACATATACACAGATGCACACACACACAGAGAAACATACACATGCACACACACAGAAAATCACACACATGCATATGCATACATACATGCACATGAACATGCACACACTATACCCAAACACTTAAAAGAATCAGAAATTAAAAACAAAAACTTGCTTTGATGTAAATAGAGAAGAATGGCCCGTGAGGCCCCAGCACTAGCTGGGAGCTCTTGGCAGTTGACGGCTACTTTGCCCAGATTGTCAACTTGGACATGCTTCAGTGGGTGGCTTCACATACATGCATGTAGATGAAGCATTAACCTGACTCAGTGGCTTATTAAAATCCAAAATTGGGCTTATTAAACATTGAGAGGGAAGTGTAGTCAGAGGAGTGTTAGAGAAGTTGGAACGGGGCAGTGAGGAGGGGTAGATATGATTAAAATAAATCACAGACATGTATGAAATCATACACAAAATTGCTTTAGAAATTAAAATTTTCTTCATCAAAGCTATGGAAGTAACACATGTTTCTCTATGGATCTATATTTAAAGTAATAAGTAAATCTTATTATATTTATAATATCTTGGGTATCACTAGCAAGATTGAGTATAATAATCAGGTTATATCTATCTATCTATCTATCATCTATCTATCTATCTATCTATCTATCTATCTGTCTATCTATCTATATTGAAGAGTTGCCTAGTACTTTCATATACTTTGTGTTTTTATGGGAAATTTTCTCTAATTATTACCATATGTTGGATGGAAGCAGAGCCATCTGAATAGAAACCAAAATGTGATAATTACCACTTTTATTAAACATCCTGCTGGCAAACCTTGAAAATATACCCTCACCATCTTGCATGGATGCTCTGTGTTTCCATTTTTTTCCTATTCTTTTTATTCTCTTTTCTTTTTCTGAGGAGACATGGGGCCAGGGTTATAAATTTCCCCTTTTCTTTCTTTTGTGTGTCTATGTATATGTGTGTGTACATTTATTTGCAGGTGTGTGTGCCTGTGTGTGTTTGTGTCTATGTGTGTAGACCAGAGATCAAAGTCAAGTATTTCCTTCAGTCTTTCTATCTTACATTTTGGGACAGTCTCTCATTCACCAAGCTTAATGGTTCAGCTAGACTAGGTGGCTAGGAATCCCAGAGATCCTCCTGTTACCATCTCACCCTACCCCAGCACCCACTGGGGTAATTGATGCCAGCTCTCCTGTCTGACTTTTTATGTCGTTCCCAGGGCTTGAATTCAGGTCGTCCAACTTACATGGCAAGTACTTTACTGACAGAGCTGTCTCCCCAACATCCAAATTCCTCCCCTCCCCTGTATTACTATGTTTTAGCAAGTAGATACAGGTTTAAGCATTTAACTGGGGACTTTATCCCAAAATTACTGGGGACAAGTATTTCTTAGTAACCATGGGCCGATAGTTCCACTGATGCATGTCGTAAGACAGATGACATACAATCCCGTAACCCTTGACTGTTGCTTAACGTTCAGTCATTGTCCACATGATCAGTCCTCGAAGGGGATCCCATAAAATGTCCCTTTTCTGTCCTTCAAGACAACAGCAATGGCGATTAACATGCAAATGTCCTTTTGGTCATCAGAATGTCTATTTTTCAGATCCTCTGCTCGACATGGAGGATTTTCAAATTGACTATTGCTGAAGGAAAACATGCTTGAAATCCACATCTGCCCACTTTAGGGACTGAGACTAGATGGTCTCAGCCAGTGTGGAGGAGTTTGTCTTTGTGGGCAAGGGAGGCTTAGTGTCTTTCAAAAAGTGGGCAGGGGTTTCAGGAGAATGGTTGACCATCTCATTGCCATCTTCAAAGTGATTTTACTTTCCTTCCTTTTTAAGGGTAGATGATGATGATGATGATGATGATGATGATGATGATGATGATGATGATGATGATGATGATTATTATTTGTGCATACATATGTGTGTTTGAGTGTGCACACACATGCATGTGCACTTGCAGAGGACAGAAGAACTGCCATGTTGGGTGGAGGCTAGGGACCAAACTGGTCCTCTGCAAGAGCAGTAAGTACTCTTAACTACTGAGCCATCTTTCCATCCCCAGAAGTGCTTTAATCTCCAAAGGTGTGTAGCCTTTGGTGAATGGGGCCAACCTCCATCCACCTGTAGCCACACACCTTTACCTTTGCACTGCCTCCAGCTTCCACAGCTTTCCAGTCAGGGAGATGATCCTGGATGAGGTCAAGTGTTTTCAAAGGGCTCTGTGTGTCTGGAGAGCTCTGTGTGTTATTGCTCTGAGGCTCAAACCAGTAACTTCAGTCTCACTGGAATTGTGTCCTCTCTGCACTCTAATGGGATTTACATTTTGTATAGATACATTTAATTTAAGCTTGTCAAAAAGGGTTTTGATGTTAGGTGCCTTTAAGCTCATTTGGCATCTCTCTTTCAGAGAGTGGGATCTTCAAGGAGAGCTATGCCTTAGAGCAAGCTCAGTGGCCATGCACTGACGAGCTGCAGGTAGGGCACTGTTATTTTGTCTTGAGGAAATAAAGTTAAAATTTCAAGGGAGTTGCAACTGGGATTTCTCTTAAGAATTTAATTTTCTAAAAGAGCAGTTTTAAAACTGAAACGCAAACCTACACTGAATAACTGCATTTTAAAATCTACTCTCAGTATTTTTGATTTGCCTTGAAGGCTCATCTGTTTTTGTTATTATTTAGGTGGAGGTAGAATTTTTTTTTTTTTGAGAAATACTAAAATCTCTGAGAACAATATGTCATGGGTTTCAAAACTCTTATCTAAAAACTCTGGAATGGGCATATTTGGGATTCAAGAGTTTTGGGATTTTAGGAATACAACATACTTGTGTTTTAGCAGACCCTGTGGCAGGCCTTTAAAGGTATACTGTATTTCTGCAGCGTGGTTTTATCAGCCACGTGAGGGGTGTGCTTTCTGTTGAGTCATGGTCCTGATCTATGGCCATGCCATCATGACCATGCCAGACTAAAAACTAACAAATTTATATCTGTCTGTCTGTCTGCCTGCCTGCCTTTCTTTCTATCTATCTATCTATCTATCTATCTATCTATCTATCTATCTATCTATCTATCTATCTGTAACTTCTGAAGTTTAGACTGCATTTAAACAGGGAGCTTGTCCCTGTTTTGCTCTAAGCTCATGCTTACCATATTTGTTAGTTTATTTGAAAATAAATTAAGGCCATGTTTACCATCAACCTTCCGCTTTGTTGCTGAAAATGCAGTTCAGAGCTCATCGCCATCACTGTCACCCGGGAGCTTTCTGGCAATGTAGAGCTGAGGCTTCACTCAGACCTGCTGACTCCCAGACTGCATTTGGTAAACTATCCAGATGATTCCTGTGCATGCTAAACACCAAGAAACACAACCGTATTCTTCATCTGTTCTCTGTTCTATGGCAGAAGGCACAAGGCAGATTTCTTTCTTCTGAGCTCTAGAGGTTGCAGAGTCCAAGGGCATGGTCTCTGACTCTGCCCAGGGTGTGGTGAGGGGCCCCTTGCTCCACTGCCACACAGTGAATGCCATCACCTATAAGACGGTGCCAGCCGAGGCTTTTTCCTCTTTATACAAAGTCACTAAGTGCCACCCTGAGGGTCAAACTCTCCTGACCGTGTTGGGTTCTAATTATCTACCTGTGACCCTGTCTGTTAATATTATTAATATAGGAATTGGAGGACCATGATTTTAACCTATGAATGGGGTTGGGGAGAGGTGCAGAGTCAAACTGTGCAGTGGACTTTAATTCTGATTACAAGTCTCGGAGACAAAGGCTGGTGGAGGGACACTTTAGTTGTTCAGACGTGGAGAATGAGGGTTTTGGCATCTTCTGCACCCCACACCTAAAGCACTCTGACTTGTAACTTTCACTGATGCTGTGCCCACTCTTCTCCTTCCCCTCCCCTTCCCCTTGCTCTGTCTTTTCCTGCTTTTCTGTTTTTCTGTTTGTTGAAGTCGGTCTAATGTTTGATTGTAAGTGGCTCATCAATCCCTGTACTTACTGTAATCCTGATGCGCTTAAACTTTGTGTCTCTGTTTTCACCCTCTATTTGTTCTACCTAATTTCTTTTTCTCATAATCCTGGGGAGTTATACTTTTTAGTCTTCTTGTCCTTTCCTCGAGTAATTTGCTTTGTACTCTGTTCCTGTGCCTTAGCATAATCGCAGAAATTTCAGTATGTGTACTTACATATGTCTAAATTTTAATCAGTCTTTTCAGCTTTTCAAAAGATAGCTCAGAACATGTCATTTCTTACCATCCCTGTTTGTCATATGCCACTTTTCTTTCTCTGTTTTTTTAAATTATTTTTAGTTTCTATTTATATCTTATTTATTTATTGTCATGTGTATGGATGTTTTGCCCACCTATATGTTTGCACACCATGTGTATATTTCCCGCCTTCCTAGGCCAGAAGAGGGGGTCACCTCCCCTACTGGAATTACAGGCAATTGTGAGCTACCACGTGAGTACTGGGAATTGAATCCGGGTCCTCTTACAACCCGTCCATCTATCCAGCCCCTTTATCTGTTGTTTTTAAATTACTGATCCTTTGATATTTTGTTACCATCCTGAGGCGGGTGCTTACATTAGTCACATATTTGCTCTAGTGTCTGCATAATGCTCATTTTGTACCTTAGTCGCCCAAGGTTGCTGTCCCTTGTTTTGTATTTATTTATTTTTAGTGAATACCATATATTTTATGAATTGGAGCTTTTGTATGTTTTTAATCAGTAGGTAGATTGTCTGTAATGGGGACAGAAACGTTGTCTCAGGGATGCAGTAACTCACTCACAAGTTCCTGGACTTTTTAGGCGATCCAGCTGAGTCCTCTCTGCTCAACCAGAAACTGCAAACATGTTTTACAGATTAAATTAGTTTCAAATCAGTATAAAGTTTCATTTGAAAATATGCAAATCAATAACATGCTGGAGGCTAGGTTAGCTTTATAATAACAACAGCTTGGCTGTGTTCCCTGGCTCTCAGATTTGCCTGCATGTCGCATCCCCATAATCTGCTCAGGCATTGTTCCCAGAGCTCTGACTTACCTGCTCTTGGTGGGGTCTGAAGAACCGGAGACTTTAAAACTTCCCCAACTAGTTGTCATGAGGTCCTAAGGTGGAGAATGACAGGATGCTGGTTAGCTAGACAGTTACCACATTCAGATGGCCTGGGTTCAGACCCTGCCTCGACCGTTCATGGGATTCCTAACCTTAGGTGTTTTCTTATTGGCATGCTTCCATTTCCTCAAATTGAGCATGGATGGCAAACATGGAGTCAATGTCTCAGAATGCCCCTTCTAAGGAAAAATGAATATGATACATAAAATGTTTAGAACAGCAACTGGTTTGTGGGTTGAAGATATAATCTCCACCCACCCCAGGAGTTTACATAGAAAGGCTCCGTTTCTAGGATAGTGCGTTGTGAAGTGCCGTGGGCTTTTAAGGGGGGGGGGGTTGCAATGGGAAAACTCTTAGTCATGTGAGGAGATCTGTGGAGGGGCGGAGACCCTAGCCTAATCTCTCACTTCCCTGTTGTGACGTGGCTTACACAGCTCCTCCTTCTCCTACCATCTGCTGTGTGCAGAAGGTGCAGAACCAATGGGGCAGACTCATCTTCTGTTTGAAATGACAAACTATGAACTAAATGAACTTTTCCTTCTCTTTATAGATAAACTACACCAGATATTTTGATACAATAAAAGAAAGTAAACATTTGTTACAGCACAAAAGTAAACATTTATTGTTAGCAGTTTTAAACAGACCATGATAAAAATCACCAATGTGGGAAGCTGTCTGACTCAACGGCATTTTAACGTGCTTAGAATTTAAGTCAAACTAGGTATGGCATAGCGGCAGCTCAGCTTTGGTGTTTAGTGGGCTTTATTTTTTTTCCCCATGGTTTTATTTATAAGTCAGTTCTAACCATTCTTTGAAGGGAGGGAGTGTGTGTTGGAATCATGCAAGATGTGTGTCCCAAAGACCCAGAAGTTAAATCAAGAAAATTGCCTGAGGATTGATTGACAGCTTACAGGTGGACCACAGAATGTGCTTCCCTGGTTCCACAGAACAGAGCATCCCTTTAAAGTGGAAATCTGCACTTGCAGGGCAATTGAACACATGCCAATCTTGTCTAAATATCCAGACTTTCAGATGAAATCTACACTAACATAGTTTGTTAATGTTTATGGTTGGACCATAAACGAGCTTGCTCATCTTAGTTCCCAACTAGCCTGTCTCCTGCGGAGGTGGAATGAGCAGCTTTTGTCTTACTTGCCCATGATGGAGGTGCAGTCACCAATACTGGCTGTGCTTGTAAACCACAACCCGTTTCCCTGGTCCCTTACTAGGGCAGTGCCCTGATTTTCAGTCCTTTATGCAGCTTCCACTCTTACAGACATGGAGACATACTTTTAAATGAACTACCTTTGAAAGAAATGTTGGATCTTTTTGTTGTGCAAAAATGTGTTTTTCAGTGCTTTCTCTTTTGCTGTGTTCTTTTTTTAAAATTTTTTAAGATTTATTTATTGATTATATAAGTACACTGTAGCTGTCTTCAGACACTCCAGAAGAAGGTGTCAGATGTTTGTTATGGATGGTTGTGAGCCACCATGTGGTTGCTAGGATTTGAACTCAGGACCTTCGGAAGAGCAGGCGGTGCTCTTTACCCACTGAGCCATCTCTCCAGCCCTTTTGCTGTGTTCTTTAAGCATTTGTCGGATCTGTCTGCCTTTGGCTTTTGTTGCAGCTGCTGCTGGGGGATAGGGATGAGCAAGTGCAGCTTCTAATTTTTAATGCTAGTCTACTCTGTCCAGGCACTTCACTAATATAAAGAACAGGTAGCAACTTTTTTCTACAGTGTTAAAAGCCCATCCAGGACCTGTGACAGCATGCTCATCCATCAGAGTGTTTAAGAATCAAAATTTCATTTCATTCACTTCTTCATTATTGATATATTTAACAGCATACATTTGAGATAGTCCAGTACTTAAAGATGCACAGCGGTTATGTTTATGTATGTCTGAATGGTGATCACACTTCACGTGAAGGTGGAACCTGAAATCAAACATTAGTCTACTTTATCTTCCTGTAGGTGATCTATTTTTTCTTTCCCACAGAATTGAATGGATTATTACTTTATTATAGACATAATGCATGTTCAAGATAAAACAAAAATAAAAAAGAAGAAAGAAGGAAAGAAAGAGAGAAAGAAAGAAAGAAGGAAAGAAAGAAAGGAAGAAAGAAAGAGGAACTTCAGCAAAGATTTGCCCAAGGTCAACCTGGCCTGGATCAACACCCTGGCTCTCCCAATGCTCTGGGGTTAAATGAACCCCATTAAAGTCCTCTCTCAAAGAAGAAAATTTAGTCTACAGAGCAGTACGTTGCTGAAATAGAGAAATATGTTTCCTATTTAAACAGAATTTCCTTTTCAAGAGGAAAATGAAACCCAGTAAAGGGGCAAACTCTCTCCACTCTCTTTATGTCTCAAACTTTCCTCAAAGAAGTTGCAAATGTTAGGGTTAACACTCAGTAGCCCCACTGCAAGGCTGGGGGAGCTGGCCCTGGAAGTGTTCAGTGGCTGAGGCTTGGTCATCAATACCAAGGAGGATAGAAAGGCTGAGGACAGCCAGCATTTTGGTGTTTGCCCTCCGCAGTTGGCCAAGCCTCTGAGGTCAAGGGAGTCCTTTGGAAGATGGCCCTGTACTTCTGGGAAGCCACCTGTCTTCTCATTAGCAATGCCACAGAATTTCACAGGTTGGCTGCAGCCAGTATGCATGCTAAAAAAGGAGGGATCCTGGAAGAAAAAGTGTCCAGAAAAACAGCCAGAGAACACTCACCCTCCAGGGATAAGTCATCCCAGCAGATGGCACAACAGCTAGAGGGGAAAGAGCAGAGCAGCCATGGGCTCTGCCCTGTGCTCTGCAGTGATGAGCATTCTAGGATCCAGCTTCTGGCGTCTTTAAAAGATAGTAGTACCCAGAATCCAGGTAGACACCAGAGCTTCCTCCTGTTCTTCTACAAACACCCGTGGCATTTAGAAATAGGAGGCTTCTGAGAATACCCATAGACTTAAACACACGCACACACACACACACACACACACACACACACACACATATGCGTGTGCCGGAGCGCACACGCGCGTACACACGCATACACAAAAACACAAAACAAAAGCAAGCAAACTAACTTGTTCTATGATCAAAGCTCTGCCATCTTTGCCCAGGATAGTTTTAAAAATGACTAACAAAACTCTATCAAACTTTTAGCTGTTTTTTTTTTTTTTTTTTTTTTTTTTTTTTTTTTTTTTTTGCCATGTGCCATGTGGGAGCCCCTAATTGCTAGCCTGTTTCTGCTTGTAGGGCCAGGCATCTTCAAATGTCTGGTCTCCCTCTTAAGTAAAAGGCTGAAGGCTATAAAGTTACAAATGATAGGCCTTTTGGGGATATAAAAAGCCGGGCCCACAATCAGACAATAACCAAGCCTATTTATAAGACGAGCTAGGATTTTTTTTTTACACTTCCAGTGAGTCCTTTAGTGATAACCAAACTCAATTTGAAGTTAAAGAGGGTGCACCTCTGCCCTTCTGCACCCCTCAAGAATGAGAATGGGGGCTGGGGAAATAGCTCAGGGGTTAAGAACACTGTCTTCCTTTCCAGAGGACCCAGGTTCGATCCCCAACATCCACGTGGCAGCTCACAACCTCTGTAACTCCAGTTTCAGGAGATGCAATGGCCTCTTTGCCCACATACATGCAAGTGAAACACTCATATACACTAGATAATAAATAGATTTAAAGTGCCAGTTATTTTTTTTGTTAAGAAAGTGAATGTAAAACAAAAGGGGTGACAGGTTACCCCAAGTACTGCCCCAATAACCCAGGCGAGAGTCTCGTCTGTTCTAATCTTGTTTGTCTCTGGGGACAAGATGCCCATAGGCTGGAAGTTCCTCTTTGGCTGGAACTAGTCAGACACGAGACACCCACCAGAGTGGCCTACCGACAGCCTTCTACTTCCTTATGTTGCTGTCTTCATGTTGAATGGTGCTGGGCAGTGGAAAGACGGAGGTGTTGCCCTCATTTCCAGACACTATCTTTCTATACCTTCTCTTTTAGTACCTAACCTCTGCCCACATCTGGCCATGCCTTTTATTCCTTTACAACCTCTTGCCCTCCTGGAGGTTGAGAATATACTGTCAACCTCTGGTTTTCTCCGCATGCTCACAGGTTGGCATTTTCCTTTCCTACAGCCCCTTTCTCTATATGTTCACTGCTCCAATTGTTCATGTCTCACAGAAGCTCCTGTGGCCACTGGGGCGAATCTCTTTCTCAGAGATGGATGCCTTGAGCATTCAGAACAGTGGGGGAGCAGGCAGGTAGGCAGGCAGGACCATGCTGGGACTGGATCGCCTGTCTTTATTTGTCTGACCAAAGTCAGAACAAGATGCCAACACCACAGTTCTCCCAGAACACGACTCTGTTAACTTGGATTCTTTTCTCAAATTTCACCTTCAGAAAAACAAAGCATTTTTACAGGATAAACCCCTCCCCAACTCCTCTGATCACATATAACTTTACCTCTGTTTGTCCCCAGTGTTTGCACCTTGCTTCTTTTCACAGTGCCATCACTGAAGGGGACTGGGCCCCTGCCTTAGCAGTCGGGAGCTGAAGATGCTTGCATAGCCTGACACTCAGCCCTGACCTTGTTCTTCACCCTGCTGAAACAGGGGGCTCTTCTGCATCCATACTTTTCCTTCTGTGTTTGTCTGTTTCAGTCTAGCTTTAGTGGTGAGCCAGCCAGCTTTGTTTTCCCAACTCTAGCTTTCATGTTCATCTTACCTCTTTAGTGAGATTTACAACAGTTATTCTCGTGAATATGTCCTCTATGTCAGAAATACAGGTGGACATGTTTGTGCCTTTCCACAATGCCAGGGTTTATTAAATAACAGTGATTTCACAAACCAAACAATTACATTGGCTTTATTTCAAGTACTACCAACTTCACTTGATGTGCTTGCTGATGATTAGACTCAGGTTCTTTTATTAAAGTCTTAATATTATTTATAGCTTTCAGACAACATTGTTAATGTCACAAGTAGCTATATATACATGTAGCCATAGGTATGCATTACACACACATATAATACATTTACACACAATTCGAAGAGGCATTACTGAAGGCAGAAGGCCAACATAACCCTGCACAGAGCTTTCCTGGAAGGCATAGAGATGATGCCAAGCACAGGGCTGGTTCAGGGAACAGACTTGTCCCCTAAGGTTTAGGGGCTAGGCTATTTAGAGTGTCACTTTAAAGTGGGCTACAGGTCACTGGCATGAGTAACTGTAAGCTGAGCCCAGGGAAAGGGGCACAGGTCATTTACTGTGATATTTTCCCTGGAGGAGGCTTGTAACAATTGACTAGTAGGTTAGTCTGACTGTCACATCTCAGTGTTGGGATTTTTTTTTTTTTAATAATATTGGGTGAATAGTGGTGTGTCAAGTTCACAAGTCTGATTTTCCAATATAATTTTGCTATGTTCTCATGAAAACACAGTCCTGATTTAACCTGGTAAATCCATACATAGGTGCTATTACTTTTTTGTGTATAAGTTTTTATCAGCCCGTGCCTCACAGCTCATGCCAGATAGATGTACAAATAAGGCACCTGTCACTTGCCCTCTGCATTTATACTTGGGCTTTAGGTAACTACTCATTTATGAGATGGAGACATTCAGGTATAGCTCAAAGCGACAGCCTTACATAATACAGCCATTGCAAACAGAACCCAGCCTGGTCTCCACAATCACATACTATTCCAGAGCACAACTGTATTTTACTGATTCGATCAAATATGTTGCATGTATTTCTGGTTCTTTAATTATCTAATTAACACTGGAATAAATATCCTTTCTTTTGAGATCTATTTTTAGAAGAAGGATTGCTGGCTTAAAAGGTGTGTACATTTTATATATGTGTGTGTATATATATATACTTGTATATGCTTTGACTCTCCATGAGTCATATATATATATATATATATCCACATATCCCATTATATATATATATATATAAATATCACATATGGATGGGATATAGAAAAGGTGTTGCATTTGTACTAATAGATTATTCTCTCATCATTGTTCTTTAAACAACACCTCAAAACAATGGTATACAATGACATTTACATGGATTAGGCCTGGTATATAATGTAGACATAATTTGGCATTTATTAAAAGATGTATATAGGTTACATACAAATGCTATGCCATTTATGTAGAGATGATATTGGCATCTATTGGGGTCATGGAACCAATTTCCCAAAGACACTTGAGGGAAAACCCATAACCAAACCATCTTGCACAATTTAATCAATTTTTTTCTTTGTGTGGGAATTAAGAGTTGCATTTTTTTCAGAACCTCATAACACTGGTTTTTGATAGTCTTTTCAGACACTATAATTAGGATAAATAAAAACTTATTATTGACTGTGTAGATGGTTCAGTGGGTTAAGGTGCTTGTCATCCAAGCCTTGTGGTGTGAGTTCAATCCCTGGAACCTACTCTACAGAGCTCTCCTCTGACCCCCATATGTGACCCCCTACATACATACAATGTGTTGGCACATACTTGCTAATAAATATAAAAACATGTATAACTATAAGAAGCTTTATTGAGTCACAATTATTTAGTAGCAAAGTCAAAAGTCTGAGACCTCTGTATGTGAATTTCCTCTTCATAATTTTGTTCCCACAGAGTGTTTTCTTTATTGATTTCTAACAGCTGTGCCTATGTAAGACCACCAGTGTTGGCCAGTTTCTCAGAAAAGTGTTCTCTCTAGTTTTCTCCTATTTCTTTAACCTTAGTTTTGTTTTATTTTCCTTCTTCAGAAATACTGTATTTTTTAACAATTGTATACATGAGTACTTACTGTATTTACATCAGGCCTATCCCTCCCCCACTCCATCTTTCTATATTCCCCCATCTCACTCTTAAATTCATGACCTCTTCTTTAATTACACATGTTTGTCTGTCTCTCTTCTCTCTCTCTCTCTCACTTTCCCTCTCTCTCTCTCTTTCTCTCTCTCTCTCTTTCTCTCTCTTTCTCTCTCTTTCACACACACACACACACACACACACACACACACACACACACACACACGCACCCTACTGAGTCCATTTAGTATTGTTCACTCATTAGTTTATTGTGTCATCATGCCTGGTGTGTGTGTGTGTGTGTGTGTATGTGTGTGTGTGTGTGTGTACATACATACACCTTTGCCTATATTGTCTCCAGCTATTATGGTATGCATTCAAAGCCTTTTCCCATATCAAAGTTGCCAAAGTCTTGGAAAATGATGCTGAGCGATCACCCCTAAGGTTTGCTAGGTGCCTTGCATAATTATTTGGGTTTGAAAGCTTCAAATGCTATTCTTCAAAGCCACGTGTCTTCCTCTCATCTTCTTCTTTACTGTCCTGAGCCACCCCAGAGCCAAATTTCTATCCAGCAGAAGCATACCTGGTTTGTTCTTTTTCAAACAGAGGTTTCCATCTCTTCTTGAATGATTATTCTCTTTATTAATAGTGAAAAGCAGAAAATGGAGATTTTTTTCACTTGGCCACTTTGGGAAGATAATGAAAAGGTCCTTTGACTCCCCAATGTCTTAATGATTATTCTTTCAAATAAATGTTAACCATTTTGTCAAGTATTAAGGAAGGTTCTAGAAGTGTCTGTATTTCTGTCACGTTTACTAATTCCTGGGAGAGTTGGCATCTTTGTAGTCTAAACCCATTTGGCCTCAGCTAACCTCAGCACAGGCACCCAGTTCTCATTATTCCTTAATTTCATTCAGAGTCTCAAGGATGAGATCAAAATGCTCAGTTCTCCCTCCACTGGGCTTTCTTCCCGCTGAGCCTGTCAATGGCTGTTAGGATCCCCGATGTCCCAGCCCAGTGTGACAAGAGCTCCCTCTTACTCTCTGAGTGCAAGTTTCAACTTCATCTTTCCTTTTTTTTTTGTTTGTTTGCTTGTTTTGTTTTGTTTTGTTTTTTGGTGGGTGGTGGTGATGGTGGTTGTGGTGTCTTGCTGTGTAGTTTGCATTGGCTTGTCGCTTCCTATATGTTCCAGGCTAGCATTGAACCTGGGGCCATCCTCTTGTCTCAGCCTCTTTGTGTGCTAGGACTATGGGTATACGTCACCACACCTAACACGTGTTATTTTTCTTAGTGGTTCAGAGTTAGCCTGATTTTGTACTTCCCAAGGGGTTCAAGAATTAAAATCCAACACAAAATAATAAAAAGAACAAAATACAGAATGCCACCTCAACTCCAGAGAAGAGAAATGAAGTTTCAGCTTCATCTGCCAGTTTTTTCCAAACCACGTAAGACCATTCGACCAGCCACAGTGGTAAGGAGTGGGCCTTCATGATTTTATAGGATGTGTGCAATAAACATGAAGCCTGTAGAGATCCTGGGATTTATGGATTATGGAACAGGCCTGGCTTTCAGATTCTGTTTTCCTAGAAGACTCTCAGGCAGCTGCATCAACTGACAATACTCACATGACTTCCACATGAGACAGACCTGGCAAGTCAAGTCTGTCCACAGATGGAGTTTTGCCTCCCAAAGAACCCGAAGGATTTTCCTTCCTGAGTTCTTAATGATTAGAAAGCACTAATTCTGATCTGCCTTTCTGAGGAGAAATGGCTCCTGGGAACAGTCAGGGCACAGCTCTGGGACAGGAGGAACAGTGGCTGAAGGCACGGGCAAGGCAGCCATGACTCCTTTAAAGCAGAGTGCTTGATTCTCTCTGACATCTGCAAGAGCTGTAGGATAGATGCTGGCTGGCCTTAAAGACATTGTTCTACATGTAGGGCTTAGACACAACAAAAATGATAACAGAAATGGCGGCGACTAGTGCTCTCTGAGTGCCCGGGTATCAGACACCATCACATAGCCATCTGTGTATCATTTACCTTATTTAGTAAACAAATTGAAATACAGAGCTGCAACTATAAAACAAATTGAATAATAATATCTTACAGAATTTACAGTGTCCCCCACCTCATAAAAATAGCCTTTTTTTCAATTCTTGAGGAGACATGTGACATTGGTAGTTGCTACAGTTAGCACTCACTGTTTTTATTGTGTTTTGCCAACCAATGGGAAGAATATCAGGTGAAATCTCTCATACTTGATGTACCCGGACCAAAGCTCATTTATCAATTTTTTTTTTTCTTGTTGAAACTTTCATGCACTCAAAATCCAAGAGGCCCAAATTAATTCTCAGCACAGTGTTACGGCTGCTTGTCCCTCCTGAAGCTGGAATTGTTGTCTCATAATAAACTAAGCTGCAGAAGCTTTATGATGTTTATCCAGGTGGAAATCCTTTCTGGGAGGATAATCCATTCAGCACACAGTGTTTAATCTTAAGTTGTTAATGTAGACCACTGACTTATTCCCTGTGGAATCTGCTCTGGGAGGACCCACCGCCTCAGACAACATGGTTTTTGTAGTCAGATGGACTATGGCGATAGCCTGTTCTGTTCTGCATATGACTTGGAAGGATCCCTGTGCAGCACACGGGATGGATGCTCCATAGAAAATGATTTAAGAGTAGTTTATCCTTTCAGCAGTAAAGCATGAAGGTAGGAGAGAGAGAGAGAGAGAGAGAGAGAGAGAGAGAGAGAGAGAGAGAGAGAGAGAGAGAGAGAGAGAGAGAGAAATCAAATAAACAAAGTTGAACTTCCTGATGGTAACCACTTCAATGTTTTATTTTAATCATGCTAGGTCATTAGATTACCTTAATTTATATGCAAAGAAATTATTAGCCAGAGTAGTGAAAGGACTGACGCAGTGCCCCCCAGCATCAATTAGTTAAACAGATGTGTCAATATAGTACTGTCTGACCCTAACAGGTTTGGGCTCCATCTATGAAGACTGAGCACCTAGGTCCCAATATGACCCAGGACCCAGCTCTTGCCTTGCCTCAGCAAATGTGTAGAATGTCTGAGAAGAAATTGAGCTGTGCTTAGCAGGCAGAGAATAAGCCTCAGAAGGGTTACAGTGAAACCCACGAGAGAGAAATTTCCTGACTCATAGCATGTTAGTTATCTTTGCTTCATCTCGCCATAATGAGAGAAGTTTGCCTTCATTAGACTCTGTCAAATTCATCTTCTACTCCCACCCCACCCCCCCTTTGCTGAGGATGCCAGAGCTGTGGTGTTTATTTCTGCTCCTTTCCCTTAGAGACATGCTAAAGTCACTTAGAAAACATCTCAGGAATAAAATGTGCTAAATGATCTCTGTCTCCACAAAGATTCCAATTAAGCCTCACGTCCATCCAGAAACGCAGCCTAGCTGACCAATTTCTGCCTCCCACTGTGTTGCTAAGACTCTCTGGGAGACAGATTGGTCTTGCAAAGTGAGCTGGGTCTCAGAGGATTCTGCATAAGGACACCTGTGTTCTCCACTGCTCTCAGGCATCAGGCATTTCCTCTCATGGCATTTGGCGTTGCTATTTGTGAGAACTGACTGTTGGGGTGCTCTGTATATGTACCTCACTCCTGACTTCTAAAAGGAGCACAGATCCACACTTATTCTGAATGTTTCTACTCTGTGACCTTGGCAGTGACTCTAGGAGTTACCTTGCTTTTTATTAAGGTTTTCACTCTTCTTTGTTCTCCAACTTTGTTTTTACCTTCCCATACTGTATTAGGGTACATTTAAGACTTCCCTGATCCTGTGAGGATTAATTTCACAATTGACTTGAGCCATGATTTTTGGATAGAGTATCTAATCTTCTATTGCAACCATATGTCTCCATATAACTAGCCCCCATAAATACCCCATAAATACTCTTGTGTGCACATATACAAACACATTAATAATAAAATGAAATAAAATTTGAAAAATATAGGAACTATGAGAGTAATAGAATGCTATGAAGTTGCAAGCTATAGATGCATAGGATGGGTGAATTTTAGTAATAATGGTAACAGGAAGGAGATTCCTGAAGAAAGCGATGAGGGAGAGGGGGAGACCCTTCTCATTTGGAAACATGTAAACCTCAATAATACCCTGTTGTGTTTCGAAAGAAGGAAATGCAAAATTCAGGATAATGGTTGTGGAGTGATATAGTGAGCACAGGGGTGAATGTTGGCAATGTTCTCATGTTAGAAGTTATCCTATCCTCCTGTGTGTTTATGGTTTTGCTGATTAGAATTCATCTCCAGACAATAAGAATCTTAATTAGGTCACCCTTGAAAGCCTGGTGCCCAGAGATGGACCTAGTATGCAGAAAGTGTTTAGAAGATGAAATTGCAGATTGACAATGCTGTGAGTATCCATACAGGACCAAATTAAGTTGTTTCCAGCGAGCATGAGGGAACGCTCCTATTTTTGGGGAATATGAAGGGCAGAAGTAAGGGGACATTGCTGAGTGTCATCTGAGTGCTGGGACCAGCTAGTGCACAGTTAGGTGGATGGACTTGGATGGTCATGTGGAAGCCTTAGGCCTTTCTCCAAGTCCTGTTGGCTCCCTGGACAGTGATAGCCTTGGCTGTAACAGCAAAGCTTAGGTGACTCCTGGATCAGGAGCTCTTGTCCTGGCTGAGGTCACCTTCCCTTTCCAGGGTCTGAGGTGCCCTTAGCTTGAATGGGCATTTAGGAAGGAGGATGGAGGCCAGGATGTCTATACAACCTGGCTCTATTTAGCCTGTGTGACGCTCCAAGCTGGGTCTGTGTTTCCATGGCTGTCAACTGTATCTGAGGTTGCTCTGGGATTTACAGTCTCTTTCAAATATGGTGGATTCACATGCAACCCAGCCCAGCCCAGTCCAGCCCAGCCCAACCTAGCCCAGCCTACCCCAGCCCAGCCCAGCCCAGTCC
>NW_022196912.1:97751553-97761553 GCF_008632895.1 Mastomys coucha
CAGCCCAGCCTAGCCCAGCCCAGCCCAGACCAACCCAGCCCAGCACAGCACAGCCCAGCACAGCTCAACCCAGACCAGCCCAGGCCAGAGATCTTTAATATTCTCTTACTTTAAAGAGAAGGTCCACACTCTAGCAGCAGCTCACTGTGATTCTTAGTCTGTTTCTCAATACTTTGTTTTGTTTTCTGAGACAGGGTCTTGTTGTGTGTGGTTCATACTGCCCTTGGATTTGCAATTCTCCTGCCTTAGCCACCCCAGAGCTGGGTTTATAGTTTTTAATGGATACATTAAGATGTAAAAATAATAATCTTTTTATAAAATAAAAAATGATAATGCATAAGAAGTATTATATAAAACAATTTATTATATAAAGTAATAAATAAATAAATAACACAATGAAAAAGTAGATAATAATAATAAAATGCTATTAACATACTATTTCAAAATGTGTGTGTGTTGTATGATATTTCAGGCATATGAAGCATCTGTTTTTTCAACTGCTCATTATTTCTTTGTGGTGAGAATATTTAAAACCCTTCATTTGAGATGGTTTTGAGATAATACATTTCACAGTTGCCATCTATAGTCACCTGACTGCAACAGCACACCTGGACACTTGGCTACTTCTGAAACTGAATATGTTAAAATGGTTTCCATTTGCAGAAAGTTACAGCAGTAGCAGAAAGAGAAAGAAAGAGCTCCCACAATGCCCCTTGCCATTGGCATCTTAAAGTCCCACAGCACATTTTTTAAACATTAGGAGCCAATACTGAAACCTTGTCAAGTACAAGCCACAGCTGTGTTCCCCACGTTTCCTTAGCTTTTGCTGGATGTCCCTTTTCTTCTCCAGGGTCCCATCCAGGGTGATATAGTATGTCATTTAGTAATTGTGTCTCCATGGCTTCTTGTGTACCTCAATGGACATTTCTCAGACTTTTTTTTTTCTTCTTGGTTTATGTTTGAGACAGAATGCCTCTGGATAACCCTGGGTGGCCTGGAACTCAGTATATATGTAGAGCAAGCTGTCCTTGGTTTTGTGGTAATCTCCCTGTCTCTGTCTTCCAAGGAATAGTGTGTGTGTGTATGTGTGTATGTGTGTGTGTGTGTTAGGGGGTGGTGGGGGTGGTAACTGTTGGCCTTAGAAGCAGAGCACTACAGGTGCAGCTGAAGCCTTTGTGTCTCTCTCAATTTGTCTACATTTATCTCCAAAAACAACCACTATGTTGATAATGCTTTAAGACAACTGTATTGTTGCTTCACATATTTGAAAATAAGAATATTATTCTGTAGACACGGCTCTCTAGTTTACCACATACCACTTTAAAATTTATATTGCTCCAGTTTATTTACTTGAATTTCTAAATCTGATTTCATCCCATCTGTCCACTCTCTTGTTTCTCAGCATGCTGTCTTTTCTATAATTTTCATGGTCATCGCAGGCAGGCTTGTTAGACTAACGAAGTATTTCTCTTTATACTCATTAACTGGGAACCTCACATCCCAGGGTTGTTCCTTGCTGTAGTGTCTGGAATAGTCTAACTTTCCATGTTTAAAGTGTGTGTGTGTGTGTGTATGTGTGTGTCTATCTGTCTGTCTGTCTGTCTGCCTGCCTGCCTGCCTGTCTGCCTATCCCTTGTTCTGTATAACAATCCATCACTTTGGAAGTAACTGAGAGGGCAGAGCTTGGAAAGAAGACAGAGTATCTGCGAGCTGTCAATCATCTCAACTGTGGCTTTTCCATCACAAAGGTCTTGTTTTTCCACAGTTTATATATAGCTCTACATGTTGGTTTGCTTGCTTGATCATACAGTGACTTCTCTAAGTTACCTGATTATTCATCAAGAGCTAGTTTGCCCTCTAAATATTCAGCCCACAATTGTCTTTTTAATCGCCACCAACACACACACACACACACACACACACACACACACCCCTCCTCGGCTTTTCTAAGTGGCTGTGCTGCTATCTTTAGCAACATTTGCCTTGTCTTAACTCTACTCTCCTTTTAAAGGCATCTCATTTGCTGTGACATTGTTTACTTTCATTATGCCTTAATTATGGGACTCTGATAACCACAGAAGTGCAGGAGGGACAATAAGTGGGGGTTTGTGGGTGACTATGTGCCAGCTCAAGGCAGAGATGTTTGACAGCCATAGCAGTTGTTCCTACAAGTGTTTTCCAATTATTGCCATGTGATTGCTGTCCCTAGCAATCGAGGGAGAGGAGCCAGCCTCTTCCAGCCACTCAGGCACTTTTCTCACTGGCTGTGCTTTTGAACACCCAGCCATTCATCTTTTATCTGATGTGTTTTTGATGGTCAGTCTGAGCATCTGATTTTTCTCTTGGCTGAGTGGTTCTTAAAGGACTGGCCCTAGGTAGGAATATGTTACTTATCTCAAAGGGTAGATGAAGAATCAGAGAGAAGCCACAAGTACTGCATGAACTATAGTACAAGCTGAAGAATACTGTATTTGAGCAACTGTGATTGAATACAGTATGAGAAGAGCTTCTGGTGTGTAGGTGTGTATGTGTGTGTGTGTGTGTGTGTGTGTGTGTGTGTGTGTGTGCATTATGGAGGTGTGCACATGTGTGTGTGCATGTGTATATCTATGTGCGTGTGTGTGTGGTATGCACACGTATGTGTGTAGAAGTCAGAAGACAACCTCAGCTTTTATTTGTTTTTGTTTTGTTTTGTTTTGTTTGTTTTTGTTTTTTGAGACAGGGTTTTTCTGTGTAGTACTGGCTGTCCTGGAACTCACTCTGTAGACCAGGCTGACCTGGAACTCAGAAATCTGCCTGCCTCTGCCTCCCAAGTGCTGGGATTAAAGGTGTGCACCACCACTGCCCGGCCAACCTCAGCTTTTATATTAGGCATCTTCCTCCCTTTTTTTTTGAGACAAGGTTTCTCACTGTCTAGGGCTTCACCAAGTCAGCTAGGTGAGTGAACCCCCAACTGCCTGACCCTGCTTCCGATTCTCACCATCACTGAGCTTACAAGTGTGTACCACCCAGCTTTCCACATTTGTTCTGGGTTTCCAAACTCAGGTCCTCATGTTTGTAAGACAAGTGCTTTACTGATCGAGCCATCCTCCCAGCCCAACCTTGACATTATTAAATTATCAACATAGAAATAGTTATCAGAGCAAAAATATGTTTGGATGCAGGTACTATGAAAGGGATTCTATGGCACTCTTAACACATACAGTTGCTCCAGGCTTAGGTAAGCTTCTGGTATGTCATCTCATTCACAGACCCCTTCTCTTCCGTTCCTGTTACTGCCTCATGGCTAATATTCCCAGGGGGAGATGCATACTGTGCTGGCCACAGCTTTCTCCATCAGGATAACAAAAAGCTACATAGACAACACCCCAGTAGAGGTGTTGCTCTCTCTCTTCTAAATGCCCAGTGATGTCACATGGCTACACCCATTGTAAAGCTCAGAAAGTTGGCAATTCAGTTGACACAGTAAGATTTCAGATAAGTAGAGGGCTTTAACTAAGAAGGGGGTAATAGAATGCTGATAGGGTCAATAATGCTAACCACCACAAGAGGCAGCTGTCAGACATCATATATGAACATACATGCTATCTCCCGTACAGCTGGGGGTTCTGTGTGGTATGCCACTGACTTGGAAAGGCAGGAAACCCAAGGACACCATCTGCATTGACGCACTTGCTTGTTGACCTTGCCTTGAAGGATGTTAGTGGAAGTGAAGTAATCCTGGTTTATTTCAGAAAAAACTTTTATGTTTTCCTCCCCGACAAAACTCAACCTTGAAAACAATGACAGAAAATATAGACACTACTAATTCACTAGACACTTGCAGAATATGTGTGTTTTGGGAGCCTGAGATCACTAGGGACAGCGATCTGATGATAATTACCACTTATGCTGGGAACAAACAATGAAACCTCTAGTGGGGCTGAGACTTCCGTTGTCCCGCGCCTGAACATTGCACGGAGAAAAAATTTGATTTCCAGAGTTTCTCTTTTCTCCCTTCATGTTCTTCTGGGTACTGCTGTGTGACAAGCCACAGAGCCCAGAGCTGGCAGTTCTCAGGAGGCTCTCTTGTGTTCTTGCTCTGGTATGGGAACTGGGACTTCTGAATATGGCTTCACCATGGATCTTGGTGTTTGATAGTCTAGTGTCTTGGTTCTGAAGTTGTACGTTCTGAGACATCAAGAGGCTGTTAGAAAGTCCTTTTTAAAGGACATGACCTCAGGATATTCTTGGACTTTGGAATCTCCTGCCCCTATCTCTCCAGTTCTAGGATTACAGGCATTGCTTTTAGTCTTTGCTGAGCTTCATGGGTAAGAATGGGATGGGGTCCTTAGAGTTCCACCAGAGAGTCCTGTCTTCCCAGGACTCCAGAAAGCCACAATTAGTAAGAAGACCAGGAATGAAGAGGTGGGAAGAGGGCGGTGCCTCCCTGCTATAAACTAGCAATTTTCATCATCCTCTGCCTTGGCCCATGTGGTTGCTGCTACCTGGAGGATCCCTCCTCCTTGTCTCTTCATGGCAGACTCCCACACTCCCCCAGATGCAGCCCAGCTGGTGGCTTCTTCATGAAGCCCACCTCATCTGTCGGCTCGGGTGCCTCATTCGTCCTCTCCACCCACAATTTTGTGCCTGTCATCCTGTCTCTGCAGAGCCTGTGTTCCTTCCTGGATTGTGGCCAGGGACTCACTCCTAGCCTGGTGCTCATAAGAGAACAAAATACATGTACAGGCTGGAAAGCAGGAATACATAGTCAGCTGTGCCAGTGTGTGGTTACTTTCTCAGAAGATACACGATAGTTATGTCTGATCTCTTATACCTCTCCCTGACCCAGAGTAAACAAACTAAAATTATCAGGCTCAACTCTGTAGACTTTGCCAGAGACAAGGATGGGTTAACTGGTAGATCCACAAACAACTAAATGTGGCTTATTTTCCTGTTATCTAAAAGCAAACCCTTTTGTCTCCTCTCAAAGTTACCCCATCCTCACCAACCAGGTGAGAACCCTTGTCCTAGAAGCCCTATTGGAGTTACCTAAACCCAGAGTCTCTCCTTTCTTAACCCCTGCTGGTGCCTGGATACTGCAATGAACATCTCTCTCCCTTTCACTGGGGTCTGCTTAGCCTTCTGGCTAAGATAATATACTCCTGTCCTGTTCATTTCCTCTGCCTCAGGAAAGGAGTGAAGTGTTGAGCATCTTGGCAAAGGCACAGTACAGCTATTCTCAGCTGTGGGGGGGGGGGGGGGGGGGGGGCTGGCTATGGGAGGCATGCAGTGGAATGTGGAGAAGAGCTGAACTTTGCAGCAGGCACTGGTGTGAACTTTGTTCTTTTGAAGATGTGAACTATGCAGAGGTATTGCTTTTCTTTGGCCAGATGCACAGAAGGTCAGAGTCTGGAGCAAATTTGCTCCACATACATATCTTAATTGACCTGCACAAGGTTTGTAGAAACAGTGGGGGAAATTTGCTAATGTTTGACAACCAGGAGAAGGTATACAAAAGCCTAATCTTCTGGTGTCCCCTAAATTTGAAAGGTCTAGCAAAATTGAGCTTCAATCGCCAATGAGCAATACTTGCTTATTTATAAGCACGAGATGACTGTTCCCAAGGACAGAAGGGAGCCCCCTCTCTTCTTTCATCCTCTGAGAAATTGCACCCTGTGTTTTTCCACTGGCACTATGTGACTGTTCCTGGATAAATAATTCTAAAAGATGTGTCTTGCCTGTGATGTTAGACAACTTAGTGCATAAAAGACCTCATATGAGGTTGCTAGAGGCAAGCCTGGCAGCTTGTATGGGCCTTTCTGTCTTATACAGAGTCTAAGAGAAATGAGCAACATGCTTATTCATCCCCCCGAAACACAGGGTTTTCATCCTTTGATTTATTTAATTTACCATAGTCGCTCCATTTCATTGAGCACTTATTATGTTGTAAGTGTATTCATTTGTCTATCTCACAATGCCAATTCTATAATACAGGAACTTCTAGTACCCCCATTCTATGAGAGAAAGATAGGTCAGACAGCTAGGAGGAAGCCTAGCCATTTCCTGGAAGTCATTTATTGTAGTCCTAGCTACAGAAATAAGAAATAGAGGGTGCTGTGCATGTCTACTGTTATGGTTTGATTGTAAGATGTCCCCCATAGGCTCATGTGTTTGAAAATTGTTTTCCAGCTGGTGGTGCTGTTTGGAGAGGTTGTAAAAACTTTAGGAGGTGGAGAAAGTATGTTACTGGGCAAGGGCTTTGATGTTTTCTCGCCTAGCCTTACTTCCTTTTCTTTCTCTACTTCAAGACTGCTTATGCACTGTGATGAACATTCTCCTTCTGCATGCCTTCCACACCATGATGGACTGTATTCCTCTGAAACTGTGGACAAAAATAAATCTTTTCCCATAAGATGCTTTCGTCAGGGTATTTTATCACCACAACAGAAATGAAAGGAAGACATCTACTGTAGGTGCATGCTTACATAGATTCATACAACATCATGTGACAGTTAAGTGATGTTGAAGTCAGTAGAGGGATCTGAAAATGCTCAGATCCTTGAGAAGTAGGAAATTGTACACTGTGGTCAAAATGATGCAAATAAGCAAAGGGTAAGAAAAAGATGGGAAATACATACAGCTAAGTGCTTATAACTGTTGTATTAGATGTGAAATTTGGGATGCAAATGATTATTTGTTCATACTAAACCCAGATGTGTGATGGATTTATGACAGTTCTAGCTATGAAAATGATATGCATCTTGACATTTAAAAGCAGCACCATAAGTTCATAGATGACAGAGGTGATGCAAAGCCTGCTTTCTTTGCAGAGCTGATCTTCCTCTTGACCAAGTCAATAGGTTCCAGACCAATCTTGGTAGCTGTTCCATCTCCAGACATAGGTTGGGAATTGTATTAGTGTGTGAGGAACCCTCTCCACTCTTCCTGTGGCTTTGGCTGGTGTGCTAGCTAGTTTTATGTCAAGTTGACACAAATTAACAGTTATTATGGAGAAGAGGGTGTCAATTAAGAAAATGCCCTCCAAAAGTTCAAGCTGTAAGAAAGTCAATAGGGTAATTTCTCAGTGATTGATGGTGAAGGGCCATGCCCATTGTAGATTGGCTTACCCTAGACTGGTGGTCCCGGTTCTATAAGAAAAAAGACTGAGACAACCATGGGGAGTAAGCCAGTAAGCAGCACCCTCTATAGCCTCTGCATCAGCTCCTGCCTCCAGGTTCCTGCCCTGTCTGATTCCTGTCTTGACTTCCTTCGATGACAAACAATCATGAGGAAGTATGTATCAAATAAACCATTTCCTCCCCAAGTTGCTTTGGTCCTGATGTTTCATTACAGCAGCAGTAACCTTAACAAGGACAGAAATTGGTACTAGGAGTTGGGTATTTCTGTGACAGACATAGCCATGTTCTTTTGGAGGGGGTAGGATTTTGAAACTTTGGGTAAGGAAAGCCACTGAGCATTCAAAGCTTGTTGAGCTGTTCTGTGGGAGCTTGGAAGAAAATACAGAAAAATACAGAAGATGGAGGCCTGGCTTATGACATTCCAGAGAGAAATTTGAGAATTACTTAAAGACTACTGGGGATGTTGCATATATGAATTAAGATTCTATGGTTCTGATCAGCTGGAACAGAGAGCCAGCCATGATTCAACAAAAGACTAAAGTGGAACCTTTGCTTTAGTGGGGCAATTGATGCTGTTAGCTAGAACTGAGAAATTAGTGGTGATTCAGATACCAGCATCATTGAGGTAAAATCTTTTGGAAAGTGTTTCCTCAGGGTTAGCACATGCACATGCGCGCGCGTGTGCGCGCGCGCGCGCGCGCGCGCACACACACACACACACACACACACACACACACACCCCACTGTATTCCAGAAGAGGCCAAGGCTATACCTTGTGCTGGCAGCTGAACTTGGTAGTGTAAGAACCACCCAGGTGATACTGGTTTTGAAAGCATGAAGGGGTGACGGAGAGCAGCCGAGGCTTGACACATTGTTGGGGAGCCATTGGTGATGGTGCAGTTAGCAGTGGAAGCTCCAGGACTGGAGGAACCATGAAGAGTAGTTGAGGTTTGGCACCATGAAAGGAACCTAGGAGGGAGTACTGGTGAAACTGCAGCCCAGTTGCACTAGAAACCCCCAGCATTTTGGAGATGCCAGTGCCATGGCACGACCAACCAAGAACAGCATCAGTGGTGGAATAGAGTCAGCCAGAGCCTAGAAGACAAGCTGTGTGGGCTGCAGTGGGCAGAGCCAGAGAAGTGACCTCAAGCCCTTTGAGGAGTTCAGAAGACTGTAAGAGAATCCCAGATATTAGACACCAGGTTATTTCATGGTTGGAGTGTGCTCTTGCTTTGTTCAGATTGTGATTATGTCTGGTTCTTTCCTCTTGAAGTAAGAAAGTGTTCAACGTAATTTTGATTTTATAGGAACCCACAATTGAGAGACTTTGAACTCACTTACAGACACACACACACACACATTGGTTATTTTGGAAATAGGGTTTCTCTGTGTAGCCCTGGCTCTCCTGGAATTCAGTATTTAGACCAGACTGACTTCAAACTCAGAGATCTGCCTGCCTCTTCCTTCTAAGTTCTGGAATTAAAGGTGTGTGCCATCACTCCTCAGCTAAGATTTTTATTTTTAAAAAGACTGACTTTTAATGTGTTTGAATTTGTCAAGAATGAAGGACTTTTAAGGTTATTTATGTTTCTATAGTAATTTTAATATTAACATGTCATCTTGGGGATAAATGAGAAAGGAAAGGTTCTAATTGTGAAGTGATATGTTTGTGTGTCAGGTTGACCAGGAGCCAGTTGTGTTGACTAGTTTTATATCAATTTGACACAAGCTAAAAATTGTAGTAGAGGAGAGAACCTCAATTAAGAAAATGCCTGCAGAAGATTGGGCTGTAGACAAATCTGTAGGGCATTTTCTTAATTAGTGATTGGTGGGGAAGGGCCCAGCCCTTTGTGGTAGTGCTAACACTTGACTGGTGGTTCCGTGTTCTTTAAGAAAGTAGGCTGAGTGAGCCATGAAGATCAAGCCGGTAAACAGCACCCCCTCCTTGTTCTCAGTGTGTTTCCTTCCATTCTCCTTTTGCGTTCACATCAAAGCACAACCTTTTGCTCCCAAACACCTCCAGGTCCTTTCAGCCTTGACTCCATTTTTTGGTGTTCATTGTGATTCTGGCTCTATGCCATTTCAAGTTTACTGATTTCATTTCATTTACTGATTCACCTCTATATTTCCCGTATGAGTATCTGCCACAATAAATACTATAGGACAAGGCCTTGTTTGAGGACTTTGAGGGCTGAAAAGCCATCTCAGCAGTGCCTACAAGCTGTCGATAGGAGGCGCTGTGCTCCTGAGCCCGAGTCTGGGCTGTTTGTATCGGACGCTTTGCCTTTCTTCATGGCACAGGACTTGCTGCTTCTGGAAGGGGGTCCCGTTCCGAATGTGAAGTCAGGCCTTGCCAGGTGACCCTCTGGACTCTCACTGTGTTTCCTCTTTGTTCTTCCAAGCTCCTTCTCTGGCACAGACTTATAATTCCCCCAGATTTGTGCGAGGAAGTCATACCCCCAAATGTGATGATATTTGAATAAAAGGATATAGGAACAATTAGATTAGGTTGATGTGAGGCTTTCATGATGGAGCACATGGTAGCCATCTTGGAGCGAGGGAGCAAGATCTCAGCAGAACCTGTCCCTACTAGGGCCCTGTGCTTGGACTTAAAACTAGAACAGTGGGAAAGTAAATTATGGTAGATCATTGTATTCCCTTATCCCCCAAACCGTGTTTCCTCCCATCTTCTTCTCAGTTACTTCCCCTCTAGATGCATAGCTGTAGTCAACCTCTGGGCTATGACCAACCTTATTGTGTGCAGGCTGAAGATGTGATCAGCTGCAAAGGAACTCATATGGCAAAGGATGGTCACTTTACATTGCTTCAGGGTTCCCTTCTAGGAGGCTTGGGAGGAGGTAGCCCTATATAAGGAGTGA
>NW_022196912.1:97764053-97769194 GCF_008632895.1 Mastomys coucha
AGTGCAAAATATAATGTCAGAAGATGTTTTCCCTAAGGAATAAGAGCCTCAGAAAGCCTTAACTATAATGTTTTCATTGAGAGAAATCAAATCACAGACACCCTTTCTCACTCTCCCAATAGGCTGAAATGAGTAAAGCAAGCTTGGGCTTGTTCCGTGGTGGAGATGAGGTTCCTGGGAATGTTCTAGAAACATACAAGCCACTCAAAGCCTCGATTCACTTCTCTTTTTTTTTTTTTGATTTTTTATTGGTTATTTTATTTATTTACATTTCAAATGTTATCCCCCTACCCAGTTTCCCCTCCACAAGCTCCCTATCCCCAACTCCCTGCCTCTGTGATGGTGTTCCCCCACCTGCCTATCCACACCTGCCTCACCACCCTAGCATTCCCCTATCCTGGGTCATCAAGGCTCCACAGGACCAAGGGGGCTCCCTTCCCAGTGAGACCAGATAAGGCAGTCTTCTGCTACATATCCAGCTGGAGTCATGGGTTGCCCCCGCTCCCCCTCCCCCAAACCCCCGCCTCCCTGTGTACTCTGGTTGGTAGAACCAAAACCATCTAGTGGAAAAAAGACAGCATTTTCAATAAATGGTGCTGGCTCAACTGGTGATCAGCATGTAGAAGAATGCAAATCGACCGATTCTTATCTCCTTGTACAAAGCTCAAACCCAAGTGGATCAAGGACCTCCATATAAAATCAGATATGATGAATCTAATAGAAGAGAAAGTGGGAAAGAACCTTGAACACATTGGCACAGGGGAAAATTTCCTGAACAGAACACCAATGGCTTATGCACTGAGATCAAGAATTGACAAATGGGATCTCATAAAATTACAAAGCTTCTGTAAAGCAAAGGACATTGTCAATAGGACAAAATGGCAACCAACAAATTGGGTAAAAATCTTTACCAACCCTACATTCAATAGAGGGCTAATATCAAAAATATACAAAGAACTCAAGAAGTTAGACTCCAGAGGACCAAATAACCCTACTAAAAATGGGGTACAGAGCTAAACAGAGAATTCTCAACTGAGGAATCTCAAATGGTCGAGAAGCACCTAAAGAACTGTTTAACATCCTTAGCCATCAGGGAAATGCAAATTAAAACAACCCTGAGATTCTACCTCATACCAGTCAGAATGGATAAGAGTAAAAACTCAGGTGACAACAGATGCTGGCAAAGATGTGGAGAAAGAGGAATACTCCTCCATTGCTGGTGGGATTGCAAGCTGGTACAACCACTCTGGAAATCACTCTGGTGGTTCCTCAGAAAATTGGAAATAGTTCTACTTGAGGACGCAGCTATACAACTCCTGGGCATACACCCAAAAGATGCTCCAACATATAACAAGGACACATGCTCCACTATGTTCATAGCAGCCTTATTTATAATAGCCAGAAGCTGGAAAAGAACCCAGATGTCCCTCAACAGAGGGATGGATACAGAAAATTTGGTACATTTACCCAATGGAGTACCACTCAGCTATTAAAAACAATGATTTCATGAAATTCACAGGCAAATGGTTGAAACTTGAAAATATCATCTTGAGTGAGGTAACCCAGTCACAAAAGAACAAACATGGTATGTACTCACTGATAAGTGGGTATTAGTCAAAAGGAAGCTCGGAATACCCTAGATTCATTTCTTATCACTTCAGCCATACTCCCTTGGTCATATCTGGTCATTAAAGCCAGCCTAGGGGAAAAGGTGAAGAGACAGGTGTCACCTGTAAGAAAAGAGTCATTGACATTTATACAGCTCATCAAAGGAGTGACATGGTCAAACAAGTTAATGGCCCCACGCCAGTAATCTCAGCCTTTGGGAGTGAAAAGATGGCTACACAATGAGACCTTGTCTGAAAACAAGTGAATAGGAAAGAAATTAGTCAATGTTGGCACGGTACTTAGAAGAATGTCTGAGCCCATGCTGTTACTGCTGTTTTTCCTATTGTTGTTGTTGTTGTTCCTGTCTTTGTTGTTGTTCCTGTCTTTGTTGGCGTTTCTATGGAGACTGGGCATCTTTTATTTTGCTTTTTGAACTAATGTGGGAGGAGGAGTCTATCTTTAGCATTCACTTTACAGGTTGTTCTCTGTTGTCCCAGGCAGGATGTGAGGTGAGGAAGCTGTTTCTTTTGTCCCCACAGCTGACCTCACTAACATCCACTCCTCTGATATATGTCCCTATGGGTTCTTGGGCTCCCAAAGTGTTCTTGATTGTCTTTTACTCTCTGTCAAACTCTGGATCCTTGATTATTTCCATGGTGGTGTTTCTCAATTTTCTATTTAGAAGGAAAGCAGGTATATGAATTTGGATGTTGCTTTATATTTTTCTTACAATGTTATGAAGATATTTACCAAATAAAGCTCTGTATAAGCAAACTGTCCTTGCTCATAGCTTTTATGTATCTATAGACTTAGAAAGATAAAAATGGAGTTAAAAAAAAAACAGACTTAATGATTACAGGGGACTTCAAAAGCCAAAACAGCAGGAGTGATCTGATGTTCATTGTGCTAATAAAAAGAAGGTCCAGACTCAAATCACCATGGCCTTTGCTGCTTCTTTCCTCCAAAGCTTTCACTATTTGGGCAACTGTAGTCCCTCTGCTTCTACACTGGGCAAAGGTAGTCTTCCATCTTCCTATAGGATGAAAACATTATTAGCTGTCTAGTCTATCTATCTTTCCATTTCTTTTTATTTTATTTTATTTTTATCACATATTTTCTTTATTTACATTTCAAATGATATCTACTTTCCAGTTTCCCCTCCAAAAAGAAAAAAAAAACCCTGACCCCCCACCCCCCTGCTTACCAACCCACCCTCTCCCACTTCCTGGCCTTGGCATTCCCCTACACTGGGGCATAGAACCTTCATAGGACCAAGAGCCTCTCCTCCCATTGATGACCGACTAGGCCATCCTTTGCTATAACATATGCTGCTGGAGCCATGAGTCCCACCATGTATACTCTTTGGTTGGTGGTTTAGTCCCTGGGAGCTCTGAGAGTACTAGTTAGTTCATATTGTTGTTCATCCTAAGGGGCTGCAAACTCTTCAGCTCCTGCGTCCTTTCTCTAGCTCTTCCCTTGCTCATGGATCGGCAGGATTAATATAGTAAAAAATGGCCATCTTGTCGAAAGCATTGTACAGACTCAATGCAATTCCCATCAAAATTCCAACCCAATTCTTCACAGACTTGGGAAGAGCAATTTGCAAATTCATCTGGAATAACAAAACAAACAAACAAACAAACAAAAAACCTAGACTAGTGAAAAACTATCTTCAATTATAAAAGAACCTCTGGTGGAAGCACCATCCCTGACCTTAAACTGTACTACAGAGCAATTGTGATAAAAAATGTATGATATTGATACAGTGACAGGCAGGTAGATCAATAAAATAGAATTGAAGACCTAGAAATGAACCCACACACCTATTGTCACTTGATATTTGACAAAGTAGCTAAAACCATGCAGTGGAAAAAAGACAGCATTTTCAACAAATGATGCTGGCTCAACTGGTAGTTAGCATGTAGAAGAATGCAAATTGATCCATTCCTATCTCCTTGTACAAAGCTCAAGTCCAGGTGGATCAAGGACCTCCACATAAAACCAGATACACTGAAACTAATAGAAAAGAAAGTAGGGAAGAGCCTTGAGCACATAGGCACAGGGGAAAATTTCCTGAACAGAACACCAATGGCTTATGCTCTAAGATCAAGAATTGACAAATGGGACCTCCTAAAATTACAAAGCATCTGTAAGGCAAAGGACACTGTCAATAGGACAAAATGGCAACTAACAGATTGAGAAAAGATCTTTACTAATTCTATATCTGATAGAGGACTAATATCCAGAATATACAAAGAACTCAAGAAGTTAGACTCCAGAGAACCAAATAACCCTATTAAAAATGGGGTACAGAGCTAAACAAAGAATTCTCAACTGAGGAATACCAAATGGCTGAGAAATGTACAACATTCTTAGTCATCAGGAAAATGCAAATCAAAACAATCCTGAGATTCCACCTCACACCAGTCAGAATGGCAAAGATAAAAAAACTCAGATGACAGCAGATGCTGATGAGTTTGTGGAAAAAGAGGAACACTCCTTCATTGCTGGTGGGATTGGAAGCTGGTACAACCACTCTGGAAATCAGGTTGGTGGTTCCTCAGGAAATTGGACATAGTATTACCAGAGGACCCAACTATACCACTCCTGGGCATATACCCAGAAGATGCTCCAACATGTAATAAGGGCACATGCTCCACTATGTTCATAGCAGCCTTATTTATAATAGCCAGAAGCTGGAAAGAACCCAGATGTCCCTCAACAGAGGAATGGATGTTTCTATCTCTTTTTCCTTCCTTCCTTCCTTCCTTTCTTTCTTTCTTTCTTTCTTTCTTTCTTTCTTTCTTTCTTTCTTTCTTTCTTTCTTTCCTTTCTTTCTTTCTTTCTTTCTTTCTTTCTTTCTTTCTTTCTTTCTTTCTTTCTTTCTTTTTGTTAAAATTTTCTAAACTCTATAATAAGAAATAAAACTAATTTTCAAAAACATTAGCAAAGGAATTATATGTGCTTCACCAAAAGAGGTATCTAGATGAAAATAAGGTTGTGAAAGACACTCACCACTTTGTCCTTGAAAGATGAATATCCAGTGAAATGCTACATATTTAGGATGGTCATGAAGACTTGATAGGCTGGGCCTGAGTTAGGTAGATTGCAATAAAGTGATGTATGCTATATTTTTTTATAACTTATGTAATATAAAATTTAATTAGTTCTTGCAAGCCAGCATTATGAGGCCTTTAAAAGTATTTGAATTATTCGTAGAAAAGTCCTAAGAAGTAATGAGTGCTATACCTCTTTGTTAGGTGGCCCCTTTAACCTAAATTAACTGATAATAATAAGCAGTGACTAGGAATGTTGTATTTACCTCTGTTTTTCTCCAAACCCCTGATTTTAGTGCTCATATCAACTCCATATTCAAATTTTAAGCATAACTATTTCATTATTTAAGTAAGCCCTTAAAAGATTAAAGTGCCACATTTATTTATTTATTTATTTTTGGTTTGCTTGTTTTTTTTTCTTTTTTAAACTTTTATTGCATTATGATGAGAAAAGTTACATGATTTCAATTTATCTGA
>NW_022196912.1:97769828-97771557 GCF_008632895.1 Mastomys coucha
AGGTTACATTCATAAAGAAATGGTGTGTGTATTAAGATGGTCTATCCATAAAGTCATTCACCAACTGTCACTAATTATTCAGATGTTCATAGGTCAGAACACTAAACACAGACACAGCCTCTCTCCTCTCTGCCATCTACTGACACACATGTGACACAGCAGTCACACCTGCATCTAACTCCTCTAGGGGAAAGGGGAGCTCAATATTTTTAACCTGGAGACTTGGACATGTTTAAATTGGGGTTGTAGTTTGCCCAGTAATAAAGTGTAGAGCCTTTCAAAAGGAAAACAAAACCTTGTCATATGATTTTACTAGTGTCTGATGCCAGAAGTCCGACCTAGGATTTCCAGCAGGGCAATTCAAAGGAGCCCATGCTATAGTCTGTGGGCTTGCTCATCCTTCTTCCTCGGAGACTCTGGTTATCCTTACTTGGCACTCATTTGACCATCTTCACAAGTTTCCCTTGTAACTTGCTTCGCCCTTTCCCTGCCTCACCTCTCTCCTACAACCCAGGCTTCCTAGGGTAATCGTGTGTCACCATTCTGAGTTATATGGTGCTGGGAATTGGACCTAGAACTCTGTGCATACTGGACAAATGCGTGTCCAGCGTGGCCAGCTGAGCTCCTTGCTCAGATCTACACTGCTTTCCTTCACTTGCCTTTTGGAAATTGACTTCATTCCCTCCTTTTCATCTGAAGGATCCCGATATTATCATCCCTTTAAAAGCTATTTCTTGTTAGGGCTTGTTTTTTTTTCCCCCCCTAAAATTTTGATTCTCTCTTAAATCCTTCACCTCATTTATACATTTTCCTCTGGTTCTTATTTGTGTTGGTGTGTGTGTGCCCACGCATGCTGTATTTTCTTGGTGTCTTTGACAAATTTAAAAGTTATATCTTTGGGCTGGTGAGATGGCTCAGCAGGTAAGAGCACTGACTGCTCTTCTGAAGGTCCTGAGTTCAAATCGCAGCAACCACATGGTGGCTCACAACCATCTGCAATGAGATCTGACGCCCTCTTCTGGAGTGTCTGAAGACAGCTACAATGTACTTACATATAATAATAAATAAATAAAATCTTAAAAAAAATTTATATCTTATTATCTGGTTCCCATGATGAGAATCCTGGTTTGATTTATACCCTCAGTGGAGACATTGATATATTTTTTTCACAGTCATCTTGATCCTCATGAGACGTTGATAATGGCATTTGTTTATTTATTTAGGCATGGTAATATTCTGTGGGGTTTGATCACCTTACTTTCATGTTTCTCATTGTCTTGAAGTTTTAGGAGGGGCCTTGGCTGAGTCGTCCTCTCTAACTCCACAGTGTTCTCTTCTCATGTTTCCATGCAGTGTTAACAACGGAGCTTTCTGTGTTCTGGTTCCTTTTCCTTTCCCCATTTTCCATTTTTGTTCTGATCATCTTTGAGTTTTCTGCCAGTAGTTCCTCTCCATGACCTTGTGAGGGAGAGAGGTGGATTTCAGGACTGTGCATCATGTTGCTATGTGTGGAGTCCTCCTTCCCAGTTGTCTATTGGTGTTTGTGGGAGGTAGCTTGTTGCTTCATTTGCTTGTACATTTTATTTACATTTTTCCAGTTCCATTGCTCTATTTACTTATATTTGGAGATTTACATGGATAAAATAGTATGTTGTTAGTACTACTGGTATCCTCAGAATTTCTTGTATGCGCGCGCGCGCGCGCGCGCGCGCGTGTGTGTGTGTGTGTG
>NW_022196912.1:97771567-97772366 GCF_008632895.1 Mastomys coucha
GTGTGTGTGTGTGTGTGTATGTGTGTGTGTGTGTGTGTGTGTTAGAGGCCAGAGGTCAGTGCTGAGTGTCTTTCTCAGACACTCTGTACTTTACTATTATTTAGGCAAGTCTCTTACTGAACATGGAGCTTTCCAATTAGCTAGATTATGTGGAAAGCAAGCTCTAGGAATCCTCCTATGTCCCCTTCTCTAGTACTTGGATCACAGACACACTGTCACATCTGGCTTTTTCTGTGGGGTCTTAACTCAGGTCACACGCTGACATGGAAAGCACTTTACCTCAGGATTCCTAGGCTTTTAAGCTGATAATTATAGAGATTTGGACTTGAGAGATGCATCTGGATTGTGTCTTGTTTGGCCTTGTCTGACCTACCTCAAGTAGCTCTCAGATACCAAATGCATCTCTAAAGTCCAAAGGACTTTTGGAGCTGTGACAAGAAAAAAATTATGAACACAATTATAAAAGAGCAGTAAGAACAACTGGCTTCTAAAACAGAAGGGATTGTATTGCAGAGATGGGGAGTTTTGTCTTCTTTTTCTTACCCAGAGCAACAAAGGAACATTCCAGAAGTAAATGTGACGTGGGCCAAAGTAGGCAGAACAGCTCAGCCTGGGGTCCTTTTCAGGTTCATGCTGTGTTTATTTCTTTAGCAAGTAAAGGCATTTTTGTACAGCGCATCTTGCAGTGGACAGACACTGTCTTAAGAACTTTAAAGAATACTTACTCAAAGGGCAGTGGTGGTGCACGCCCTTAATCCCAGCACTTGGGAGGCAGAGGCAAGCAGATCTCTGAATTCGA
>NW_022196912.1:97772571-97858302 GCF_008632895.1 Mastomys coucha
AGAAACAAAAAGAAAACAAAACAAAACTACACACAGACAGACACAGACACACACACACACACACACACACACACACACATACACACACACAAACCATAATCAAGGCTTTAAGACTTTTTTAGCCTTATGATATGATTGGAATCCATAGTTACCCACAGAGGATCTGAATATGGAAATGAGGCATGAGAAGGTGACCTTTCTCGGTGCCAAGTGCCACACAGGTACAGTGAGTATCGTAGCACAGCCTGGTGTCTGTGACAGCCAGTCCCGTTTCCTCTCCCATGACATTCTGCCTCACCATTAAGCATTAAGATGGATCGATTATCCAGAAGACTCCCTGGCCTGCAGGGCATGCTCCTCCTCTGAAGGGTATTGTGATGCCTCCATTCTTAAATATGAAGGATTGTGGCTTTCACTGTGGGATTCTCACACAGTAGTCACCATTCATAAATGACTTACTCTGTTCCAGACATTGTTGGCTGTCACACACACACATTCTAACATAATCCTCACAAAGGATTAGCACCATCCCTGGTGTACACACAAGAGACTTAGCACAACTTAGAGTGTGAGACTTAAACTCACTCTGCTAACCAACTGCAGTCCTAGGGAGATGAGTCTTTTAGTTCTTAAAGTGCCCTGACAGCAAATAAACTCTCCATGTAACTGTGGACATTTGTGGCCCATGTTCCATGGCACACACACACACACACACACACACACACACACACACGCACGCACACACACACACGCACACACACATTCACACTCACACACACACCTGCACGTGCAACATATGTGGAGGGAAATTAGGAACATCCTAATAGGAGCCTGTCTAATGGGTCACATAGGAGGGAGGCAGCCACTTGGTTTCAACAGTTTTCCCTTTCTCTCTACAATGGCTAATCTTGGCTAGCAACCGGACTGCATCCGGGATCAACGAGAGTGCAAGCTGCTGAGCATTCCTAGGAGGAAGCTCTTGGATCCGATTCTTTAGCATGGGAAGACCCACACTAAATGTGGGCTGCACTTTCTGGCCGTAGCCCACATAAAGGACGTGGAAACAGGATAGCTTTGCTTTTTGCCTACTTGCCCTCACTCTGCTAGTGAGTTCATCCACCCTGTGGCTGTGGCATTCCTTCATCAGCGTTAGAACAGGCTTTTCTGGAAGACCAGCAGTTCCCTAGAAATCCTCTAGGTTTTCATGCCAGATTGGGACTGCGGAGACACCCAGTCTCACGGGCTGAGCAACTGGAGGCTTGTCAGCCTCTCTAGTATGAGACAAACAATGTTGTCTACCCAGACAGCATTGTGTGAGCCACTCTAAAAACTCCCTTTTATATCTATTCACCCTATCATCTGGATTCCTCTGGAGAACTGGACTAACCCACCTTCCCAAGTAGCTTAAGGGGCATCAGATGGTGAAGAGTTTGTCTTTCTCATTCCCACCAATCGACATCATTCTAAGAGTCAATTCTCTATACAAGGTCTCTGTAATCTTGTGTGTTGGGTTGTAGAGCAGTAGAATTGTCCTTCCAACCACATATGAAGCCTGGTGGGGGATCATCCATACCCTGCTGATAAAAAAAAAAAAATGGAGCCATTCCTCCATTCTTTTTTTTTTATTAGATGTTTTCTTATTTACAATATCTCCTTTCCCAGGTTCCCCTCCCCCCAAAAATAAATAAAATAAAATAAGAAAAAAATAAAATAAACCAAAAACTAAAACAGTCCCCTGTTCCCTCCCCCCTCCCCCTGCTCACCACCCCCACCTGCTCCTGCTTACTGGCCCTGGCATTCCCCTACACTGGGGCATAGAACCTTCACAGGGCCAAGGGCCTCTCCTCCCATTGATGATCGGCTTGGCCATCCTCTGCGATATGCATGCTGCTGGAGCCAGAGGCTCTGATATACCCAACTAATACAGAAGTAGAGGCTCACAGCCATCCATTGGACTGAGTACAGGGTCCCCAATGAAGGAGCTAGAGAAAGGACCCAAGGAGCTGAAGGGTTTGCAGCCCCTTAGGAGGAACAACACTCCTCTGTTCTTTAAGGGTCTCCTCACATCTAGTAGCCCCTTACCAGCATCCCTATCAATTCCTTACCATCCACAAACCTGCCTCACACACTAAGCTCAGGTCCCCAGACTCTCCTTTTCTAGGTTACTTCGCTCTGGAAACACTGTTGTTTTTTTTCTCACTGTTTAATAGATCAAGTCTAAGTTCCTATATTTGGTCTCATAGGCCCTTTTTAATCTTTCCTTCTTTTTGGACCATAGCTTACAGGACCCCTGAGGGGAGGGCTTAGGCTTGGAGCACTAGCAAGTCTTTCCTTCCTTCCATCATCCTCTTTCACCCTTCCTAAGCCATGTTTCCTTTTCTACCTATGACTGTAAAAAGAAATCAATTCTTTTTAGCTAGAGTAAATTACATCCAACTCTCCTTATGTTGGGGAAAGGCACTAAAGTGCTGACAGGTGCTGTCTTGGGAATGGATGGGTGTTCTTACTGCCTTCCTCCCAGGGAAATCAGAAGCAAAAAATTAACTTGTGAACAGCCATTCTGTATGGAAGGAGAGCAGTAACTAACATTAAAGCACTTTAACTCCCAGTAGGAGACATCCTATTTCTGTGCATTTTCTACTTACAAATTACAAACCCAATAGCATCTTAAATTGGAATTCGGAATGGACCACAGACTTGAGCTACAGTCATGACTTTGAAATGCCATTTGAGGGCTGGGGAGATGCCTCAGTGGATAAAGTGTTTGCTGTGAGAGGATGAGGAATGGCGTTTGAACCCTCAGCATCCATGGGCATACTGCACAGGTGTGTTGGTCTAGGTGTCATCCCAGCACTTGAGAGGCAGGTATAGGGACTCCCCAGAGCAGTCTGGCTGGATATCCTAGCTGAATCATTGAACTTCTGGTTCATCAGGTCATCAGGAGACTCTGCTAAGGGTGGAGAGAAATTGAGGAAGACAGCTGTCATCAACCTCCAGTCTGCACACTCCCAGCCATACATGTGCATATATATACATATGCACACATACTCACATACATGTGCTTACACATGTGGACATGCATACCTACATTCAGCATACATCTATGCAAACCACACAAATACATACATGCAAAAGTATAAATTGAGCAGAAAAGCACAAATACATGGCTAAAGGCTTAATAAATTCCCAGAACACAATTAGGAACTAAAACATCATGATTGTCTTTCTCTACCAGACACGCCATCCCCAGCAAGGTTTTGATAAATGCGCCTTTTTGATTGAGGTCATTACTTGAACCAGTCAAGATGAACTTAAAGGATGCCACTTGTATGCACGTGACTAGTGCTAAAGGGTAACAGTTGGTTTGGAAATTTGAGTAGTTGTTCTGGTTAGGGTTTTTGTCAATTTCTGGCAAGCTAGAGACATCTGAGAAGAAGGAATCACAATTGAGAAAATGTCTCTGTGATATTGGCCTGTAGGCAAGCCTGTGGGGGATTCTCTCTGTTAAAGGTTAATGAGGAAGGGCCATGCCCACTGAAGGCAGGTGTCACCCCTGGACAGGTGGTCCTGAGGTGCCTAAGAAAACAAAGCCATGAGGAGCAAGCCAATAAGCAGCAGTCCTCCATAGCCTCTGCTTCAGTCACTCCCTTGAGGTTCCTATGTCGAGTTCTTGTTCTGACCTCCCTCATTGATGGAGAGTTATAAAACGAAATAAAACCTTTCAAAGTTGCTTTTGGTCATGGTGTTTTATCACAGCAGTAGAGACTTAACTAAGACAGTAGGAGTGCCTCAGTGTAGACTGAGGAAGAGGTCCACAGGGAACTGGCTTTCCCGTCATGTGTGCCCATAAAAAACGGCAGATGTGTTCATCCCAGGTTCAGGATATTTCCGGATTAAAAATAATACAAGCTAATGCATGGCTCTCTACCGATAGGCTCTTGCTTATGTTTCTCCTTGGCTACAGTGCTGTTTGGCTCTTTAGTTCCAGCTCCCTGATGAGATGCCTGAGTCTGCTGGCAGAGACTTAGAGAAACAGGGCTGTAAGATATATGAGGTTTATTCTAATGGTCCTTGTCACATTGGGCAGATGGTGGCATTTACCATGGCAATTGGTAAGGGGCTCTTTGTTCTCAGGCACAGATGGCTCAGGAAGCCCCCCAGTGACACCTCACCTTTTCCCACACACACCTTGGTAGCTACTTCGGAGTTTGTTCCCATGGCATGCATGTTTCATGCTTTTTGCTCATGGTAGCATGAATTTATGTTGGTGCATGCTCCCTATGAGGCTGTACACTCAAGGAGTTAAGAGATTCAGGAGGAAGCTCAAGGTCATGGAGCTTCGAGTGGCAACGATGCAGGATCCCAAGCCTGGTTCATCAGTCCCAGAGTTCAGGCTCTTAATTGGAAGGCTGTCATGTCATAGAAATCATAATTGTTCTCTTAGGGCAAAATAATGGGCATGAAATAGTCCATCATCCCATGATAATTACAATGGTAATTGGTTATTGGGTCTTTAGGAACTGTGCTAATCATGTCATAGCCATTTCAGTTAATCCGTCCTGCCATCCTATATGTGGGCAGAATCGCCACCAATTTTCAGATGAGGACACTGAATGTCACAGAAGCTAAATGACTCTCTAGGCTGACTCATAGTCTGGCTCTCTCTATCATCCCTGGGTTCCTTCATTTGCTTTACTCAGGCCCAAATTCTGTATATCACTTGTTACTTTGAGCATAGCAAAGTAAGTGTGCGCTGTTGAAATATGTTTGTTGTTGGAATGTGTTCTTAATAAACCTGGTTGTGCTATAATTTTAATGCAAATATCTCACATTACACTTTTTGCTAATGACTTTTATTACTTATGTATTTTATGTTATGTAAATGAGATTATGCAAAAAGGAAATTTGAGAAATTTCTTATTCAAGTTCAAAAATGGGCTGTAAAGCAGTAGAGACAATGGACAGCATCTACAACCCAGTTGGCCCAGGAACAACTATGAAAGAGCATGTGTGTGGGGGGGGGGGTTCAAGAAGTTTTGAAACGGAGACAAAGAGCCTTGAAGCAAAAGTGCAGTGGCTGACCATGGGAACTTAACAGAGACCAACTGAGAGCAATGATCAAAGTTGATCCCCTTACATCTCTGTGGGAAGCTGCAAAGAACTTAGCATGGAGCACTCAAAGGTCATCTGAAACAAATTCAAAAGGTGAAAAAGCTCAGGTGGGGGCAGGGGGTCACCTCATGAGCTTACCAAAATTTGTATTGAACTGTTGTATTGAGCTGTTGACCTTTCTTATGCTGTATAACAAGGAAGCCAATCTCTGTCAGAATTTAACATGCTGTAGAAAGCTAATTGCACACAACAATTAGTGGCCACCAGCTCTGTGTTTGGACTGAGAAGAATTTCTATAGGACATTCCATAACCAAACTGGTACCCAAGGGTCACTCATGGCCCCTGTCAGGCAGTCAGTTTCTCTACAGTTTTTCTGAGTCTTAGTGAAGCCGTTGCACCTGGAGAGTATGTGCACCAAACAGATGGTGTGCACTAGAAGATGCAGTGCCTGGAGCTTTCACTAGTCAACAGAAAGGGCTGGATTCTTCTCTAGATCAATGTCCAACCATACATCGCACAACGAACACTTCAGAAGTTGAACAGGTTGGCCTTTGAAGTCCTCCCTCATCTGCCATGTTCACTTGACCTCTGGCTAACTGACTACTGCTTCTTCAAACATCTTGACTCTTTTCTACAGAAAACACGCTTGTATGGCTTGCAGGATATAGCAAATGCTTTTCAGAAGTATGTTGGATCTCAAAGCACCAATTTCTATGCTACAAGAATAAGCTTATTTAATTGTTCAAAATGTGTTGATTATAATTTATTCTTATTTTGATTACTATTTTGAGGTATGTTTGAGCAATAGTTAACATGATTTAAGCTAAAGTTTTAAATAAAAAAATTGAAAAAAATATGATTAAAAAATTCATCATTCAAAATTGAAACTCCTTTGGTACTACATAATAAGATACAACACACACACACACACACACACACACACACACACATACACACACACATGATCTCAATACTGAGAAGGGTGTTAAAAACTACCAGCTGTGTTTTCTATTGGACTCCCTATGTGCATAGTCATGTGTGTGTGTGTGTGTGTATGTGTGCATCTTACTTAGATTTTGGTGAGGGGAATTTTTCTAGCAAGACCTCCTACCACGTGGGCAATTATAGTGCTGGAGTTGATAGGACTAGTACCTTACGTTGGTATGTCTTATGTTTACATATATTCTGGTTAGAGTTCCCTCACATGGGAGGAAATTGAGTCTTCTGTAGTGACTCATGATAAATGAGGTAGGTTCAATTTCTCGACCCATGTTTCCTGATCTTTTTTGTTGGTGTAAAGTGTTCAAACTGAATATATGGCCGTACTTCAGAAACTATCATAAAGAGTAGGGCCAGGGGCCTCAAGGACCTATATTTCATAGCTCTGTTCTACATATTTATTTTTTAAGGTTTAGGAGATACTCTGTTTTGTAAAAATGTGTAGCAGTTTGTTGCTGCTGTGTAACAACCATGACCAAACTGTAGTCAGTCATCAATCATTGCTGATGCATGTGTGGCTTGGTAGGGGTTGACTGGGCACTGCAGGATGTCTGTGCGTGCTCCAGTGCAGTTGTGAAGCAACTGAGATGACCTTGATCCAAAGTGTAAGCCCTTAATCAGTGGGCTATTCAGGGCATACTCTTCTCATTTGCTTTCAGGCTTGTGCTTTGGGACAGATGTGCTGTCACTTCCAAATTAAATAGCCAAGTTCAAATTCAAGGGACTCTTAAAAGATGCTATGGCAAGGATGTAAGCATATAGAGGAGTAGAGAATAACGTAGTGGGGTTAATAATGCAATTATCCACAACTCTTTGAAAAAAAATTATACCTTCGTTACCTGTCTAAATTGGATATGAAAGCTCTTTCAGCTACATATACCCCAGGGAGTTCCATGAGACGGATGCTCTATTGTAAGGATAGAGTATCTGTACCCAGAGGCTATCAGGCATGAGGACTGTCACTTTCATCAGCTCCAGTTTGGGCTATGCTCAGTGCCTTCCTCTTTTCATGACTTACTCAGGTACAATGGTTGGATCAGTGAGAAAGAGGGAGAGAGAGAGACAGAGAGACAGAGACAGAGAGAGACAGAGACAGAGAGAGACAGAGACAGAAACAGACAGAGACAGAGACAGAGAGAGACAGAGGCAGACAGAGAGACAGAGGTAGACAGACAGAGACAGAGAGAGACAGAGACAGAGACAGACAGAGACAGAGACAGACAGAGGCAGACAGACAGAGACAGAGAAAGACAGAGACAGATAGAGACAGAGACAGAGACAGAGGCAGACAGAGGCAGACAGACAGAGACAGAGAGAGACAGAGAAACAGACAGACAGAGGCAGACAGACAGAGACAGACAGACAGAAACAGAGGCAGACAGAGGCAGACAGACAGACAGAGACACACAGAGAGGCACCAGACAAACTTGTCTCTACCCATAGCTTCGGCCCAGCCTTATTTTTTTCTGTGCCTTACCTCTCCCTCTATCCCCACTATCCCCCCTACATCTCTTGAGATCTCTGTAGATAGATCCGCCTTCTCCCCTGCTGTCTCCTTGCTTGTTGTCCTAGTGTCACTCAATGTCTGAGCCTACCTGTTGAAAGCCATTGCTGACTCAGTCCCCAAAGCTATGGGAGTTTGTAGCCTTGACCTGCTCCTGGTTAATTGGCCTTCATAAGCTGTCAGATTCTGCTAAGGCTGTTTAATTCTGTCTTCTTCAGAATGTGGTTCAAGCTAAATGGATAAGAGGCCAAGTAATGAGAAATCCTCTCTGTAAAATGCAACGTGCCAGCATTACTCCATCTCACAACAAGGGGGGAAACAGTACAGGAGTTACTCAGCAGAATATTTATTTAGATGGGATCTGTGGGGAATTTCTAAACACAGATGCAAAATAGTGAAACACACAGAATGACAGTCACAACATAAGGATGAATTCTGGAAGATTCCCTTCTTGCACAAGGCTCTTTTCCCCAGTGAGTTTAAGTACTTGATGTCAATGAGCTTTGCAAGTCTCTCCTGATCCAGGGGCTTTTCCGTGGATGGCTCAGTTGGAGGGTTACTTCTGCATGGCAAAAGGGACGATGATGTAGGAAAATAGGATCTTTGGTGGATATGGAAAAGCACACATCTGACCTAGTAACCAAGATCCATTTTGAAAACAGGAAGGAGACAGAACCGTAGCCACAGCCACAAAATATCATTTGCTAATTATCTGGCATCCACATGGAGCCAGTCTATTTGCATGTTAAGCTCCACCCCCTCCTCCTCATTTGCTAATTATCTGGCATCCACATGGAGTCAGTCTATTTGCATGTTAAGCTCCACCCCTCCTCCTCATTTGCTAATTATCTGGCATCCACATGGAGTCAGTCTATTTGCATGTCAAGCTCCATCCCCTCCTCTTCTTTTATTTTTATTTTTTTCTTTCTTGTTTGGAGACAGGGTCTCACTGTGTAGCCCTGGCATTCCTAGAGAAGCTACATAGACCAGGTTGAATTCAGCCTCATAGAGATCCACCTGCTTCTACCCCCTGAGGGCTGGGATTAAAGGCCTGAGCCACCACATCTGGTTTAAAATCTATTTCCTTATAAGAAACAGGGTCTCTCCACTGGCCTGGAGCTTGCTAAATTTCTTCCTTCACTTTGCTCTCATATCTCCTGAGATGGTAAAAACAATGTCTTTAGTTGTAGCTGGATGTCACATGGGTCAAAGGTTACTTCTAGACTACCATATTAGGAAAGAGACAGGCAAATACTACTCAGGTAGCTTTAGGTACTAATAGACTTAAGAGTAAATAAGGGGTAGGGAGTCTAGAGAGATGGCTTAGGAGTAATCTCCGAGGCTAGAATCTGGATTCTTGGCATCTATGTAAAAGCTGTGCATGGCAGCATCTGCTTATTGTCCTATTGAGGGGAAGGGGAAGTAGAGGCAAAAGGATCCCTGGGACAGGCTGGGAAGCCAGTCTAGTTAAATCCACAAGCTAGATAGACCCTATCTGAAAAACTAAGGTGGATACTGACTGAAGAAGATAGCTACCATCAACCTGTGGCCTTCACATACATGGCATAGACAGGTGCATATGTACACACATACACACACACACACACAGGTATGAATATGAAGTAGGATGCTGGAATTGGAGACCATCAGAGACTTTGAGAAAGACCCTGCCAAGTATTGAAATGGACGAATCACCAGAGATTTGGAGTATGGGATGGAGGGAACACAGAGATTAGTGACGGATAAGGGGCTGTTTGGATGTGTGGGTTATAGTTAAAAATCCATATTTTGCTCTGAGTACTCTTGTAGGTATAGAAACATGTTCTCAGGAGAGGGATAAAATCTAATTTATGTGGATGGGTAAATCTTATGTCTTCCCCCTTTCTTCTTTCATTGTCATCTACTCCGTGTCTCCATTGTGCAACCTGTGAGGTGTGATGCCCACCTATAGCTGTCTATGGCTGTCAATGAGGACTCATCCATGGGCAGTCAAGAGTTTTGAGTCTACAAATGTTCAAAACTGGGCATAAAAGTACAACAGCATCATAATTGGTACTTCTTGGATGCTAGCTACTTCTAGTCATTTTCTTAACCTGTCAATCTCCTTGTGACAAGAGTGGGTCCTTGCTAGACCCACTCTTTAATTTCAGAAATACTCCTGCAGCCTCTGCTGAATACCAGCTTCTCCCCAAGGCTGCAATTGGAAGGGCCTCATGGACCATGAGTATGGGGAAATGCAGAAGCTGCCCATGTGAACACTACCATTATGTCCTTCTCCCTTTGGCCCAATAGCTTTCACTCGGTGGTTTCTTTCACTCCATCCTTTCTCCCGTGTGCCTTCTCTCTTCCTCATACTCATTGCTGGTTTTATACTCATTAATATTTTCACTGTACCAGCATGAACATTGGAGCTTCTTAGTCTTAGAGGAGGTCTACTGTTCTTCCAGGAAAAAAATAACTTCCCGGACTCTATTTGAATTGAGCTGGTGTGGGTAGCAGCAGAGAAGAAAGGAGCAGCCTGCTACAGGCAGCATTGAGACATGGCCCCAGACAGCCCGAGACAGGAGGATAGAACTGGATTTCAAACATGTTTTTTTCTGAAGCCAGTACAGGGTCAGAGCCTGGGACACCAGGACATCTAAATCATCCCAGACACCCTCCATGTGACAGCTTGAGAAGCCTGTGGACTTCCCAATGAAGCCTATGACACTCCAAGGTAGAGTTCATTTCTTAGAATAAGCTATGTAACAATGCAGTAAACTGTGCATTAGACTTTAACTTAAAATGCTCAAAATTAGGAGTGCTGTAGCTGCTTAGCTATTGACCCTGCCCACAGAGATGGCTCACGAGGTAAGTACTTGTGCAAGCATGAGGACCTAAAGTCTGGCAACCATGTGAAAAACCAGTCACGGTAAATCATGTGTGTCATCCTGGCACTGAGACAACAAAGACATGAGGGTCCTTTGGTCACTGGCCAGCCTGCCTACTCAAGTCTGTGAGTTTCAGGCTCAGTGAGATACCCTGCTTCAAAAAATAAGATAATGAGCAACTGAAGAAAGCATGAACATTAGCCTCTGGTCTCTCCATACATACATACACACACATACATATACGTATATATACACATACATATACACACATACACACTCATATATATATATATACACATACACACATACAAATACACACATATGCACATATATACATACACATACACACATACACATATATACACATGTACATATATACTCATACACACAGATACACATAAGCATACAAAAAGGAGTTCTGTATCTGGAAGCATAACTTATTATACAGAATGGTTCTTTAAAGCTGACACTTTACCCAAATTTTATTATTGGTTTAGTTTCAGTGAAGTTTTCCTAAGCACATCAGTCCTATTTTTTCCCTTCAGTGCATGTTTTCTTGAGAAACAGTACCTATTTTTGTATTGAATACCAAGGGTTCCCAGACACACACAAGTCACAAGCCCTATGGTTGGTGCAAACTAATTCTATACAGAAGAGAAGCTGACGGTCTAGGGGTGGGGGGTGTTGAGGAATTCAAATGTTTTTCTTTCGGGGATGGGAGAAAACAGCATTTGAGGTGAGGAGGGATGTGCAGGTTGGGGAATAGCTGAAGGGAACTCCAGTTGGGCTTTTTAATGCAGTGTAAGAGAGTAGTGGAGGAGTGGGACTCAGTGGTGGGACACTTGTCTAGTGTGCCTGAGGCCAAGGTTCCATGCCTAGTGTGACAAAGAAGAACACGAGGAAGGAGCTGACTGAGAGAATGGACCCAGATTGGCACATGAGGATTTTGGAAGCTTTCCTGTTGACCCTCCCTCACCTCTAGGAAACCCTAGCCCTGCTCATGGCTGGTTTTGGTATTGGTGCTAGATTTGTTGGGCATAAGATTTGCAAAGTTGACTATATATTTGAAAAACCACCATTACTTGTGAGTGCATCAGTGTCTAATAGGGTTGGCTTTCTCTGCAAGCAGGCCATACAGAGTCACAAATCACATGCAGCCAGTACTGATTTTAACCTTGCTGCCTGGCAAGCCATGCTCTCTCTCTCTCTCTCTCTCTCTCTCTCTCTCTCTCTCTCTCTCTCTCTCCATGTATGTATGTATGTATGTATGTATGTATGTATGTATGAATCTATCTATCTATCTATCTATCTATCTATCTATCTATCTATCTATCTCTATATATTTTAATTAATTAATTTTAATTTATTTATTCATCATTTATTTATATGTGTTTATGTGTTTATTTATTTATTGTATACATGATCTCACTAATAGTCCTGGATGGCCTAGTACTCATTACACAAGTAGACCAGTCCAACCTCATATTTCTGTCTTTACCTCCCAAAGAGAAAAGTACACACACAAAAAGAGAGAGAGAGAGGAGAGAGAGATGAAGTGGGGGAGGGATGGAGGGAGGGAGGGAGGGAGAATGAGATTCTGGCTCTGGCAAACTGTAGGCTCTTATAATTTGGAATTAAACATGTTGGCACATGTGCCAGGAGATACGATGGAACTCACTGTGTATAGTATCTCAGTGTCTGGATGAGCATGTGCAAGTATTCTAATGGACTTAAGAAAGTTCTAGAATGATAAAGATTCCCATTTGCCTTAAGAGAAAAAACACAATCCATGAAATCAGAAGCAGACTTAGCTTAGGTGAAGGTGGGGAGCTTTTGAGTTTGTGGGCACAGTAGATTTCTGAGGTTGGACCTGTGGAGAGGTGGGCTGGCTCCTTGGAGAGCAACTGCAAAGGCCTTGTTGATAGACCTGCTCTATACTTGCTGTGCCTTTTGGGATTTGGAGGGGCTAGAGGAGGACATTGCCCTGGAAAATTCGGAGGACATAATTTAGATTTAAGTAATGCAACAATTTCCTTAAAATTCTTGAAGAATAATACAGCTCTTTGCACTTCAAAAGAACATTATGGCTTGTCTTTTGAGCCAGTTTCAAATAGTTTTAACAGTGGAAAATTTTCAAATGACGTCTTACAAATGCCTCATCTATAGCATGGACAGAGTGTAGTTCTGATGGGTATGTGCTGGGAGAGAACTTAGCATTGGCTGTTTTATGGTTCTTCTCTTGTCTCAGCTTCTAGGAGACGCTCAGCTCATGAGACAGCCTGGTATTTTAATATGAGGTAACTGTAAAGGGATGACAACATATTTATATAAAAAAATGTATTCAGTAACACTACTGGCTTTTTATTCATATGGCTAAAAATAGGACACCAAATAAACGTCCATCTGCAGAAAAGAATCACACTGTGCTGTGTTCAGACATTGGAATTCTTACTCAGTGGTAAAAGGAAATGCCTATTGATCAGCACCAAGGTAGCTGAATCTCAAAAGCATTAAGGAAAGGATACAGGGCACAAAAGAACACACTCTTAGATTCTATTAATATTATATACAAGAACACTTTAAACTAATCTACAAAGGAAGAATCCGGAAATGGTTACTGGGGTGTCAGAGAGAAGTGGCTCAAAGGCCACACAGGGAACTCTATGGAGTGCCGGAAATCTGCTTGTCATTTGACAAGATGTTTACATTTATGTACCCAGCTGTTAAAGTTCATCAGATGGAATGCCTGAGATGGACAAAGGGATTGGCTAGAGCTTAGGCTTCACAATTCCTGATCCAGTGACCCTCCCCCTCCCCCTCCCCCTCCTCACCAGTTACACTCTCTTTTCACCAACACACTCTCCCAGCCAAGGCCCTCCTCACCTCCTTCACCACTAGGAACTCCAGAACTTCAATGTTGCTGAGATGCTTCGTAACCCCCAGGGCTGTGGAATTGCTGGCTCAGCCTTTGTCTTCTCCTGTGCTGGAAACAGCACAATGAGCACCCACACTGTTCCTCCATATACTCTGCTCCATTGCTGAACTGCTGATGGATGACACCGTACTCCAGAGCCCTGGGGAACTCCTGTTATTTGCCTCAGTTTCTCACACGGAATCATACGTGATATTCTCATCACAGAACTAAGATCGGAGTTCTAGAAACTCAATGTGGCTGAAACTCTGAATTTTGAAAATTAAGAGTTACTTTTAAACATTGATTTTTGAAAATTATGTGTCTGTATTTGTTTGAGTATGTGCTTATGAGTTAAAATACACACTCTTAGTCACTGAGCCATATCTCCAGCTTTAGAAGTGTCATTTTTATAAACATTTATTTATTTGTATTGCTGAAGAATTAGCCAAGGGTCCCTTATAGTTATAGACCTGACTTTGGATCTCAAGGGATGTAATTTTATAAAATCCAACCTGTGGTAAACCACTCACAACTGAAATAAGGATGATGGGTGCTACTGATAAATAGTCATCAAAAGTTGGAAGGGCTTTGATAGACAACACATAAGTGAAAATGCCCCCAGTTGACACCCTAACAGACACTTTGTCCCCAGTTTGCTCAACCTGGCAACAGCATAATTATTCTGGGTAATGACCAAGATGACTCTAAACTATAACATAATGGAATGAGCAAATTCATAGTATGTCACACTGACTTAAGATTTCCTTCTAAACTCTTAGCCCGAGTACTAAATGGTCTGGAATGGAAGACAGGGGACAGATTCTCCTATAGTGTCAGCAAGGAGGTTGGCCCTTTTACTGAAAAATAGTAAATGCCATTTAATCTGTGTACTGAAATGGTCTCCTTTGCTTTATTATGTTGGTTATTCCATGCGCGCTTTTGCTACTAGTTATAAAAATGTCACCGTTTCTGCAGCTGCATCTTCCATCCCATAAACTCCAGCATCTCATCAGATTCATCTCCTGAATAACTTGCAGCCAACCACCTCAGTCCAAGGCAGGCTTAATCAAAGATTTTCTTCTTAATAAACATAGTGCATAAGAAAGCATGCCAACACAAGAGCCTGGAATTCCAAGCAAAGACTTAACATGTATTGCAGTTAGGGGAAATTCAGTGCAGCATTTCATACAACACAGGCTATAGGAGGCTTGCAAACAGCCAGTGTAGCCTCAGCATTTGAAATATAACCTAATCTGCACATGGTCTACCTTAGGTTTTAAGTAGTCTATCGCTAGAGGAGAAAATATCCCTTCGTGTGTGTGTGTGTGTGTGTGTGTGTGTGTGTGTGTGTGTGTGTAAGAGAGACAGACAGAGAGACAGAGAGACACACAGAGAGAGAATCTTATTATGTAGCCATGGTTGGCCTCTTCCTACAAGAGCTTCCTCCCAAAGAGACAGAGAGACAGGGAGACAGAGAGAGACAGAGACAGAGAGACAGAGAGACAGAGACAGAGACAGAGAGACAGAGAGGGGGATATAAAGTAGGGAGGGTGAGGAGGTGCAGGATCTAGGTGGAGATTAGGGAGGGAAAGCTAATCAGACATTTTGTATGAAAAATATTTTCAATTGAAAAAGAAGATCTTAATAGCCATTAGGGCGGTGGACTGGGCTCTTGAATAGGAGCCACCTGAGCCATCAAAAATCTGCATGTCTTCATAGCAAGGTAACTCACCAGTCTGACGCTTCGTGTGTGTGTGTGTGTGTGTCTGTGTGTCTGTGTGTCTGTGTGTGTGTGTGTCTGTGTGTGTGTGTGTGTGTGTGTCTGTGTGTGTGTGTGTGTGTCTGTGTGTGTGTGTGTCTGTGTGTGTGTGTGTCTGTGTGTGTGTGTGTGTGTGTGTGTGTGTGTGTGTGTGTGTGTGTGTGTGTGTGTGTGTGTGTGTGTGTGTGTGTGTGTGTGTGTGTGTCTGTGTGTGTGTGTGTCTGTGTGTGTGTGTGTCTGTGTGTGTGTGTGTGTATCTGTGTGTGTGTGAGTGTGTGTGTGTGTCTCTGTGTGTCTGTGTGTGTGTCTGTGTGTGTGTGTGTGTCTGTGTGTGTGTGTGTCTGTGTGTGTGTCTGTGTGTCTGTGTGTCTGTGTGTGTGTGTGTGTGTCTGTGTGTGTGTGTGTGTGTGTGTGTCTGTCTGTGTGTCTGTGTGTCTATGTGTAGGAGTAGACCCATGAGTGTGGATGTGGATATACTTAGTATCTCAAGGGTCATTCGTCAAGTGCTTGACACCTCTTGTTTGAGACAAGGTTTATCATTAGCTTGCAACCTCACTGTCAGGCCTGGCTAGCTGGCTTCCAAGAGTCTCGGGATCTTCTTGTCTCTCTGCCTTCCATAACATAGTTTGAATTTACACACATGCACCGCCACACATGACTTTTGATGAGGGTGTTGGGGATCAGAACTCAGGCCCTCATCATGCTCAGGAGGCAAGGCCTTTATCAACTGACCTAGCACCCCTGCACCTTCATCTCTCCACCCTTCTAAGTAGGACAGGCAATCAATGGCCCAAGTATAAGCAAACACAGAAGCTCTGTCTGTACGGTCCCTGAGAAGTTTCAGAGTAGGGGCTTTCATCTCTGTATCTGTTCCTTCAGAGATGGAATGCTTTATTTTCCTCACATTCATGACAGGGTGGCCAGGAAAGAGGGTTGGTTGAATCACCTGACATTCCTGGTACGAGGTGCAGGGAAGTGGCCACCTCTGGGCAGCTCCGTTAAGAGAGAGGGCTTAGTCACTCTGAGGTCTGTCACTCTGAAGCTCAGGCTGCAGAGCACAGTGCATTGTAGAATTAAATTTGCTGCCTCTTGTCATGTTGAGGGTCCTCTCTGCTGACAGCACTGTTGATTGAGTAGTCATGTTTTTTTTTTCTCCATGAAGAGTATTCACTGGCTTCTTGATATCTGCTACCTAGCTGTTGGCCACCATGGTCATCTCTCTCTCTCTCTCTCTCTTTCTCTCTCTCTCTCTCTCTTTCTCTCTCTCTCTCTCTCTCTCTCCACCTGTCCATCTGTCTGTCTCTCTCTGTCTCTGTCCTTGTCCTCTCTCTCTATCTCTTTCTCCCTCTCTGTGTGTGATATACTTGCTTGTGTGGGTGTGTACATACACATGTGGAGACCAGAGGTTGACATCAGGCTCTCTCTTTGAGTCTGAAACCCATCAGTTTGTCTAGGTAGGCTTCAAGGCTCTGCCTGTCTTCACCACCCCTGCAACCTTCACTCCCCCTAGTACACAATGATGTCACAGACACGGGCCTCTATGCTCAGCTTTTACAAGGATGCTGGGGATTCAAATTCAGATCCTCAGGCTTGCATAGCAGGCACTTTTATTAACTGGGTTGTCTCCCCAGGCTCAGTTCAGAACTCTGAGAAGGCGCCACTGAGAGGACACTTATTAAGACTGTAGGGAAAGACTTGCATTCTCGATGTTGTGTGCAGTTATGTTTATGTGAAGGCCCCAACAGTGATGACTGGGTGTAGCTGTTTCTGAGAAGCTGCTTAGACATTCGGGGCCTATTTGGACCCAGCTGTGCTTATACAGCCAAGTCAGTAAGAAAGATGTAGCTTCTTAACTGCCTGCTGGTCTTTTGGTGGCTAAGAAACACAAAAGGAGCCCTTCCCTGCCTCCATTCCATAATAGACTCTTAACATCTCCCACCTGCCTCTCAGGTCCAGTCCATCCCACGGGTGGGGAGCTTGGGAGGCAAGAGGGTCAGTGTTCACGAGTGTCACTTATTACTTGGAGGAGAAAAGGCTGACTGTTTAATACAGTTTTGCTTAGCTTCCGTCCCAAGCCCAAAGAGCAGTGTTTAAATTTTATCCCCAAAATGTTCTGTGTTGCTCCATGTTTATATTGTTTAAAGAGTCTGCCACAAACTCTGAAGCTGTCCTGGGAGGATCTTAAGATAAAGCATAGGAAAGAAAAACAGTTTTTTAATTCAAAGTCTTTTCTTTATTTTTTCTTTTATTTTTTATTAGATATTTTCTTTATTTACATTTCCATTGTTTTCCCCTTTCTTTTTTCTCTAAAAAAATCCCTATTCTCTCCCCCTGCCCCTGCTTACCAACCCACCCTCTTCTGCCTCCTGGCCCTGGCATTTGCCTACATTGGGGCTTAGAGCCTTCATAGGACCAAGGGCTTCTCTTCCCATTGATGACTGACTAGGCCATCCTCTGCTACATATGCAGCTGTAGTCATGAGTCCCATCATGTGTACTCTTTGGTTGGTGGTTTAGTCCCTGGGAGCTCTGGGGGTACTGGTTAGCTCATATTATTGTTCATCCTAAGGGACTACAAACCCTTCAGCTCCTTGGATCCTTTATCTAGCTCCTTCATTGGGGACCCTGTGCTCAGTCCAATGGATGACTGTGAGCCTCTACTTCTGTATTAGTCAGGCATTGGCAGATCCTCTCAGGAGACAGCTCTATCAGGCTCCTAGGGGCCAGCACTTGCTGGCATCCACAATAATGTCTGGGTTTGGTGATTGTATATGGGAAAGATTCCCAAGTGGGGCAGTCTCTGGATTGTCATTCCTTCAGTCTCTGCTCCACACTTTGTCTTTGTAACTCCTTCAATGAGTATTTTGTTCCCCCTTCTAAGAAGGATAGAAGTATCTGCACTTTGGTCTTTCTTCTTCTTGAGTTTTCCAACTCAATTCTTCACAGAGTTAGAAAGAGTAATTTTCAGATTCATCTGGAATAACAAAAAACCTAGGATAGTGAAAACTATTCTCAACAATAAAAGAACTTCTGGTGAAATCACCATCCCTGACCTCAAGCTGTACTATAGAGCAATTGTGATAAAAACTGTATGATATTGGTACAGTGACAGGCAGGTAGATCAATAAAATAGAATTGAAGACCCAGAAATGAACCCACACACCTGTGGTCTCTTGATCTTTGACAAAGGAGCTAAAACCATGCTAAAGGAAAAAAAGACCTCATTTTCAACAAATAGTGCTGGCTCAACTGGCGGTTAGCATGTAGAAGGATGCAAATCAATCCATTCTTATTTCCTTGTACAAAGCTCAAGTCCAAGTGGATCAAGGACCTCCACATAAATCCAGATACACTGAAACTAATAGAAAAGAAAGTGGGGAAGAGCCTTGAGCACATGGCCACAGGGGAAAATTTCCTGAACAGAACACCAATGGCTTATGCACTGAGATCAAGAATTGACAAATGGGACCTCATAAAATTGAAAAGCTTCTATAAAGCAAAGGACACTGTCAGTAGGACAAAATGACAACCAACAGATTGGGAAAAGATCTTTACTAATTCTATATCTGATAGAATGCTAATATCCAATATATACAAAGAACTCAAGAAGTTAGACTCCAGAGAACCAAATAACCCTATTAAAAATGGGGTACAGAGCTAAACAAAGGTATTCAACTGAGGAATACTGAATGGCTGGAGAAGCACCTAAAGAAATGTTCAGCATCCTTAGCCATCAGGGAAATGCAAATCAAAACAACCCTGAGATTACACCTCACACCAGACAGACTGGCTAAGATTAAAAACTCAGATGACAGCAGCAAGGTTGTGGAAAAAAGAAGAACACTCCTTCATTGCTGGTGGAATTGCAAGCTGGTACAACCACTCTGGAAATCAGTTTGGCAGTTCCTCAGAAAATTGGAACTAGTTCTACCTGAGAACCAAGCAATACCACTTCTGGGCATATACCCAGAAGATGCTCCAACATGTAATAAGGACACATGCTCCACTATGTTCATAGCAGCCTTATTTATAATAGCCAGAAGCTGGAAAGAACCAAGATGTCCCTCAACAGAGGAATAGATACGAAAATGTGGTACATTTACACAGTGGAGTACTACTCAGCTATTAAAAACAATCATTTCATGAAATTTGCAGGGAAATGGATAGAACTAGAAAATATCATCCTGAGTGAGGTAACCCAATCACAAAAGAACACACATGGTATGCACTGATAATTGGATATTAACCCCGAAGCTTGAAATATCTAAGATACAATCCATAAACCACATGAAAGGAAAATTTTAAAAATAGAGGAAAATGATTCAGATGTAAAGTCATTATCTTGCTAGCTGGTGTCGAGAATAGTGAACAAAAATGATCATATTACTAAAGAATGGAGAGATTGCTCTCTTCACTTTGAAATCAGGGTGTAACAGTATTTTATTAAACAAAAACTTATATTCAACTTATAAATTGTAAGGTTTTTATCACCAACTTAGAACCAAAATGCATATTTAAATTGACTTGGTTTTGTTAAACTGTGAAATGTATGTGCATGCATGTGTGTGCATGTGTGTGTATGTGTGTACATGTGTGTATGTGTGCATGTGTGTGTGCATGTATGTGTGTGCGTGCATGCGTGTGTGTGTGTGTGTGTGTGTGTGTATGTGTGTGTATGTGTGTGTGTGTGTAAGCATGCATGCTCTACTTGGGATTGGATTTAGGGGCTCATAGATGTTACTCCATTGACCACTGATCTGCAACTTCAATCCACAAAGTGTCCTTTAAACACAAAGGATAATTCTTAAGCTGGGTTGCATTACTCTGGAATTAACTCTTTTTTTGCTTAAAAATGTCTGAAAATGTATAAGACATATTCACTATTCATTTACATTTCCAGCAAGATGCAGCTAATCAGGGCTTCAAAAGATAAAGTTAGATTGAATTCACATGCAGTTTTCAGACATACTACAAAGGGCTCTGGTGTTTCCATTTACCCAGTGTCCATCAGTGCAAGCATCTTACAAAGCTATGGCGCAGATTCACAGGGAGAGTATTGATATTGGTTCAGCCAACGTATTGAACAATGCCATTAACATAAAGTTCCCATGGAGTGTTGTTCTCTTATAGCTGTCTCTGATTCCGAGGTCCACTAACTTGAACTCTGTTTCCATAATTTATTATTTGAAAAATGTTATATGAATGGGATTAATTAGTGTGAGACCTTTTAAGAGTCATTCTTTCCCTCAATGTGTCTTGCCAAAAAATTCATCCAAGTTACTACATCTATTGCCAGTCTTTTGTTTTGTACTGCTGGTAGCATTCTATAGCATGGCTCTCCCATTCTGGGTATCAACTTACTTATAAATCATCTCAGCTATTTCTTTGTTTTGCTCATAAAGAAAACAAACAAACAAAATCAAGAAGAGTTATTTTAAATTACAGAAATGTTTATAACTGTGTCTTATTGTAGAATATTAAAGGGGAGGAAGAGTAAGATAAAGAGCTGAGAGCCATTTGAGGATAAAACAAAGTATCAATCATGGTGGACTAGCTCAAAGTAGCTCGATTGTGCAAATGGAGTGTATTTATGGTATTTAATCAAACTTAAGTACATGATTGGCCATTGTCTGCAATAGAATCTAAGAATAGGTCTTTGGGGCCCACATTTCCATTTCTGCTCTCAACCTAGCTGATTGCCCACTAAACTGTTAACATCCACTTGTCTTAGGCGCTGCTGGCACATCGTGCTGTGTTTGTTGAAGCTGGCGACGTAGAAGTTCGGCTGCCAAACACAATTGTGGGGTGTTTTAAAAACATTAACTACCCTGTGCACTTGGCATCGCTGATGAAGGGCTTAATGAAATAAACATTTGCTTATGAACTGAAGTGCCACTGTGGGTACTGGAAGGGAAGCTTTTTAGTTAATTGATAGATGGTAGGAAATCAGTTGAGGGACACTCAGAAACACATGGCTATAGTGGGAGGAAGTACAAAAGGCTTGCCTGATGTTCCCCAGACCTCACACAGTGTGATGTGTCTGCTCAGGCCCCACAGTAGCCCTGGCAGGGACAGAGGAGCAGAATGGCCTTCCATCTGCCCTGCAGATGCAAGGGGACTGTTACCTGTGGGTATTTTTACCATACAATTCCCAGAACTTTTCCTGACAAACACATTTTAGAATAGGCATTAAAATGTAACCTGCTTAGTTTATATTAGATTTGAACAATATTTACAAAATTCTGCGTTAAACTCACTAGAATCTTTTAGAAATACTGTTATCCGCCCTTTGGGCTTTGGGGGACAGCCAGAGAAATTGCCTTGCAGAAGCCAGTTTAGTCAAAACATGCTCCACGGGGATGGGAGCTAGAATTGAATCTCATTTGTCCTATCAAGTGGGAAGCCATGCAAAGAACAGCAGAGGGGGAACATAGATAGGCCAGCGGAGGGGACGTAGGTAGCTGTATGAAGGAAGGACAGACGGAACTGCAGAGATCTGGCAGAACAGATCCTCAACCTCTTTTGTGGTCTTGGAGCCTAGTTAGAGCCTGGCCCCAGAAGGGATTGGGAAAGTATTTTTATCATGAATAAAACACAAGGGTAAGAAACAATCTGTAACCACTTCCCAGGCTATGATGGAAGATGCCTGCCTCAGACTGCAGTGTCCTTTGTGCTGACTCTCTGGCCACAGAACATACTCTTTCTCAACTGATATCCTTAGTCTTCCTTCCCTGGGTCCGCCAGAGCAGTTCCTTTAGGAAGGTGACTTCTTCCCTGCATTGGTCCTGGGCTCTCTGGGGTTCTACATGGCTGCCAGATGTTGGGCTCTCTCCATTCTCTATCAGGTCTCTGTTGCCGAGTGGTCAAACTTCTAACATGGTGAGTCTCAGGACCTTCAAAAGGTATAGTGACAGAAGTCTCTGTACCTTCCAAAATCTAAGACCTAGAAGTGCTTCTGTTCTCATGTCACTTTTAGTTAAGCAGGGAGGGTACTCAACTCCACCTGACAGTAGCTCTCTAGCACCAGCTCAGTGTCCTGAAGCTTAATGTGCAGTTGAGTCTGTTAACCGGTGTCAGTGCACCAAAGCACTCCAGACACCACCTGCAGGTGGAACACGCCCAAGTCACCCACACTCCTGCCTGGCTGTATTTGGAGGCTCGCCTTCAGGTTCAATGATTCAGTAGCTCAGCAAACATCACCTCCCTGGTGTATCACTAACCTGGAAGATGTTAAATCCTCCCCAATCAACAGTATCCTTCCAGACTTTGTTGTGTGGATATGAGTGATGATTTCACTATTGACTATTGATGATGAACTCAGTATCCTGTTTATTCTTTCACTAGAGGTTAAGAAACAGGCTGAGATTCCAGCCTTGTAGTTACACGTGGTCAGCACCTCCCTTGAATTACCTAAGGACCTGTCTTGAGCCACCTTCGCAGAACAAACCAGGATGCCGCCCCAAAGTTATTCATTGGTAATAATCTATAATGCTCCCATCACTCAGGAGTTTCAAGCAGTACTCAAAGCTGTGTGCCTGGAGCAGGCACAAAACCAGAATAGACTTGTTATGACACCATAAGGGGGAAGCGAGAGAATGTGTAACTGGCTTCCACCTACAACTCTGGTCCTTTGGAGACAAGTCAGCCTATTACCTTATACAAAATGGATAGGATTTGGAAAGTGGCTGTTTCCCCGTTAGTTACTTGGACATGGCCCTCCGTGTATATTCCGTTTACCCCTAGAGCAGGTTCCCACAAAGCAGGTGTTATGACTTGTGTGTCCATGCCACAGTAGATAAGTAAGGAAAAGTTGTTGCAGCCAAATGTGCGAGGGGGCAGGAGAGCAATGGGTATCAACCTGGTGCTGGGCTTATTCCATTGCCATTTACCTGGCTTGGGTTTCCCTGACTCCCTCATGCTTAGCTCTGCCCTGGGGAAATGTGAAACTCCTCATTTTCTACCCGCCACTTCTGTGCTCCTGCCTTCCCTACCATCACATTCTGTTCTCCCAACCTTGAGTGGGACCTCCTGGTTTTGCTTTTTCTTCTGTTCTTCTCGGCTGGATTCCATGTCCCTCCTCTTCCCTCCCTTCAGCCATTTTTTGCTGGATTCTCAAATGCTTTTTCAATTCAGTTCTTGCTACAAAGCTATTTTCGGGTCTGGCTATGGGATTTTTGGCTTCATTATTTCCCCAGGCCTAGCATGGAGGGTCCTCTGGGAGCTTTCTCTGAATCTTTTCTTTTAGGACTCCACAGTCCATATGGGCAACATGGCTAAAATGATCACGTTGTCCCGGGAAGAGAATCATTGTCTCCATTCAAATATTTAAAATCCTTAATGATCTCAGGCCTTGAATTTTATTTGTAAAGAATATATTCTGACAAGTTGCTAGAGACAGCATGTAATATGAAATTCTCTACACCCTTCTCAACAGTCATCCTTATGGGGTAATTTCATCTCCTCTCTGTCTCAGGGTTACAGCATAACTGGAATCTTCAAGCACAAAACACTTTTATATCCCTCCCACATCCCAGAGCTACCTCGGAGTTTAGCCTTAGGCAACAACCAACTAACTGTGCCTTGAAGATAATTCTCTGGGGAGTTAATTAGGTTAGACTGAATAATTTATGGTGCAGTTTTGGTGAATTAAATAGGGAAAAGATTTTTCAAGAGTCAAATGTTGAAGCATCCCTTCCCATTATGTCAGCTCTTATCGCCACTTTCTTAATGCTATACATTAAAACAAAACAAGCCAGGCCTGTTTTGACAGATTTACGACCATTAGTTAAATCTGAGTATTTATTATGAGTTAACCATTCCACAGGACTTCATGGAGGTTTGAGTTGTGATTGTATACTGAGTGTGTATGTGTGTGTGTGTATGTGTGTAGTAAGAGATGAAGCCTCCAGACTAACCTCAGGTTCATTATCTTACCTAAACTCTTTTGTATAATTAGAATTATAACTTTATAATTCTTATCTGTATTCTTCAGAACTCTTTATACAAGATGGTATAACTTTTGGGCCATTGCTTGTAACTAACCATCTACTTACCTGTCTTATCCATTGAACCCAAGCAACAGAGACCTGAGCACTATTGGCTTCATTTGTTACCCAGCATTTAATTAAGAAGGTACTGTATCCTTGGCCCTCTCTGTCCACGATTTTCATATAAAAAGATTCGGTGCATGAGAGCACAACAATATTTGAAAGAAGTGTATCTGTAGCAAGTACTGACTCCATGTCATTATTTGCTTAAGAATGTAATATTACAGCTAGTTACATAGTGTCTTAAGCATTAGTATTGCATGCAATCTAGAGATGATGTGAAGTACAGGAGAGGATGTATGTAGACTATACACAAATATTGCATCATTTTCTATAAGTGCCTTGAAAAAATCTATAGAGTTGAGTGTCTTTGGGGGTTCCAGAACCAAAGCTCCATGGGAATAAATGTACAGTATATTTGATGCTAGCAGTCCAAAGACAAATTACCCTTTATGTCACGTATAATTTTGTCTTCATCCAACATTTGACATGTGCATTTTCTACGCACACTCTTTTTTCCCTATAGACAACAGAAATACAGCCATTGTCAGGCATCACACAACCGTGGTGTGGTTCAGCTTTAACCTGTCTTAGAAACAAGGTGTGTCTTGTCCACAGGCTTCTCTCTGTCAAACACATCCTGCACTATCAGCTTCTAACAAACTTAGATCTTGGTATCTTCAACTGTGTTTTCCTCACTCAGCAAATTCTGTAGGAAGGTGTTTGGCACTTTGCCTGTGGTTTTATCTGTTTGTTTCTTTTGTTGTGTTTTCACCTCAAAGCTACATTGTGAGGTTTCCTTAAAGTATGGCTGACTGCCAAGCATTGAGATGGCTTTGCAAAGTGCCTGGAAGACCAAGCTGTGGCTGAAGCAAGAATATGTTCATCTGTTATTGGGGGAGAGGATCCTAGTCAGCAGTTGCTGCCCGGTAACAGATGAACACATCCCTGCTTCAACCATAGCTTGGCCTTCCAGGAGCCTTGCAAAACCACCATCAACTCGCAGATTCTTTTTTAGCTCATGTGGCAGCTATGTTTTACTTTCCTCATGGAGTTTCGAGGTCTTGGCCTTATTTTCCCATGGCCTTTAACCCTTGCCCAGATCCTTCACATTTCCAATGCTTTGAAGTTTTTATCCTTTCTGATAATGCTGTTTTGCCTTCTGTGGATTTTGAAATGTTCTTTTGCTCCTCAGCTATTCCCTCTAAGTTAAGGAGCTGAAAGATTATAGAATTTCCAAGGAAAGTCAGTCAACTTTGATCATATTGATGAATGAAGTATATGTTTTATTATTATTATTACTGTTATTATCATTATTATGCTATTAGCTTATCTTCAGAATATAGAAGTTGTGCCGTATGCCATGTACAAATGAAGTGTTATGATGCTTCCTGATTCTCATTTTAGGGCATTAACTAAACTCCTTTCCTAGGCCTGACTCCATTTCTCAATCTCTAAGTTTGTTAGAAGCTGATGGTGTAGGATGTGTACCTCTCCCAGGGGTTCCATCCATAGAGGGTGTAAGTGTATTGTACATTCTAGTCTCTGCTGGACCTAGTGGGTATGCTAATATTGCCCACACCTCTCCAATTAGGTAAGATTGTGAATGTGTGTGCTTCCTGTATTTCACTCATCAACATGAAGAATATACACATAGATAATAAATCAAATGTCTACCTTCTAGAAACAACTTTACTATTTAGGCTTTCAGGAAACATTATAACTTAGACCTCACAGAAGTGGTTTCTCCACAGTGGATTACAACACTGTGGGCTTAGCATCCTCCCTTAGACAGAAGTCTGGGCAACCATTTCACTGGGTTGGATGAAGCCCATTTGGCACCGTAGCATCCAAATTGATTTCTCTTGGCTGAGTCATTCTCCTTCCTTTGCTTCCTAATCATGTATGTCAACCCCTGGGTTTTCACTTTTGCTTTGCTATTCTGAGTGTCTTCTACTGTCAGCTTGGACTGTGGGGCATGTGCACCAAGGCCATCTGGTGATATCTCATTACCTCTTAAGATTGTTGCTCACCTCTGGGAGATGCGTTTCTATGTGTCCATATCTACTGAGGCTTTTGTCTCTATGCAATCTGTCTTTCTTTTTATATGTGGTGCCTACTTCATTGGAAATAGCCTCTCTTTTAGGAAATGATGAACGGACTTTTCACTAAAACCAGCACATCATTGTCCTGGAGTTGCCTGGCATGGTGTTCTAACAGTTCAACACTGTTGAAGCTCCTGGGTAAATCATACAGAGGCATTTCTATTGCCTTTTGTTCTTTCTATATAAAGTTGTTAATTATATCCCTATGCAAATCAAGGCAGGAATGTACCATTTAATAAATGCATTAGTCAGGGTTCTCCAGAAGAGTGGAATCGATAGGATGGACAGATAGATTCATAAGAGAAGATATATTATGGGAATTGGGTCACATTATCATAGATTATGAGAAGTGTCATGGTCTTCAGGCTGGAATACCAATAAAGCTGCTGGTTGTAACTCATTTGGAAGGTCTGAAAACCAGGGCATGTAATAGTATACCTCCCAAGAACTGGCTCAGTCATTCAAGGCTAAAAGACAACAGGCATTTCAGCATTAGAAGAGAAAGAATAAATTTATCTCTCCACCTTTGTATTTATCAGATTGGGTGATACTGGTCCATGTTAGTGGAGATGAATCTTCTCTGCTCAGCCTACTGATTCAAATGCCAATCTGTTCTGCAAGGAGCCCCAAAGTCACATGAAAGTCATCTTTTAATAGCTCTTCCTGCATAGCTCTTAATCCAATCAAATTGATGAATATAAATGAACTATCACACTGTACTTCATGTACATTTTTAAATGGCTTAAAATTTAAATCTATAATTCTTATACATGTATAGTGGTAAAGTCACTATTAAATTATAATTTCTTTTGGTCTATGTATCCGTGTTCATGTGTCCATATGTGCGCGCATGTGTGTAGAGGGCAGAGGGCAGTGTTGTAAGTCTTCCTTAATTGCACTCCACCTTAGTATTTGAGAAAATGTCTCTCACTGAACCTGGAGCTCACTGATTAGCTGGACTGAGTGGCCAGCCAGCCTTGGGCATGCATACAACCCCAGGTCTTCATGCTTCCATGGCAACTGACCATTCTCTCCATCACCTGGTGAAGTCACTACTATTGAGTTTGTCAGTGTCAAGGTCAAAGTTAATGTTTTGAGGCTTTCTTTATGTTTACCATCTTATCACAGAAACCCTGACCTTTTTGATGATAAACTTTAAGGTATTTGAGTGGCCAAATGTACAGCCTGGCCTATTAGTGGAATGGCTTTCTTGATTCTCACTCCAGCTCAAGCTCAAGTTTTCTGGCTGTTTCTGTGGGTTCCCACACAGATCCAGAACACTTTCTCAGCTGTGGGATACGAGCATGGAATTAAATGGCTCTCCAACTCTTGGCTTCTCTGAATTCTTTCCCCCTCTTCTGTATTCTATACTTCCTGGAATATCTTTTGTATTTAATATTATAAATTTATGTCTTTTATATTTAATATTATAAAATTGTCTCCACCTTAAAAACTGTTCTAGCATGAGAAAGCCATAGGAAATAGTTAACAAAATTGTACACTGAGCAACCTAACATTTTTCTTGGTTTGTTTTTCCTCCAGTAAACCTCTTTTTCCCTTATCATGACAACTTTTTGGGGGGGTGGGTGGACTGGTGGGTGATACTGATATTTAGAAAGGAGGAGAAATGCAGAATTGCGAAGTTAACAACAGATGGTTAAACAGAGCCATTTCAGGAGTGTTATTAAAATAACAAATCTATTTTCCTCAATAGTAGGCTTTCTTAAGTATTTAGCCTTATACCTTCTGCTGAAATAGAAGAAGGAAGAGGAGGAAGGGGAGGGAAAGTCAAAGAAATGCTTGGAATGTTCTTACATGACCTCCATTTCTTATTGTTCCTAGGGGTTTAATTTGGACAGTCATATTTATCTGAGGTTGAATGCAGGGACATTTGTTGAATCAAAGTGCCTGACAATTACTATCTCCCCCCAAAGGTAAGCTTTCTCAGTCCAGCCCTCCCAGAGTTGCCCTCACCCCCACCACCGAGTGACCTTATGGGCACTTGTCAAAGATGTACTGGAGCAAAGCACCTTCCTCCTGACTGATGGATGATAACTCTGCTCTAAGTAGACCTAATTCACACTCCTGCATCTTTAGAGCAGAGACAACGTACTCATGGATAGCTCAGAGGAGAGGGACTGTATATAGTCCGAGAGCCTCACACCTTCAACACATAGTGGATATATGGCTTAGAAAAGGTATTTAATTTTTTTTAATAACTTAAGCATAAAAAGCAGACAATAAGGAAGCAGAAAACTTAGCAAGCTCATAATGATAGTAACCTTGAAGCTTTTGGTATACAAATATTCACTTAAGTTAATATGTCCATTCCCTTACCTGCTTACTAGAGGAGTCTCTCCCCTGAGATATACTCCCAGGTATTTCCAAGTAAAATGAGCTGAGGATGTCTTGTTGGTTCTCCTTTGTTTTATTATTCTGATCCTGCCTCTGTGCTGTTTCTTAGTCTACACTCAACCCCATGTCCTTTTTTACAAAATTTAAATTGCTTTTATTTGTTTACTTCTATTGAGAACTTTATGCATGCATGCATTTTTCAATGAAGGATTGCACTTGAATTGTAGTAGCTCATAGATACTGGTGAGAGAGAGTCTTGCCCAAACTTGGGGAGCTCCAGATTCTCAAACGATCCAGACTTAGGACCCTGTGGGGTCCAGCTGTCTTTCCAACTCCAGTTTCCCATCTTCAGTCACGTGCTCGAGACCTTATATACCCTCTTTGTAAATCCTTTCTGCAGTGGGAGAAATTCCATCTTTGCTTACAAACAGGTTCCATGGCGGTGTGTTTCCTTCTCCTCTCCTCCCGTCCTCTCTCTGGGTCTCTTTGTTGTGTTTTCGGTGCCACTTTCCAAACCAGTTAGTTGGGAATACACTGGAAGATTGAACCTCAGCAAATGTGGATCAGTCGACTTTCCCAGAGCATTAGGAATAAAAGACAGAGACCATCTTGGCCATGTACGTTCATTAGCCTGGCTTCAGTCACTGTGCAGTATTTTGAAAAAGAAATGGTCCTGCCGGGCTACTTTCATATGGTTCACACATTCCTTGTGTGACATAGAGATCTTTCTCTTCCAACATGCGGCCCTATGAGGTCAATTCTAGAAGTCTTCATCTGAAAGTCAGAGGGGAAACTGTTCAGTTCCCACATTCACCATTTACTGTAGCTCTCTAGTGGAAGCCACGTGGATGTCCTCTCATATAGTTCAAGTTGAACACCATTTACCTACCTATAGATAATGATCTCAAGTTAAGACCTCAGAATCCCTAGACAATGACAACCCCAAGCTCTAAGTTCATAGCTGTAAGCTATTTCAACCATCTCCCCTAATAATCTTATTAGCATCAGAAATCAAACTCAGCACAATGGAGTATCCAAGGTTTTTAAGAAACTCTTAAGAAGACTAAATGTACACTATGTCATTATAAATCACAATGTCACACTTATAGAAAGCACTGAACATAAAATTTACATTATTAAAAAACCCATAAGTACCTGTAATCATCAAATTGTCTGGGCCTGCTGCATAATGGGAATGAGAATACAGTCTCCATCACCTGCTATTGAAAGCTAGACCACAAAGTGTCAGATCGACCAGGATGCCTGTAGGGATGGAGAAGATGAATAGATCCCAAGCAGCTCAGAAACATGAGTGTGCTAAGGTATGTGTGTGTGTGTGTGTGTGTGTGGGTGGGTGGGTGGGTGCACTGAGATGTGGGGGATGCTAAGGTTGGGGCAATGCCTCCCTCACCCTTTTCTGGTAGAATCACCTATGCATCCTCCCTGGTTAAGATCTGACACTATTGGGCAATCGCATGTTCCTACTCTCTGGACTTTGGATCTCAGAGAAGGCTTACAGAGACCAAAACAACCCCGGGGAAAGTATCAAGGCAACCATGTTGATGGCTGGTGCTGGTACCTCAGGTGGACTGTCTCTGAGAAATACCTGCTGCCTGGCCACTCTCAGGTCTGCTGGGTTTTCTAATACTCTGTCTTTTCTCTGACCTTGAATAGCTTTCCAGGAAACTCCTTTTCTACCTCATATATCAGACAATATATGTTTGCAACCCTGACCCAGTGTAAGCCAATCCATATTGTTTATGTGCCTTTACTTGGTCCCCAGTCATGCCTTCTGCCTAGGCATCCAAAAGACTAAGAGCTGCTGGCTGCACGTAAGGAAACCATGCTTGTTTAGGGTTTGAAATTCATTATAATGAGCAGAGAGCAAAGAAGAAATTCCGAGTCTACCAAGCATTAAAACACAATTAAAGTTGTTTGTAGGGTAGAGCTTCAACTAAGCACTGGTTTATTTCTATTTTCTGCTTATTTATTCAACAATAGGATGAGGGAAATCCACAGCAAGGAGAAAAAGAAACACAGGGAGGATGCATGTGTTGAATAAATTATTAGAATCTAGAACACATAACTCTTTAGTATTCTTTGTAAGAAAGCCTTGCATTTCTCAGGCAGATTTCCAGCTCCCCCCCCCCCAACTTGGTGTTCTGTGTCTACACTTGCATACTTAAATAACAAATTTAAAATCACATAAAAGTGGTCCAGGGTTTTTTTCCCCCCACTTGACTTTCAGTTGTTTCAATTCAGTGAGACTTGTTAAGGAAACTAATGTCACCCAGCCATTCCAAAATGAAGATGAGAAATTCTTAAATCCAAGCTGAGAAGGCCCTAGTGTCTCTTGATGGAATTGTCCTGTAGATCCTTTGCCAGACACCTCCTCACTGCTAAGCTGTTCCCTGAATGTGAAGCTGACATGATGTGTCAGTCACCAACAGCCACACATTAGCATGACATTCAGCTGGACCACTGGCAGATGTCCCATAGGACAAAAGGGACTATCCCTCAGTGTCACCATACTTGGAGGATACTTGGTGCCTTCAAGAACCCAAGGCTGGCCACTGGTCCTTGAGAAGCCAACTAAAACAGCCAAGTTGAGAGTGCGAAGCTGGAGAAGATTTATTCTATGTGGTCACATTAGAAGAGGAAGCAGGGACATTCCAATGGCTTCTCGCACTGGCTTCCTACCTTGGCCTGACAGGTTTTGAATTTGGGCAGACTGGCTCTGGACCTCAGGTGTATGGGGTACAGAACATTTAGAGTTATTGTAGTGAGCTGTCTCCGTCATTCCTTCACCTGAGTGGACTTGATTTTAATGTGGGCAATGTTGTTTGACCACTGAAGTCTGTCCATGTAAAATGTGTGATGGTCCTTGTCAGTTTGTAGCCAATTGTTTTAAACACTGCTTTTCTATCCACCGGTGGTGCCATATTTTCCCAGTCAGGTGGTAATGAGTAAAGCCAGAGTCATTTTCTGTTTAAGTTTCAAGTGGACATCTAGACTCTTGATCATATTCTGAGGCTGCCTTGTTGGTTAAAGCTCTCACCAGAGCCATCTTTTACTCCAGCTCCTGACACTGACATAGGAGGGAACAATGCCCAGCTAAATAAGGTAGCGTAGCCTTTAGTGATCCAGTCTCTCTTTCTCTGATCCCTTTATGACTCACGTGTTCTGGGGTCTGACTGTTCTCGGGGTCTGTCTCTTCTCTACATGCTGTATCTGAGCTTTTGGGGCGTCCAGGCTCGGAAGCTGGAAGTTCAGGCATGGAGCTCAAGTTCATCCTTTCTCTATGGTGGGCAGTCAGCAGTGCCCTTACAGAAAGCGTGGTCATAACTCTGAGCTCCCTTCCATTCCTCTCCTAGGAGTTGGTTCTTTGGTCAATGTCTGAAGGACTTTGAGGTTGAAGAGAGAAATTGATCTCTGTCGTCTAGGGCTGTCCTTGCGCCTGCCCTCTACACACAGCATAGAGAGCATAAGGCCAGCCAGGGTCCTCAACTCCTGGAGACTTCTTATACTCCCCAGAGATGCTCTTCCTCAGTGCACCCTTTAAAATATCTCTTCACTTCCCGTTGGCAGTGCTCCTGATGGAGATCCCACAGGCTGCGACAGCTTTTCCAGACATGGTTCTGTGTTCCTCATTTGACCTTGAATGGCATGCCAATGCCAGAAATAATCCCAGCCACCAGGATTTCTGGATTATACATTTTATATTCAGTTAAAATAATTTAGCTTTTTTTTTAATTAAAAAGAAAATCAATAAGAATCCTTAAAATTAAAGATGGTTTCACATTTAAAAACTTCTGTAAGGAGCTAGGATCATGTTGAGACCCCAAAGTCCTGACTGATATCTGTAGCAATTAAATATGAAATGCCTTTTCTGCTCTGGTAGGGCTCTCTTGATCACCATTGTTTATCCCCTTAACTTTGGGTAGCTGGGTAGCTGGTCAGCTGGAGCCCTAATAAGGAAGAATTGACACATCTCATAGCTGTTAAGACAATCACTCTTCTGGTGCTTTTTGAAAGTGGCTGATAAATGTACTAGGTTAGGACAGAATTATATGTTCCTCCCTCTGCAGGATGGTGATGTTTTTATAAGTACTGCTTGGATAGCACTGTAATTAATGGGCATCAACTTCTATTTTGGGAACAGTTCATTCTTATACCACATTTAAGAGTCATCTCTTTCTTGTGGTCATGAAGAGGTAAAAGAAAATGAGGGATAAAAATTAAAAAAAAAAAAACACCATGTTTTTAAATCAGGATTCCCAAGCAGTCTAAGTACCTATGAATTATAAATGAAAACTCTTCAGTGATTAAGATAAATATATGATGTGGTCCCCTCCTCTGCATCATCTTCTGCTGGACCTGCATGAAAATCATTCACAGGAAGTCCCCTGGCTCTGGGAGGTCACTTCTCTCTGCTTTGTGAATTTCCCAGGTGCATATCAGAGGAAGCAACACCCGTGGTGTCTCAACCATTTGGGCAAGGACTCTCTTTCTCAGAGGAGCCATCCGCAGACTGCTGATAGTCTGTTAGGGGTTTGGGGTATAACTCTTTGGAGAATAGACTTTGGAAGACTGGCAGGTGAGAAATGACAGTCTTAAGCATCTCATTATGATACAAGAGAGACCTATAAACCAAGAAATCCAAAGTCTGTCAGTCTATCTCTAAATAGGAAGCAGACATAGTCTTGGGTGGAGACTAATATTTTCTTTTTGTTTGTTTGTTTGTTTTTGAGACAGGGTTTCTCTCTGTAGCCCTGACTGTCCAGGAACTCTCTCTGTAGACCAAGCTAGCCTTGAACTCAGAGAGATCTGCCTGCCTTTGCCTCCCTAGTGCTGGGATTAAAGGCCTGTGCTACCACAGCCCAACAAGACTAATATTTTTAATCCTTCATCATGCCTTGGACTTATGGTAAAGCTTCTACTGAGATGAAGTTCACCCTTTTCTTGCCTCATCTACTCCCTTAACACAGAAGATTGACAAGAGCTGTTTCTCTTGCATCCTGCAATTCTACATCCATTTCTCAACAAACCAACGATCTCCCCTTAATCATACCCTCTTCAGGGAAGTCCTTTGCTCCCAGACAGACAAGATTCCTCTATTATATACCTCATGTCACTCACTTTACTGGTAATTTAGCAAAAATGGCCAAAAGATTCATGGAGGTCTACTTTTTTAGACCCATCAAGGCATGCTGTCTTCTCTTGCTTTCTGCCCTCTTCCCTGTTCTTAGACTGATAGGGAATACATGGAAAGTATCAACTGAGGCCATGAGCTATCCATCGTGCCCGAGATTTCATTCCAGCACAGCATTTACTCCAAATAGGGTTCAATACATTATAAATGGATGGGGAACACACGATATAAGACTTAGAAGAGAGAAAGTTGAACTCCAAAGCTCAAAAATAGAGAAAGTTCTCCAAGGGATATGGTCAGATTTGTTAAAAGAGATTAGAAACTAAAACATTAGCTACAACTTTGCAAACTTTTGATTCAAGAGCAACTAACTTTATATTAGTTTACTTTCCCTTTGTTTTTGCCATTTATGGTTCCAAACTTTGTTAAATGGAGATTATTCAAAAATAAGATTAAATAGGAAGACAAATATCTTCCTATTAATCATAAGTAGTCTTATGAAATTGTGCAATTCAGACCAATTTACTGTGGTTATTTTTTTCCCTGAGTTTTGAGTATAAAATTTTTCTAGATTATAGCTACTGGAAATTATGATGACTTTATATACATAAAATGATCCTGTATATGTCTGGTCATGGGCCATCATTAGTTGAAACTATTCAGAAACAATTTTCCCAGTCTTTCCAATGTCTCAGAAACCTTGAAACCTTTGTAAAGATGAGTCTCTATTTTCATAGATCCTTGGGATTCTTCACTTCAAATCCTGTAAAAGCCCTATGCCTGAGATGCTGCTTATAAATCTATCATTAGTCCAATAACAACTCTTATGATAAGAATAAATTATATCAATATTAAAACAAACATTTTGCTAACCACCATATACTGTTCCTGTGTTGTATTTATTTGCATTATTAAGGAAAAAATGATTCTCAAAAAAAAATCTGAACTCTAAAAAACTTAGAAATCTAAAGTAAAATGTTATTAGACTGGACTTTGGTGATAGATTGTGACAGGATAAAGGTCTCAAAGGGGTCAGTGACTTTGCCTTAGCTCAAAAACCCAGTGTGTTGAAGCATCAATTGCTTTTGTCTTGACAATTATTCCCTGTTCATCATGTTGGCAAAATGGATCATTTTACAACTTATGAGCATCCATATGCCCAACTCTGAATCTCTTCAACACCAAAAGATTGGGGGCGGTCTCCTATGTACAATTCCATGGCAGAAACAAATGTTATTTAACCAGCAAATGAAGTACAAGAAATGAGTAAAAGAAAGGAAGTAGCTTCCCCCTTCTTTTCACTAGGAGAAATTTCCTTAATCTTCATCTCTTGAGGTATATAACAGGAATCTTGTCTGTCTGGGAGCAAAGGACTTCCCCGAAGAGGCCGTGTTTAAGGAGCAATTGTTGGTTTGTTGAGAAAAGGGTGCAGAATTGTCTTGTGGATAGAGAAACAGCTCTTGCCAATCCTCTGTGTTAAGGGAATAGATGGGCCAACAAAAAGATTGTTCAAGGTCATTGTGCTGGAACCTAGAAGACATGGAAGAACATGGAATGAGAGGCAACTGCAGTGGGAGATAGAGGGTAACTGCTGGAGATACTGTAACTAGTTCAAGGCCATAGAGAGGCAAGAAATTATTGATGACCCGGAGTCTATTAGGACACACTGTAGTTCGGGTGCCAGGTGGCAGAGAGTTGGTGAATACAATGAGGAAAGGATGAGTAAATGGAACCCAGAGCCATAAAGGAGGCAGGATCAATAGAATTGGAATCAGTTGAATTTATGGAGGAAGAGTGTTAACCCTGCCCCTTGACTTCTCATGGCAGTAGCATTCATCCAGAGAAAGCTGATATAAAATAAGGATCAAAAAAAAAAAAAAGACTGAGTTTTGTTTCGAACATATTGAATTTGAAATACATCAGAGTGATATCATAAAGTTGCCACTTGTTACATGGTCCAACAAATAAATGGGATCTTAGGAAGATAGTGTGGCTGGATGCTGAACATTCCAGATTTCTAATTATGTACAAGAAACTCCAAAGCTATGGTTTTGAGTATTTCGCTCAGGAGTTTGTGATTTTGACAGGCCTTGATGTGGGCTGCTCTCTCTGCTTCTCTTGGCATTAGCGTATGTATCTTGAAGACTAAGGTGAGATCACCAAAGCTTGCTCACTGTAGTGCTCAGGATGGATGTTGGAGGATACTGAGCTAGGGCCAGTGTGCTTTGCATATGGATGCCTGGCTCCTTCAGAGCTTGGTAACTGTGATTCAACAAAAGTAGTAGTGTGAGAGTTGAGCAGAGATTACATCATCTTCGATGATGTAGATTCTGAAGTTACTCAGCCTCATTTCCATTGCATCCTACTCATCTGAGGTGAGTCACTTGGCTGGCTGTGTTCAGGGGAGCAACTGGAGTCTAAGTTTAAAAGGAATAATGAGTTTATGAATCCTTTGGGAATGTCATACAGTGTACTTTGATCATATTCTTACCCACACCACCCCTAACTCCTTCCAGATCCTTCCTTACCTCCTTACCCATCCAACTTCATGTGTTTGTTCTCCCTCCCTCTCTTCCTCTCTCCTTTCCTCCCTGTCTGTCTCTCCATTGGTCTGTCTGTCTCTTTCTCTAAGAGACGAGTCTGTGCCAGCAGGCTCCTTCCAGATCTGGCACCTGCCCTGGAGTGTGTTCAGTATGTCAGATATCACACCATTTAAGAAAATCGACTTTTGTTCTCCTAGCAGCAAACAAATGCAAGTACCACCCCACCGCCTGCTAAGGCTGGGACTTCATGCCTGTATTCCCTTATCTATGCTGGGAGTTTCTTTGGCTTGAGCTTGTGCAGGTCTTATGTGTCCTATAAGTGCCCTGTGAGTTCATACGTGTACCTGCTCTGTTGTGTCTTGAAGTCACCTGTTGCACTCCGTCTTCCTGCTCTACTGCATGGCTTACTGAGTCTCAGGAGAGTGTGTGATGACGACATCACATTTGGGACTGAGCGTGGTGGAGTCTTACCTTTTCATAGGAGTGCCGAAGCGTTGGAGAAAGTGCCTTGACACCATCCACAGATACGAGTAAGGGAGAAGACAAGCGCTGCCCTTCCCAGCTGGAAGGGATGAGGTGAAGCAGGAAGGGGCTGGTGCTCAGGAGACAGGAGGTAGTTGTTCACTTGTGAGAAAAGTCATGCATAGTAATGAATATGTGTAAAAAGAAAGCTCGGGACTAAGATAGAGTGGAGCTCGGCTTTTTTCAAGTCTTTTATTTTGAAACTTGAAACAAATTATCAAGGAAGAATATCAAGGAAGACTGGACTTATAAAATGACTAAGAAAAGGCGAGAGCAGAGTTCAGGAGCTGGTACAGTTAAGGGGCAGTTCTACCTAAGGATAAAATAGCTCATGGCAATGCTCGTTTCCACCTACACATTTTTCCTAATGGCACCTCCAGCTGTAGATTGTGCACACGGGCAAACCAACTGGGTGGGTTGTGGAGTTTCAATAGTGTCCATCCCAGATCCATGTGTGCCTAGGCCTTCAGAATTTCACCTTGTGGAACAGAATTTGTGTAAATATAACTAGGTAAGGATTTTAAAGTGAATGCTTCCTGGATTTAGGGTGGGACCACCCTAAACCTAATCTGAACTCAGGGCCTCATATTTGTGTGGCTAGCATGCCACTCATTGAGCTTTGTTCCTCCCTCTCCAGCCTCAGTGTATAGCAATTCAGTAGCTGGTCCTAACAAACTGACCAGAAGTTAAAGACACATGAAAAGGTTTGGAGTTTGCCAATTACCAAATGGAAAGAAATGTTGGCCTATAAAGACTCACATTTACTGATTGCATCTTCAAGACATTGGAGTAGAAAGTGTTTCTTTTTTTCACACTAAGCTGGGGCAGAAGGTTTAAGAAGTGTATGTGGTAGTCGTCTTCCAAGTGCCCTCCTGAAACTAGAAGCTGATCTGTTTGTCTCCATGGTCTGTGGTCAATAGAGAGCTGGCTGGAGGAAGATGCTCGGGTATAACTAGGGTGCCTAGCAGGGTCTGTTCAATGATGGATGGAGCCTGCTTCCTTCTCTCTACTACAGTAACTAGAGAGAAAGCAAACCTTCTTAAGGTGGCAGGGGAGCTTTAGTGAAGTAAAGGAGACAGAAGTATCCCAGTGGAGAAAGGAGCGTGTCAAAACCAGATTGTGTACGCAATTACTTTCTCAGCCTTTCCTGACATTATCAGCAGGACTGGTGTTTTGATGAAAAAAAAAAAAACTTAATTAAAACTTAATTTTTTTTAAAGTGGAAAATATTTAGCACGATTGTGGGAGGATTGAAATCAGGGCGCCGTGTAATTTTAATTGCCTTCAAGAGATGCTCTTCACAATGACACATTAAGGGATAAAGAAGCTGTTGCAGGCATGGAATCAGAGGTCATTGCCATGTTGGATCCTCCACAGGTGGTCTTTTTTGCATGAGGGAGTCACTCCCAGGGGTGACAGGAAGCATCTTCGGCTCCATGTGTCAGGTCGTGCAGAGACTCTGTCCCGGTGTGCACTGCCTAGGCTACACATGGAGCCCACATTGTAAAACAAGTTTTTATTTTTATTTTTTTCTCCATACTTCATAGAGAAACAGTAAGTAGAGATTCGATGATTCACAAAGCATTGGTTTTGACATGCCGATCCTGCCCACAACCTCCGTTGGAGGACCTGCATGTTTCTGTTTTTAAAACAAAACTACTCAACTGGTTCTAGGCTTCAAATGTGGCAATCTTAAACTATAGTAAAGGACTTGTGTTTTGAACCCAGGATGACAGGCCACGGTTTTTACTTTTCTGTAGAAGTGGGCTGATCGCTTAGCTTCCTCCATCATATGGGTACCGTGAATACTTACCTGATGGGGACTTGCAAGCATCAAAGACCACACAGGTAAAGTGATAAAGATGATTAAATGTGAAAATTATCCAACAATTTAAGAAGAATATAACCAGCCTGTTTGTCAAATCCAGGGGATTGCTTGGGCACCCTAATCAGGAGCCGGGGTAGCAAACCTGACTTTTTGTGACCTTTCAAAAGGGGCACAAAGTGGTACTTTCTGATGAGCAGCCCAGGAGTACTATCGACTTGCTTTTGCTGCAGTGTAGGTTCTGAATCCGTGGAGCAATGATAACAGCTTCCATATTCTGAAGGAGGACCAGGATCCCTAGCAACTACCCAATGAGACCATTGGGATCAGTCTGCTCTGGGAGTTCTGGTTTCCTGGAGAACGGGGCTGACATGCAGTGTTTGTTGTGGACAGACAACTCTGAGGACTGCTATAACAGAAAGGGCCTGTAAATAAGACATGGAACAGGGGTAGCTTTTGTTCTTTCCAAGGAACACAGTGCCCCCCACCACCTAGGCTCTACAGAAAGAGATGAGAACATGTTTGGGTTTCTCTAATGAAGGTGGTCCATAGGTCTGAGAGGGTAAGCTTAGCTAGAGTTTTAAAAGGGCCTGTTGATAGTCCCAGGCTATGAGAAATTCCCTCATCCCAAACGCTAGTGTTGTCTGTTGAGACACCCTGCACCTCACTGAAACCCACATGGTAGGAAAGCCTCACAAACCAGAGTGTGGGTGATTGGGAGAGAGGAAGGAAGTTTACCTTGCCTGGAACTGAGTTTCCTCAGTGTATATGTGGGCCTTAGTTACCTTTTCATCGCTGTTATAAGATACCATGACCAAGGCTAATTAATTCTGCACTCTCAAGTAAAAAGTCTATTGATATTTATAGTCTTGCTAGCTAGCTTGCTCGCTCTAGGGATCCCATTTTCATACCCTAAGGCTAGTTTTACAGATAGGACGCCACACCCACCTGATGTTTGTGAGGGTTCTAGAGATCCAAGCTCCAGTTCTCAGGCTTGTTGCAGTAAATACTTTAACCACAGAGCTAGGACTATCTATCCGTCCCTGGAGAACTAGATTTGGATGTATGCCAACTCATTTTTGTGGAGCTGTGTGAACTATTTCCCTGTCTACATCTCTTGACTTCTGTGAGATATTGGGAGACTATTTGATCAGGGTAAGGGAGCAGCTTGTTTCAGATTTTGATCTCTATACATGGTGCTAAGCAGGCTGGGTTGACAAGGAAGCCTGACTTTGACCTTGGCATCAGGCTCCATTGACACGAAAGCAGTTTGTGGTTTATTTGATGTCAGACCCGGTTAACTCAGATGTCCAAATCTTTCCTATGCAAATACGTGAATGATATCAGGGCTTCAGTGTGTCTGGAGGTGGGGTTCCCCTGTATATACCTGTATCTTTGGGTGATCCCTTCTCTCATTGATATTTTCCCAGCAACTGGGAAGCCCCTCCCAATCTCTTTCTCACTGGCCTTTCCCTTGTGAGGCTGTTTTTCACAAGGGGATCTTGATGAGTTAGACAAACATGTCCCCCCCACCAGGGGTGTCCTGAAGCTGGAAAGAGGCTACAAATGATTTCGTGGTAGGCTGTGCTGAAATCTGCAAGTCAGTTGCCCCTGGGAGAAGGAGACCCAGAGGGAAACAGGCATTTCTATGGTTACTGGGCTCACCCTGCAAGCTTCATGGCTAGTTTTCTGTGAAGCCAGTAAAACAGGAAGAAAAGCAAATCCTTCCCCACCAGAGAGCAGAAGCCTGTCAGCCACAATCGTCCTGGCTGTCACACCTACCTTCTGAAACCAGGATGATGATCTCAGGCTGGCAAGTTCCTTCAGTAATGCCAAGTCCAAGCTGTGCCCGTCTAAGCAGCAGGGCCTCCTGTTGCCTGGCTTGCCTGAGCGCTGCAGAACAATGCAGTGACTGGGGCTAGTAGTATATCATTTTCTTCCCACCATTCTCTAGAATTCTGCCAGCTTGTCACCTGGAATCAAAGACTTATCAGAATTAAAGAGACCCTTAAAGGTCAGCTCATTCAACCTCCTACCCAGGATATGCCTTCCAGAACTAACCACCTACACTGCAGATTACTAATATATGTGGCTATTCAAGGCAGTTATGTCTTTTCGGGAGAAATGACCCCATCCCCAGGGTGTCACAAAGCTCAGGGTAGTGAGCTGGGCTGTGATGGGGTGGGGGGTGCACCCTCATCCCCAACCATTATAATTAGTGGTTCAGATTCTCAAAGTTTATGATAGCTTTCCTAATTCCCAATTAGAATTCACTACAAGCCATTGCTTGAACGTAACACTGAGCTCTGACCCACTTTCTACCCAACAGTTGGCAATTTCCCCTCTAATATCAGTTGTTTGAGTCATCACATTTACTGGAGCAGCTGGGGACCACTTTATCTCTATTTTCTGACTTCAGGATTATTTCCTGGGGTAGTTGCTGCTGATCTCTGTGTAGCCTGGGCTATGGGAACAGGAGGGAGAGCTGAGAGCAATTGTGTGTATACACTCACCTGCAGTTCAGAATCATCTCAGGACCTTTAAGAAATATGCACACTTGGCTGCCACTCCTGGAAGTTCTGATGTGATTCATCTGGGTGCAGCCTGAACATCTGAGATTTTATGGCCTCCCAGATTACAATGTGTACCTGTGGGCCACTGCCAAGAAGGACTGGTCAAGTAGGGAAGATTGTGGACATCAAATGATGCTGACCACAAAAGGTTAAAAATAGAGCTGTGCCGTGTGTATGTTCCTCTTATTCCCCTTGAAGTCTGATATGGTGGGACCCCAAGTTGCAGGGGGATGGTGGCTGTTGATTGATGAGTGCATGGTGACAGACTGTGGTAGTTACTGTTTAGAGTGATGACAAAGAGCAAGCAGATTGACAGCTCTCCAGTAAAGCAGATGAGATGTGTAGTTCAAGCAGGAGAAGGTCAATTAAGGAGCTGGGACAAGAAGCCAGAAGTATGGGCTGTGTCCACAGGCAGTGTAAAAGGAAAAAGATGTGTCATGTCTAAGTGCTACACAGGGACTGCAGGCTGATTCCAGGGCCTGAATCCTCCTCAGCATCTGCAGACTGAAGGCTGTGAGGAATCAGACTAGAGTTAGTGTTACCAAGTTATATAGTTTTATTCTATATAACTATACAATAGATGTGGGAAGAGAGAAGGTCTGGTGATTGCATGGTTAGGTGTGGGTAGTTTTAGAAGGAGAGCTCTTCATGGGAGGTTAAATCATGGTAGCCATTAAAACCAACTGGAAAGGTAAGAATGTTCCTTCTGATTAGGACGGAGCTATCAGCCATACCCATCAAACCTGGAGAAGGCAGAAGGGCTAGTGATATAGGTCACTCAGTAGAATCCTGCCTGGCATGCACAAGGGTCTGGGTTCAACTTCCAGAGCCACATAGCACTAGGGTGGAGGTCTGATAAGGTGGTTCAATGAGTGAAAGTCGGGTCTAATGACTTTAGATCTATTGCTGAGGCTCTCAGGATGGAGGGAGAGAATTGACTCCTGCAAGTTGTCATTTGACCACCACGGACTTGCTGTGACATGCATGAACCCACACAGATGTGCCCCCCCAAACACACACACTTGCACACATACACACAGCTTCTAATAAGATACTCTTTCTTAGCTTTCTCATCCTATAAAAATGACGTAAGCTCTTCTTAGTTATTTTTCCTATTGCTTTGATTTAAACAGCCTGGCAAAGCGACTTAAGGAGGAAAGGAATTATTTTGACTCACAGTTCATGGAAGTGCTGGCTGCAGAACTTGAAGTAGTTGGTTCTATTATTTCTTCAGTCAGGAGGCAGAGTGGTTGATGTTGATGTCCACTTAGCTTTCTCCTTTTACACATCCTGGAATGTAAACCCATCTACATTCAGGGTGGGTCCTCCCACATCAGTTAGCATAGTTTAGATGATCCTTCAGACAGGCCTGCACTCTTGCCTCCTCGATGGTTCTAGACTTGATCAAGTTGATAATCACTAACCATCATGTGCTGCCAATCCTAGGTTAACAACATCCTTCATCTTTCATCTAGGAAGTGCTGAATTATGTAATACCTCTTAAGAATTCTCTACTGTTTTGACACTGTATAGCTCGGGTTATTTGGTAATCTGTGAGATTTCAGATGCATTCAGACATTCTTTTTACCTCAGGAAGACTTTGCCATATTCTTATTTTTTTAAAGATTTAATTTACACTTACTTATCTCTGTGTGTGTCTGAGTATGTTTATGCACATTTACATAGTTCCCAGAAGAGGGTGTCAGATCCCTTGGAGCTGGAGTTATAGGCTCTTGTGATGGATGAGTGCTGAGAACTGAACTCTGGTCCTCTGAAGGGACAGAAAGCCCTCTTGATTGCTTACTCCAGCCCAATAATGTCACTCCTTGTCCTTTGGTCACCACCGGTGGCAGTCTAGGTGGTGTCTCTGTAGGGGATGCTGTCCCTCCTCATTCTGGGAGACTTCCCAGTGTCCTTTACCACACTTTGTGTGCTGCTTGGGTAATATGTTTGTTCTCTGGCTTATAATCCACAAGATATTTTTAGGACCACTTGGGAGGAATTTGAACTTTTTCCTCAAGTCAATGGAGGAGCTGCTAGAGATTTCTGAACAGGCAGATGATATGCTGAAGAGATGTCTTAGGAAAACACAAGTACTTGGCAGTCACTTGTGGGTGGGGGATAAATAATACTGTAATCCTTGGCTTGTGGTGGTGAGCGAATAAAATGATATAAGAGTTATAAAGGCAAAAGACCACATCCCACAGTCCCTCTGGGGATTGCTGGTGCCAGGACACCGTGTTTCCCTTGCCTACTCTATTACATTGCTCTAGCTGATATAATGAGATAACACCAACTGTGGGGCATAGACATCATAGACTTGTTTGTTTCCATTGCTGGAAGCTGGAAGTCTAAGATCAAGACCTGGTAGGGTTGTTTCCTTCCCAGGGTCCATCCCAGGTCTCCCGCATTAACTCTCACCACCTTTCTCTGGCTTCGTGTCATCTTCTACCCACATCATCCCATGTCTAAATTATGTCTTCTTTCAAAAGTTCAGTCATCCTGGATTAACCTCATGCTAACATACATCCCACTGAGAAGACCCTGGCTGCCATGTGCCATCACAGAGGGGTCCAGGGGGTTAGGACTTTAAAGTGGAATTTTTTGAGAGAAAAGAATTTAGTTTGTAAGAATCTCCTTTTTTTGTGACACAGAGGGAAAAATTCCATTTGAATAATTATGGGCTATGTCAAGAACTATACATCAAGGCTCTCTCTTCATTAGCCATCTATCTCAGATTATATTTGTCATTTCTTGATACCTGATATTCCATCACTGGAGTTCCTTGGCTGGCCAAGCTTGTGTTTTAAGATTATCTCTGTAAACATGCGCTCCTCCTACACAGAGGAGCTCGTAACAGCTGGTGAGCTAGTGGATGTGTTGTTCTCCAATCACATCAAGCTACTCAGGGAAGCAGAAATGCATGGTGCCATCCAGGAGATTGTGCATATCTACACTAGTGCTATTGCATCAGTAAGGCCTCAGGTTCACCAGCCTGGGGTCAGATGTAGCTCTGCCCCTCTCCCTGTGTGGCCTTAGGTGAGTTACTTAACTGCCTGTGAGTCTTGTCTTCATCTGCTCATACAGCAAATTCTATCATTGTCCATTCCCATGGAGTATGAGGAAGGGATCCATTTGACACATGTTGTGGTTTGAATAGGAATGGCCCCTATAGACTCATGCATTTGAATGCTTGGCCATAGGGAGTGGCACTATTTGGAGATGTGGCCTTGTTGGAGTAGGTATGGCCTCATTGTAGACAGTGTGGTACTATGGAGGTGTGCTCTGAGGTCATATATGCTCATGCTAAGTGTGGCACACAGTATCCCTTTGCTGCCTGTGGATCAAGATGTAGAACTTTAAATTCCTTCTCCAGCACCATGTACGTCTCTCTGCATGTAGACATGCTCCCTACCATGATGACAATGAACTAAGCCTCTGAAACTGTAAGCCACCCTCAATTAAGTGTTTTCCTTTGTAAGAGTTGTCAGGGTCATGGTGTCTCTTCACAGCAATAAAACCCTAAAACAACAAGTGAAGAGACTGAGACTCTCAGGTGTTAAGTGAGCCATGTTAGGGCATGTGTCAATGTTCTCAACATAATTTTTCTATCAAGGACTACTGTGGGAAAAGAAAATGTACTCTGAAAATTCAGGTAGGGTGCCAAAATGGTGGGCTGTTACGGATGGCCTCGGGGCACAGCATCGTTGTGAGCATCCTGGAAAGAGGAATGCTAGAAGAAGCAGGGTGTCCATGTGAGAAGAATGTCAGAGAACTTTGTCTTTTGGTGTGTGCCTTAGGCATGGACCATCAAGCCCTTCTTGGCCATGGGATCCCAGTGTTTGTATCTTTGGCTGCTGAGAGCTTGCCATTCATGTGCCAGCTCTGTCTTGGTATGAGCTTAGTGGTAAGTTTTCTAGAGTTCAATATATGCTCTGTGATTTTTTTTTCCTCCTTAGGACTCTTGATAGCGTCAGAGTATTGGATAGTAGAAAATCTGCCTTCTCTTCTCAGAAGTGTGGTTCTGAACAGCAGAGCCCTGGTATTCAAGCTTGAACAGTAAAAATAAATGAGGACAAGCAGTGTTCTGGTGATGTGCGGGGCTGGAGAGAGACATCATTAATATGACCATCTGTTGTCAATTTGGAACTTGGCAATTTTCTGCAAAATTGACCCATCTTATTAACTTCAGGATTTTAAATTCACCTTAAGGTGCTTTATAGAATTATTTTTAATCCTATTTAGTTATAATGTAAGTATTCTTTGTACATGTGGATTTCCCCCCCATTAGACTGAGTCAATAGAGAGATTCTCATTACTTGGTACTAGAGAGCTCAGTAATGCCTTGGAAATAGTAGGTATTGAATAAAAAATGGTAAATGTTGCTTAGCTGAACAAAGGCCTAGGTATACTTAAACCACTTCCTTGGAGAGCCATGAGTATCTGCCTTGGACCCTGAAAAACACTGAATTTTGGTTAGAATGGACGTTAGCATAACAAAGCTGGTGTTCTTTGATAGAAAGGGAAATTATAGCTAGCTCTAATCAAATCACCACCATGAAATTAGAGACTAATAAATATTTAGAAGAGTCATCAAGTTTAAAGGAGAGGGGGCTAGCTTGGCTCACGTGAGATCCCTGGTGTTTATGTTACATATAGTGGAAATGGAATGAATGCAAGTGATGTCAGGTGGAGAAAAAACTCAGGCCTGTTTGTGCATCCCCTCAGTGATGCTATGATCAGGACTGTATACCCTTTTCATTCCTGTGTTAAATCCCTGACCCCAGAACACTGGAATGTGACTGTATTTGGCAGCATGACCTTTAGATAGTGATTAAGTTGAAGTTCACATGAGGTCCTGGGAATGGGCTTGAACTCAGTCTCAATGTTGTTTTAGAAGAAGAAGTGTAGGCACACAAGGAGATACCAGGGATGGTACACATAGAGGAAAGACCATGTGGGAACCCAGAGAACATAGCCATCTGCAGTGCCAGCTCCGGAGAGAGGCCTTAGGCAGAGTCAAGGTATCCATGGTTCTTACAAACTCTAGGCCTAGGAGAAAAGAAATCTGTGTTGTTAGAGCCACACAGTCTGCCATGTTTGCTACAGCTGCACAGCTGACCTAGTGAAGCCACATATTTTCAGTGAGGTGATAGCAGATACAGACCTTTTCTTACGGCCAGGCAGTACATCAAGCATCATGGTGGGAGCTTTCACAGAGGGAGCTTTGTGAAGTTCCCCATCCCTCATACTACCTGCTCTTCAGTTTTTGACCCCGGAGCCAGACTTGAGTAAAGCAGGGTGGGATCTTCCCCCTCAGGCATCACAATGGGCACTATGGTGGCCATCACTGAAGTTTCTGACTGTGTTCCAGCTGCCTTTACCTCAGTCTTAGCCGGTAGCACACTCTCAGGAGATCTGTGACAATGCCTTCTGATGGCCCGCTTTACTTTGCTTAAACTATTTGGTCGTGTCTTCAAACTGAAGTGCCTCAAAATGGATAAGAAAAATTACATTTTCATATTAGAATGACACTTCTGTTTTCTTCTTGTTCTTGAGTTCTCTGGGAAACCCAAGGGGAGAGCAAGCTTCTATCCAGGGTATTCGACTTCAAATCTTCTCCTCTCTTTTGTTCTTCCTCTAATCTATTCCACCGCATTTTTGTAATATACCCAAGGGCAAGATTAATAGCAGGAGCAGAATTCTGCTCTGAAGTTTGAGTGATGTGAATTCTGTACCAAAATTTTAAGAATCAAAACGATGCTGGTGATGCAGTTCATAATTTGCACATGTATGCACTTGACATTGCTAATTTACATTAAGTAACACAAAATGCCTAATTAATTCAGGGGAAAGAGAACAAGAGCAGATTGTTCTCTTTATCATTCAAGAGAAAGGTGTGGATTCATTTCAACTCTTTATTTACAAAAATACTTTGCCAGTATGGGGATGGAGTGGGGATAGGGGTCGGGGGTGGGGGGTGGGGGTGGGAGGTATATAGTGGACTCTACCTCTAATCCTCTCTGGATTTATCCAGATGAAAAATGTTTCAGAACCATTATAATGTTGAATTATAGTGCAAAACAAAACTGGAGAAATTCTGTAATTTCTGGAGACTAGAAAGAAGAAATGAGAAATGAGAATAGTGGGCTTGGGACTGAGATGTTCTGTGCTGTGACCATAGAGTGCAGGAAGCTGTTAGATGCTAGTGGTTGATCCTTATTAATGTTAAGCCTTGATATTTTATAGTCATTGTCTGTTACACTCGCCCAACTTTTGTAAAGACAACTGCATGCACAGAGAACATTCTGGACAATTGAATCTTTAATGACTTTTGTAAGAATCTTTTCCCCTGGGGGAGATGTTAACAAGCAATACCCCCTCCTATGGTCCTAACAACAAACCAAAAATTGATTCCACAAGTTCACACTGAAGAACAAATACTTTTATTCGTGTTACTCACAGAGAGCATGGGTGAGGGGTTATGGGCAGAAGTATGAGTGACCCTAAGAAGCCACTAGAATATCTGTACCCGGCATGAGCAATGACTCCCCATGGCTGGATATATGTAGTCCCTTCACCATGTCTTCCCAGGCCTACATACTGTAGCTACTCCTGAGAGCCCAAGGTCAAGAGCAGTTAGAACAGGATTGCATAGACCTGGTGGAGAGGAGTGGATGTATATGGGGGACTAGTGACCTCTTCCCCATTATTTGAGGGAATGTCATCAGTAGAGTTGCATGAGGAGTAAAAGGGTACCTACGGCCAGATCAATGCAAGTGAGACTGAGCAACATGGTAGAGTCAACAGATGATGGAGAAGTTGACCCTATCACAAGATGTAGATGCTTTGGGCCAGGTGCTGGATCCCCAGTGTGTGAGCCATGTGAGGGTTAAGTATGAGTCAATGAAAGTCATTTCATCAATAAGACCTAGAAGGCTGCAAAGTAGGGGGGAGGATGAACTCAAACCAAAGACTCTTCTTTTGGTTTTTTGTTTTTTGTTTTTTTGTTTTAAATAAAGATGTGGAAGATTTGAAACTCTTACTGTGCTGATTTAAGTATCATTTGAGACTTGGACAATTCATCTCCTAGCAGGGCAGGTAGTGGGAGTAAACTGGGCAAAGAGGAATTTGCTTAGTCACCAAAGAACATTCTAATGGGGGAAGTGACCTTTTCTGGCCAGAAAGTTGATAGTAAAATCCCACTTTATGAAGGTCCACAACCCTTGTCTGTCTTCCTCCTCCCCTCTTTCTCTCTTTCTCTTTCTCCCTCCCTCCCCTTTTCTCTCTCCCTCCCTCCCTCCCTTTCTCCCTCCCTAATTCCTTCCCTTTCTCTCTCCCTCCCTCCTGCAGATTTCCTTTTAGTTTCTGGAATTTTGTTTTCTTTCATGCAAAGAAAATTTTCCTAGGTGAATAAAGGGCAGAGCCCAGGAGAGGAGAGGCATTGTCTGCCTTCCAGGCAGAGGGTTTCTGAATTGTATTGCCATACAGTGGTAAAGAGAAAGCACGGTCTTTGATTTGTGAGTGAGTTTGTTTAACTTCTGTGTCTAGACAAACTCAGATGGCATTTTTCATCCACGGCTCTGGGGATATTCACTAAGGCCACGGAGCAGAGTAAATAGAGAAGGTGAGACCTCAGAGGAAGGAGGAAATGGCTCTGGCACATGTGGCCGGAAATCTCTGCGTCTGACATGTTATAGGAAGCCTTGGCATCCCATCTTTGGCACAGCCCTTTGACATCAGAATTATTTCCCATCTTAGAATGAGGAAACAAAACCTCAGAGAGGCGAAGCAGAGACTGAGCACAGTTAGACTGTGTTGGAAGGGGGGGCAGTCAAATGCAGACCTGGAACCTCAAATTAGTGCTCTTTTGCCACAGTAGTAAATCTTTTGAGTTAACCTTTCTACTCTCCTTTCCTTTCTTCATTCCAATATTCCTTCCTCCCTTCCTTCTCTTGTCAGTCTTGAGATAGATGTCAATGATTTAATTGACAAATGATAATAGAATTATAACAACTACTGGAAAATAACTGACTTTATAGCCATAATTTTATTCTAGAATTTGTGTGTGTGTGTGTGTATGTGTACTTCATAAAATGACCTTGGATGACTCTGCAGTCATTTGTTACCTTACTTCTTGAACCTAGAGCTCACTGATTTAACCAGGCTGGCCAACAAGCTCCAGGGATCCTCCTCTCTCTGCGTCCTCAGCACTGGGTGTGCCTGCCATGCCAGACTTCTAACAGTGGTGATGGATCTAAGTCAGGTGTCCATGACTGAACACCAAGGAGACATTTCCCTAACTCCTTATCTCAGAATTAAAAACAAACAAACAAACAAACAAACAAACAAAAAACTCAACCAACCCCCTCAAAACCTAACATTTAAATTTCTTTGTTTCTGCAAACCCAACCAAGTGGTGGATGACTGTGGATATTGTCATTTATTTTCTATTATCTGAGTTCAAGACAAAGTTATGCCTATTGTTATTGGCATCCACAATCAACCAGGAATGAGGTGAGTCCTGGAAGGTAGGTGCTCTCATGTCTAGGTCCTCTTCTCCACCTAAGGGCTCTCAGCCCAAAGGGCATGAACATCAGTAGATGTTCAGCTGGGTTCCAACAAGGAAGGAACAATGCTTGAGAGAGATAAAAAGCAAAGAGCCAGAGCTAAAGCTAGACTCAGGCACAAGAAAGCCTGGACAGTGTAGGGGATGTCCAAGCTGCAATATTTGCATCTGGAGATAAGAAGCCGTGAGAAACATGTAGGCAGACTTGGTTATGAAGGAGTAGGGCTGATCAATGGGTGCATCCCTGTGAGCATCAGTGACATGAAGCATCAATGCTCTGTGTCCCTTGCCTATGGTGAGCAGGGTGTTTCCCCATCCTCTTAGCTGCTTTAAGGCCAGGAATTTCTTCTTTGTTCTTGATGTAAAGGAGTTCTGCTAGGTTTCCTCTGGGGGCCCTGTTTTTATTTGTTGTGGTCTGGTGGTTTATTCTGGCAAAACATACTGCATGGATTTTTACAGCTTGCTTTATGTTTGGGCATCTTTCCACCCAAGCAGTGTGTTTACAAATGCCAGTTCCCTGCTTTTGAAAAACACTATGGATGAGAGCAAATGTGTCAGGGTGTGCTGTGTGTTGAGGAGACTAGGCAGCCAATACCAGCCTTGCCTCTTCCTAGCAGTTCTTTTGCTCAGGATCATTCTTTATTGTGTCTGGTTTTCCAGAACTCTCTAATCTAAAATGGGTCTGCTCTCTCTTGACATGCTGTTAACATTGAAATTAAAACCCTTTCAAGCAGTTCTTCTTATGCTGAGCATGATAATACATTGGTGAAAATGTATCATCTGGGACTGCAGAGATGGCTCAGCGGGTAAGAGTGTGCTTGCTCTGCAATCATGAGGTCCCGAGTTTGAAACACCAGCACCCACATAAGAAGCTAGGCATGCCTGTTATCCCAGCAATAGAAGGCAAAGGCAGCTGGAGCCCCAGGGCTCACTGGCTGCATAGCTAAAACCCAATTTCCAGTCCAGATGTTCAACTCTCAAGCCAATAGGGTAGACTGCAATAGAGAAAGACTTGGTTCCTTCTATGCATGGGACACACACACACACACACTCATCTAATAAACTACCAGTATTGCTGAGTTTACTCATGTGTGCTCTGCAGATCCCTACAGATCCAAACCATCCCTCACATCCTGTTTATGGATGACTTGCCACCCCTCCTCACTTCATACCGATGGCAGATGAGAGTCCTTCTTTTCTGTGACTTCCATTCTCTATGGTCCCACTGTCAAATCTCCAATCTGTCGTGATTGTTTCTTTTATCATGTACCTTGCTTTGCCAACCACACAGACAGGTGGAACCTAAAGGGTTTCTGAGTTAGGCTGTTCGTGGGTGCCCCTTCCCCATGTGTGAATTTTTCCACAGCTAAACCTGAATATAGCCAAGTACATTTTGGTAACAGGAAGAACGGGGAATTGTGGTGCTTCGCATCTCTGGAGTTTCTAAATTCAGGAAGTTTTCCAGTGGGGAAGCTCTCATTCTGTAATAGCAGCAGCTGAGTGCGCCTCCGTGGCCTGTCTGCATTTAGCTTCTGAAGTAGACCAGAGAGGAAGGAAGAAGATTTGAGAAACTCCGGAGAAGAGACATTAGAGTCACTGTTGCTTGAGGGCAATGGATAATGGATAGGAGAGGGTCCACCTCACAATTTGAAAGTTCTGTAAAGAAAAAGCCAAGTCCTTCTCTGTAAAATGATTTCAACAGGTGTAGGGACCGGCAGAGGGAAGCGACCAGCCTTCCGACATCCCACAGTGCATTTTCTTCCTTGTCAAGTATACTCAAACTTACTTGAATTGTTTCCTCTCCTTAATTTTTCAAGGCTGTTTTTGAGGACTTAGAGTCAGACTAATTTAATTTCCACACACTCATGTGTTCATTCCGTCACTCTCTGTGTGGTTTTCCTAAATATCATTTTGAATGTTAAGCACTGGTTTAGGTTCAGTAGACGAACTTATTTCAATTCTGTGCCGCCCAATTCTGTATTTCAGATGGATATGCCATTTTAAAATGCCAGACATTTTTATCGGGGAGCATGCCTACTTATTTATTAGGCCTCGTGGTCTAAAGGAAAATATAGTATGGAGCCCTCTTCTGGAATTCTCAGCGCTGCCTGCCGTTCTGCTTTGAGCCATCTGGGTCTTAGAGGTGGACCTGGGAGCCATTGGATTTTAGCTGTCTACCATGAGAGACTTGGAAGTCTGGTTTCCACACCTCCAACAATCCTGGAGTTTGTAGTATTCTTCCCCTAAATGTAGGAATTGTCTGGACATGGAGCAAATGAATCGCAGCTCCCACCCCAGCTCAGTCGGGGTCGTTTGGTGAAGCCTGCAGTCCTCCCTGTGTGATGAGGAAGACTAGCCTCCACATGGCCACTTTCTTCCAAAACAAACAGGTTCAGGTTATCCTGGCAAGCAAATCTTCATTAGAAAGACAAGATTACATCTCTGAAAAAAAATTTTTTTTTCTTGGATTGATTATGGTCTGTAGAGCAAAATGGCTTCAAATCTATTACACACTTAATCTATAGTTATAATTTATGAAAAAGAAAACTCAAACATGACAGCCATACTAAGCCAGTATGCAGTGCCAAGCGATACCTTTCTTCTCCCTTTGAGTCTTTATCACTTTCTCCTAAGAGTTAGGAGAGAGTCAGAAGTAGTGATACATGGAATTACAGAGGGTATCTGAGATAGAAAGATTAGAAAAACAGGCCAGCCTGGACTACATAATAAGACCTTGTCTCAAAACAAAACAAAACAAAACAAATCAAAATAAATAAAGACTGTTAGCCAGTTATGGGTTTTTTATTTACATAAAATTTTTGTGCACACACAAATGTTTATAGAATTACATAAATATATGCATATATACATTCATATATATATATACACACATTCATACGCTTTAGACAAAACTGTGTTTATTGACTGTGTCCATGAGTGGTTGCCATGTAGCAAATTACCATAAATGCAGCAGCTTCAAACTGTCTGTCACCTGCTATACCTGTTAGCCACCTTCCCTTGCCTGTGGATCTGGAGTCTGGATGTGGCATCATGGAGTTCTCTGCTTCCTGTCCCTCTGAGGCTCGTCCCAAGGTTTTGTCCCCTTTGAACACTGGATGGAGACGAACCTAGGTTCTGGTTCATATGTGCAATTCTTGACATCAAGCCCTGTGAACCAGAGACTTCACTTGGTCCCAGCCAAATGGACATATTTTCCCAAAAAGGTACATTGCTTTGTCTGATCCATAAGGGAGTGATTATCCTAGCTAGATGAAAAGTGTGATCATGTGGAATGTCCTTACATGAGGCCATGTTGTCACCTTTGTCATGTTCAATTGGCCAGTGAGGGTTCAGTTTCCCACATTTAGGGGGAGAGTACTACAAACCTCAGGACTGTGGGAGGTGTTGCAGACTGTCCTCCACATTAGCTGAATCCTGAGTGCTCACAAGTGTGAACTCCTGCGTGAAGCAGCCTGAGGAGGAGAGCTCGTTGTGCACCAGAAAACACCCCTTGCTTTACTCTTCCTTACCCCATCCACGACTTTTATTATCAAAACTTCAGGCCATCTTGGTGCTAAAAAGCTACTTTATTCCAGAAATCTAATTAACAGCCAAAATGAAAGAAGCCTTTTGTATACTGTGGGTAAACTAAAACATCACCAGGAGAAATGGGTCAGAATGTGCAAACTATAATAGCTAATGTTAAATAGCTAAGGGTGATAGCGGAGTAATGAGCAGCCAGAACAGCGGGTGTTGATGGATGGTTCTGGCTTCATCCAAGCACCTGCCTCCGAGGCTTCACTGGGCCTGTGTTAACCCATCCCTGCTAAAGAGAGGGGCTGTGGAGAGATGGTAGAAGCCTCTAGAAGTTAAAGGGCAGTTACTACACAGAAACCATTAAATGCATTATTGAATTACTGTATAGTGTGGTGATCATAGCATAAACCCCTGGGTATCCACTCGCTTCTTATTAGGCAATAAGAGCCAACTCATATTATGTGCTTTCTCAGTTATAACATTTGTAATATGCAGAGAGGGAATGAAGCCAACATTGCCTGTCACTGAGCTCTTGGATGGTTGGGGCTGTTGGACTATGTGATGGACAGCTTTACTGTATAGAAGAGCCCGAAGTATGTAGGATGATTCACAAAAACAAGTTCACTTATTTATTTCTTTATTTATAGATAGGCTCACATGCAGTCCAGGCTGGCTTTGAATTCACCACATAGTTGACCTTTTGATCCTTCTATGTCTACCTCCTGAGTGCTGAGATTATAGGTATGTGCCACGAAGTCTGATTTATTCACAAAACCTATCCTGGATGTCAAAAGTCCACTTGAAGGCCCCTTAAGTAGCTGCTTTTCTGGGTTTATCAGGTCTTGGGGTAGACATATGGCCCTGCCAGCAGGGAACTTCAGGATCCTTTGCCTCAGAGTGTGGCTTAGAACTTCTGTGTAGACTGAGTCACAGGTTGCCCAGGGTTGGTGGGGTGGGGTGGTATCTTCTTCTTAGGATTTGCCATAAATGTAAAATGCTCAAGGGACTGTGATTTTATATAACAAATAAAATATACCAAATAGCTCATTAATAATTTTATATGGGGTATGTGCTGAAATGATACTTTGGCGATGCACTGAGTTCAAGAAAATACATTATTAAGTGGCATTGATTTGCTTCTTTCTGACCAAACTGCCAGCCTCTCTTTTGTGTGGCTGATATCTGCACCTGTCTACTGGGCAGTGCTGGTCTGAGAGAGAGGAGCATGACTCTGCTAGAACACATCATCCATGGTCTCTTGTGCTGTGAGGAGGGGCCCTTCAGAATCCCCCAGAATCTTCCAGAATCCACCAGAGCTCGAGGGAATTTTCTCATCTATGACAGGCTCTCAGTTTCTCGAGGCTGCATCCTGAGGTGAGTAGAGACCACCCCGGGACCTCTGCCCTCATCAGCAGTTGAGAATCACTATATTCCAGGCACAGGGAGATGCTTTTGTGTGAATCATTATCTTTTAAGAGGCTCTTACTCTTTGGCTAAGGCAGAATGTAGTCACGAAACAGTTCTTCATGGGCGCTGAGACCCTTTCCCGTCTCTCCCTTCAGTCTGGAGAACACACTCGTCTTTCTGAACGAATTCTTCTAAGCAGACCGATGATATAAAGATCAAGAACACTGGTTTTGTTTTGTAGCCAAACAGTGAGCAATCTGATATGTGCACTGGTTGTTAGTAAGCTGCTGAATTATGATATGGATTTGTTTTATGAAGGAATTTACACACCTAATCTCTATGGTAGGAAACCTTAACCTGGCTGATGATTTGCTTAAGGGGCTCATGTTTGCTGCGTGTAGCTCTGGGCTGACTTAAGGCATTCCTGCTTTTGACTATGACTATAGAGTCAGAGTTTCACCAGGACATTGGCTTATCCAAGGCAAAGGATTGTATCCCTCCACACAAATACTGTGATCTTATCTTACAATCAGAGGCTTTAGATGCCTAGACTCTTTTTAGCTAACAGTGAAAGGTTTTCCTACTAATCGCCCAGCTGGGCCGAACAGCCTCCTTTGCAGCTAAGCATGGTCATGTGACTGCAGCTGGTCAATGAAAAGTTAGGAAAGGGGATGTTTTCTTGATTGAAAATAGATTCTTCAAGTCGAGCAGTGGTGGTGCACACCTTTAATCCCAGCACTTGGGAGGCAGAGGCAGGAGGATTTCTGAGTTTGAGGCCAGCCTGGTCTACAGAGTGAGTTCCAGGACAGCCAGGGCTACACAGAGAAACCCTATCTTGAAAAACCAAAAAAAAAAAAAGATTCTTCTCTCATACAATACATCCCAACCACAGCTTCCCCTCCCCACCACATCCTCTCTTCCTCCAATCTACTCCCCCTCCATTTTCTCTTCAGAAAAGAGCAGGCCTCCAAGAGATGGCAGCCAAAGAGGACAAAACAACTTCCTTATGTTTCTGCATTTATGTCCTTCCTCCGTGTGTGGGATGCAGGGTTTGCAGAGGCTCGTGGACCTCACCCAGGACAGCAGCAGCTCTTGACTTAGTGAGAGTGTCCAGCCTTAACTCATTTGTGGCCAAGGACAGCTATGCCTGAGGCACACCAGAAAATTGTAAACTTACTTAAGACACTGTGAGGTTTCTCTCTTGTGTTTTTCTCTTTATAAGTTGGCTGCATGGCTGTCAAGTGTGTGCTCTGTAGATGACAAAGTTGTGTGGTGACATTCAAAGGTTGTACATGCCTTATAGACTGAAGAATCAAAAGCTGCATTTTAATGAGAATCCCAGGTAGTACTCTGATCATTTGTTTAATTGAGACCAACATAAGCTTTATAACTTGTGGAAATGTGTGCACAGTTTGAGAAATTACAAATATTCTAGAGTATTGACCCACAAATTTGCGTACCCCTCTGTGTTCTAGAAATAACACAACCCACACACATACTGCCTGCTTTATGTCTTAGCTGTGGCAAGGTTAAGAGGTTGCACCTGCCATAGCTTCTGTAAGTGGGTAAACATGTTACCCACCTGACCAGTCCTTATGAACACCAGAGGAAGAAATGCAGAGCCAAGCTTGTACGTTTTCATCTCTCTTAACTCCATTTTCTCGCTGTCATTTGAATATATATAATTTATTGAGGTCATCATTAGCTTTTGTAGCTGAATTATACAGACTAAAATGCTAAAAAGCTTTGCTACATACACAGGGAGTGTGATTAGATGTCCTCTACCCGCTATGCCTAGTCTACAGAGCAATCCATTCAGGTACCATCTGGTATAGCAGTGGTAAGGATAAAAGGCCCTGGAAAACCTCTAGGGTGTTAATAAGGGAGATTTGAAAATTCACGCCCTATAGATCTAGAGATGTTAGAACCCAGCAAGGTGGATGAGTTTGTTAGTGTGCTTTTGATGTCTGCATGTGCCTGCCGTCTCCAGTAAAAGCTGTCTGTGCTGAATAAAGCAGAGCCAGGATTTTAAAACCTTCTCCAGAATCCCCTCTATGAAAAAGTTTTAAATTAAGAAACCTAGAGAGATTTTTACTTTTTTCATGTAATTTATATAGAGAACTAAATTATTAAAGCACCGGCTTATTTAAACATTATTTTTAAAATTAAATTAAAGTCATAGGCTTACACATAAATCTCTCCCCTCATACACACATACCCACATGCACACATGCATGCACATACATACACATGTATACACATACATATACATTCACTCAGACATACATAGGCGTGCATGTGCGTGCGCACACACACACACTCACAATTCCTGTAAAGAGAAAAAGAACATAAACTGAAGGAATTATATAGATTATGTAGGTACCTTTGTACGGATGCACACACACATACACACACACATATAATTATGTATATGGATACACAAATCTCATCAATTTATATCCTGTTTTATCAGCTAATTCTTGTAGACATGAGCAACAACTTCCATTTACTGCTACAGTTTAAGTAGAAGGATGTCACAGGTAAGAACTATGGGTCTTAGTGGTTTCCTTGGCACTTTTGCAGTTGACCTGGCCTATTTATAACCCGTGCTTTCAGCTCTGAGGTCCACCAGACTGTTAGAAATTGGGAGCCCTGTTTACCCAATTCTTGTTTCCCTTCATTTCTTAGACTATTGTCTTAGTTAGGGTTTGATTGTGGTGAAAAGACACCATGGCCGTGGCGACTCTTATAAAGGCCAACATTTAATTGGAGATGGCTTGCAGTTTCAGAGTTTCATTCCATGGTCATCATGGTGGGAAGCATGGCATCGTGCAGGCAGACATGGTGCCAGAGAAGCTGAGAGTTCTACATCTTGATCCATAGGCAGCAGGAGGGGACTGGATTCCATATGGAAGGAAACTTAATCATAGGAGACCTCAAAGCCCACCCCCACAGTGACAAAATTCCTTCCACAAGGTCTTACCTCCTAATGGTGTCACTCCCCATGTGCCAAGCATTCAAACTCATGAATGGGAGCCATACCTATTCACACTACCACAAGTATGGCGAGGTATCTGTGCTAAGATGCTGGTTTGTTTGGTGTCTGGGGGCGGGGTGTTCATGGGCAGCCTTCTGAGGAGGGAGGAACAGCTCTCTCTACAGGACAGCTTCATCCTTGAAGCCAATTGTACCTTCACTATTGCTGCCTTTAGTAGTAGTGGACAGAAAATGGAACAATCATGAAAATATTAAATTTCAATATCATGAAATTTAAGTTGGAGGGGCAGGAAAGATGATGATTTAGAGAGCAGAGCACACTGTTGTTACAAAGGACCAGAGTTCTATTCTTAGCACCTATGTCAGGCAGCTCACAGCCCCTGTAAGTCCAACTTCGGGGGATACGGCTCCCTCTTCTGGCCTCTCTAGGCACCTGCATGCATACGCACATATACCCCCAACACAGATGCACATATAAACCCATAATTAAAAATAATATAAAATCTTTTAAAAAGACGGTGACATTCAACAAGCCAAGCCTTTCCTATAGAAACCTGCGTTATTAAGGCCTCCTCAAGCATTATCTCAGCTAGTCTTTGTAGCTCGTCCTGTGTGACTAACACTGTTAAATCCTCTTGTGGAAGAGAAAACTGAGGGAGTTGTCCCTTAGGCCAGGCCACCTGACTCCTGCAGGGACTCAACTCACTGACCGCATGTCCTAATGAAGTCCCAGGATGTTGCATTTTATGCCTTTAGATCTGGATAACACATGGAGATCCAGAAGCATCATAAAGGTTCAGACTGCTCATGGATATGAAAGCAGCTCATTGGCAGGGTGGGGCTCCCAAGGAAATCAATTTCATTCCATTCCTAATGGACCATGCTAGTTTGCAAAAAAATCAAGGACTGTGATGATTTAATATGCATTTGAACTCTTCTCCATTTCCACAGAGCCTCACTCAGCACTCCTTTGGAGATGATGTCATGACTCTTTTGTGTGAACTTAGAATGTGTTCCAGGGGAGAAAACCCATATAATAGTTTCTAAATGTTATCCTGAAAACACCCTTGAGGTTTAGTGAGTTAGTTATCCTTTGAGAGACAATTAGGTTGTGCTTGTTAAAGTTCAATTTTATGCCACTAAAACTAACATTTACATACATGCACACACGCAGCTAACATTTACACACACGGACACACACATCTATGTATAGACACAGAAACTACATGAAACAACACTTGCTCTTAGTATGTGATAACTTACTTATTGCATTGCATCCATTCCTTTTCACTGAGACTAACATCGGTTGTATGACAAAACTGACTTCATTGCGTACTCACAGGGGATACCCCAAAACAGGGCAACCGTGGTACTGAGTGCCATCCCAGGTACAGAAAGATGGAGGTGGTATTCTGTTGATTCTTTTCTGAGATTTTGCAGTCATCATCAGTTGTGAAATTTATTTTCTTTTTTGAAATACTTAAGAAAGAAGCAACCTGTCATCAGATCCAGCACCGTGCCCTCAAACCACTCCCATGGGCATAGTGGATTTTTCTAAGCACCGACCTTGTGTCAGGAAGTAGACAACCAATGGTGACCAACACAGAGTCACTCCAGTTGATCGCTAGACAGTCTGGTATGAGAAGGCTAGGGAGAAGTTACGAGTTCAGGCCCCTGGCATTTCAGATCCTGGGATGTTTGTGTAGACTTCAGCAGCTGAGCACACTCCACCCCCATCCAGACCTCCCAAATCTAAAGTGTCCCACAGTTTAGAGCAACACTTTGGATCTTGGGTTTTGCAGTTACAAATGTCCATCACCTATCAGATGAGGTAAGTGCTTCTAAGGGAGCATAAAGTAGACTGAGCTGTGATGGGCTGTCATCAGAGGACAGCATGGGCTTCTCTTCACAGCCCTTGCCTTATTCCAGGGTCTTGTTGCTCTGAAGCATCAGCTCTCAACCAGAGGCACGTCTGAGATATCTAGAAAGCACTTCACAATGTTGGGAGTTCATATTTTTAGATCCTGTTGTTTGGCACAACTCAGATGGAGAGTGGTACTCATATTAACAGGAAGAGACCGGATGCTTCTAGTATCTATAGTCTACAAGGCAGCCAATGACAGAGTGACCTGGCACAGAATGGTAGCAGTGACAAACTGGAGATAGCCTTGTCTAGTTTTAGAAAGGTCTGCTTGAATCCTAATTTTGTGCCCCCCAACCCTACATCCTTTCTCTGACCAGCTTAGTGATAGGATTGTCTTATACTGAGCATCCCTGGTTATCCACTGATTATGGGTGGCAACACTAGAATCCTGGTCCATGTCTCTGTCCCATCAAGCACTTATTTATAAGAAACACATTGAAGAGACATGATGGCAGGACATGCTTTTTCATGATACACTGTTTTAATCTTGCTCTGTTAGCCACTTGTGAGTGAGTGATGAACATTTGAACAGGAACCAAGTATCTGGACTTTCAGCCTGACTGATACAAAATATTCAAGATCTCTGGATCAAAATAACTTGTTGGAACCCTCTTGCCCTCAGTTGTCTCTCCTGTTTCATGGCTATGGCTCCAAAAGATGAAAGATTTACTTATTTTTCAACAGTGCATCACATGTCTCTGGCAGCCTCTCAATAGTTGGCCCTCAGCTGCCAGGATCTCCTATCTACAGAGCAATTTGAAAGGATGCTCAAGTTACCAGAAATAGGAAAATATCTTATTATATTGAAGGGCTACAGTCTCTTCTGCCGCAAAGAGCACACTGGCCATTCCTTCTCCTCTCTTGGACCCAGGGTGCAGAGCAGGGAGGAGATAACAGGTAGCACTCTCTCTGTCTCTGTCTCTGTCTCTGTCTCTTTCTCTCTTTCTCTCTCTTTGTCCTCTCTTTCACATGCTCCTTTGCACCTCTCATATTCATGCAGAGCTGTCAGATTAGACTGACGCCAAGCCAGATGCTCTGGCCTGAGCTTCTTAGAAACCCACTCTGAGCCTGGGAGCAGGAGGTAGGGACCTCAAAGATGTTTGAGCAGCAATGGGTCATGGGAGGAGTGTCTCAGAAAAATTTTGTTTGCACGTCCAGAATATCTCAGTATCAACTTTTGAGGGTCCCTGGAAATACTCACTCTCCAACATAAGGTCAAGCTTGAGTTGGATCTGTTCAGAGTGTGTAGACAAGAAGGCAGCTTAGTTCCTGGCCTCTATCTAGTTACTCATACATCAGTAGGGCCTTGCCACCTGGTGTCAACTTTTAGATGTCTCACCCATTCATTAAAGATGTCTAGCCTGTGGGTCTAAGGATTGCTATGCTATCAAGGGGCAGCAGTTTTAATGGCTAGGCATTCTTTTGTGGGGAGAGAAAGTTGTCCCCCCTAGGCTTGAGGTGGAAGGGATGCTAGGACTTATTGCATAGGAAGGAAAGCTGATAGGTGGTCCTCAGAGCCATAGAGACCAGCAGAGTGTTCTCTAGGGAATACACTAAGGCATCTATTTGGGGATAGTTTTCAATGGCTGAGGCAGAGACACCACACTGCATGTTAGAAAATGGTGACCCATCTCTATGCAGTTTGTGGAGCATCTATTCTATTCCTTAATGGGCTCCTGGCAGATTCTCTCTTTTCACCAGAAGCTTACATGAAAAGCACTCTCTCTGTTCTTTCATTACCCCTTCCTCCTGCTTCTGTTTGCCACGTTCATGGCCTGCACTGGAAAGTTGGAAGGGGGAAGCAAACCAAGACAAGGGAGCTGTGTCTCAACTCAAGGTCTTTGATCTCACTTGATCATGCTTGTATTTTTAGGGCTTCTGTGCAAGAGTCAACTCTGGCTTTTAGTGGAGGTAAACTGTACCACTGCAACCTATTGTATCACTCATTTCTGCATTCAACAAAAACTTTATTGAGAGCATGCTGTGGTCTAGGGATAGAGCTGTTTCCATGAGAAACATCAAAATGAAGTGACACATGTTCCCCTTTTCCAGGAAGGGTGAGTGGAAGAGAGTAGGTGAGACAGTGGCCTAGTAGACTGCACATTATCTTGAAGAGCAGAGCTTCGGAAGCAAAAGGACAGTACACCGATGGTGCTCTCATCAATGTCACCTAGGTGGCAACAGTGGTGAAGTGCCACCAGGGCCAGTGTGGTACCTGATGGCTGGTCTGTGTTCCCCGTGCATGAATTGAAAACTTACAGCAACGTCCAGGAAGACAAGCAGAGGGAGACAGAGGAAGAAACTGAGCAGGAGTGTGGGCAGTGCTAACTCTAAAAAACAAGCCAAACCAAAACAGGCGTCATGTAGTTCAGGATGTCTGCAAACGATGTAGTTCAGGATGGCTTCTGATCTAGCCTTCGCCTACCAAGGGCCCTGAATTGATCATCATCCTCAGTTTGTAGGTGCTGTGGATCAAACTCAGGGCTTCATTCCTATCCCCCTATTCTTCTTCAGTCTAGTGATGAATCCTGTGTCTTTTTGTTGTTGTTGTTGTTGTTGTTTTTGTTTGTTTGTGTTTTTGAGACAGGGTTTCTCTGTATAGCTCTGGCTGTCCTGGAACTCACTCTGTAGACCAGGCTGGCCTCGAACTTAGAAATCCACCTGCCTCTGCCTCCCAAGTGCTGGGATTAAAGGCGTGTGACACCTCTGCCCGGCTTGACCTGTGTCTTGATGCCATAGGATGTTATGTGCACATGCCCTTCTTAGCTCTTCCTCCACTCCAAACCAGGACACATTGATGAAGGGACGATGGCTTCTGTGATAGGGATTCTCAATCAAAAACACAAAACCAGTAAACTTAATCTCTGTAAGAAATCTCACAAGGAGTCTTAAGGCAGATTCTTTCAATCCATTCTTTATTGGAATGAGGTAGAATTTGTTTTCTGTTCTGTAAAAACAGAAAAATAAATAAACTGCTTCTAAGAACTATTCGGAGGAAGGAAGCATGCATGTATGTAGAGATGCACATTTGAGGACCCCAACAAGGTGACATATATTGTCTGTTCTCCATCTCCCCTACCAAGAGGTGACACAAAATGTGATTCCCCATGAGATGGAGGAGAAGGATTCTTTTAAGTTTGCTGAGACAGGGACTACAGACAGATCTGCCTTTGGAGCAAGAGCAGGACCACAGGGAGAGACATCATCAAAGTGGCAAGGACTCCAGTCTGTGCTCAGAGGCAGCCAAGGACACGGCAGTGAAACGCTTCGCTGTGTCCTGTTTCCACTGACATGCCTTTATGTGCATAATAGACTTCTCTTCTTCTGCTGCCAAGAAAGCTCCAGGAGGCAGCCTAAGCCTTTAGGGAATTCCAGAGCAGGAAGTAAGAAGGAGGCTGGGAAAGAGCAAACTTGGGCTGCTGTGAACGATGATGGGAATCTGCCTGAATAGAGAGAGTGTTTTAAAGTAGAAGAAGCTGAGAACATAACATGCTCTGATCCTATGTGTTTCGGCCGACTTACACATGCACAGGTGATTCTAACCTTCAAGAAGCAGGAGGCTCCATCACCCAGCAGGGTCCCTTGGACCCCTTCCCCATCAGCCTCTCCCTCAAACAACTTTCATTCCAGCATCTATCACCACAATTAATTTTGCCTGTGGTTGAATTTGGTTAATGAAGTTAAACATCCTTCTGTTTCTGACTCCACTCATTCAACGTTATTATAATGAAGCATGTCTGCCCTGTTGGATGTATCAGTCATTTTTAAAATGCTGTGCGCAATTCTATAGTATGAATGAACCACTATTTATTTCATCTTTTCACCTGTGGATAGAAATGTGGGTTGTTTCCCATTTGGGATTCTTTCAAAGGAAACTGCTGTGAACATTTCTCTGTATACCTTTTGGAGGACACTCATGTCTTACAAGTGTAGCTGGGGTGGCTACTCTGGGCTCCGCCTTAGGCACATGCACAGCTTTCTACTCAGTGTGCTTTATGTACAAGACAAAGGTAGCCCCAAGGATGTCTGAGCGTCTGGAGATGGAAAGGCCTAGAGCAAGGCCAGTGAGTGGAGTTCACAATGGAGAGACTAGGGAGATTCTGGAGGAAGTATGGTGGTACAGCCTGGTCCAGGGAAAGCTGGTAAGGAAATAAAGGTTAAAAACAAAAAGGAGTTCAATAGGCCGGGGGTGCAGCTCATGGTAGACCATTTCTCTAAGGCTATGAGCTTGATTTCCAGCAAAGCACACACACACACACACACACACACACACACACACACACACACACGCCCAGTAAAGGGACAAAGGCACATGTGTCAGATGGGCACTCCTCAGATCCTGCCAATCCCATTTATTCATTAATAAAATAAAAAGGTTGCACGAGGCAATTCCTGAGTGGCATTTGAACTGCCGCATCTTACAGTAGTGTCAATATTGTGTGGCTGTGAATTACAACTTTAATAATGAAACTTCTAAGATGATTTACTAAAGAAAGCTCATAGTTTCTTACACATGTTATCTTAACATCCACATCTATATGTTAAGAGAAAACAAAAATGAGTGTATCAGTGGAGCTTCAAGTCTCCACAAAGGTTTCATTACAGCACCACAAAGGAACACAAAAATCCCTGAGTTCTCAGTCCCTTAAATAAGAATGTTTATTTATAAGTAACCTACAAATACCCTCCCTTTAAATATCACTAGTTATAATGTTCAATCGATATAAAAACTGAAATTTTAGGACTGGAGACATGGCTCAGCGGTTAAGAGTGTATGCTGCTCTTGCAGAGGACCTGAGTTTGGTTCTCAATAGCCACTTTGGTCAGCTCAAAACTGCTGACAACTTTAGCTTTTTTGAGCTCCACAGGCACTGACCATATGCTTTCCCCTGCTTCCACACCCCTTTGGCATCCACATATACAAGTGTGATGGTTTGAATGAGAATGAGCCCATAGGGTCATAGATTTGAATGCTTGGTTGTTAGAGAGTGGCACTATTAGAAAGGATTGGAAGTTGTAAGCTTGCTGGAGGGAGTGTTTCACTGGGGGTGGGCTTTAAGGTTTCAAAAGCCCAAGCCAGGCCAAAGGGCTCTCTCTTCCTGCTGCCTGTGATGCCAGTGGATCTGGGTATAGAACTCTCAGCTATTTCTCCATAAACCTCTGAAACTGTAAGCCAGCCCCAATTAAATGCTTTGTTTTGTAAGAGTTATTGTGATCACGGTGTCTCTCTTCACACCAATTGGTCACTGACCAAGACAATGGGTAATTAAGAAATATTTTAAATAAAATATCTTTAAATATTTTAATAAATGATTATAGTGTATTGACCAGAAATTAAATGGAGTAAAATAAAGTGATGTTCAAAATATTTTCAACATGGGATTTATTGAATCTTTGGAGACAAACTCACAGGTGCATGGACCAACTCAGTGTCTTCTTAGAGCTTTCCCCACTAGACTAGTCCAGCTTTTTTCATTAAGACTTCAGGGGAAGCTATTGAACCCCTCATCAGCCACTTTTTGCACCCCAGCAGAGAGCATGTCCCCCAGTAGCCTTCTCTATTTTTGGTAGTCTATCTCCTTCTGGACTCTTGCTACGTGAGTCACCATGCCTTGCTGTCTGTTGACTTTTCTGTCTTAGTCCCTGCAACCCAAAGTTGGGCACAAACTGGGAGCCATCTTCATTCACTCATTCACAGTGAGCTATCAGGTCCTCTGCTGACATTTGTCTATGGACATGATGCCTAGTCCAGTACCACCATTTCCAGACATGGTACAGACTCCACTTTCTCCTTTTCTGACTTTAGCCAAGTGACCAAAAAGAACTATAGCCCCTAGAAGACATTTTCTGACCTGTGGCTTCTTGTCCCACTCCAGTGCTATGACATGGCTCATCCATGGGTAGCACTTTCTCTGGAGAAATCAGGTGAGGCTCTCGATGCATGCTCATTCATGTCAGTTGGGTAGAGGCCAAATTATCAAATCAAACATAGCTCAAGAAACTGCTTTAAGAAGTGAAAACAGGAATATAAGTATGGTTGTGGGGCTGATTATTCCAAAAGTTACCAGCAAAGGCCTTTTTGTTCCTGTTGTGCAAGTTCTTAGTCCTTGGCTCCATTTCTATGGCTGAAAGGTATGCTTAATTTGTATATGAGAGCCAACTCCAAGTGTGGTATGGTCTGCTGGCTTAGTGGTAAATGTATCAGAGACTAGATTTCATGTTTCCACAGTTTCTATCCAGGGTAATCAGGCACCTCAGTTCATAAAAGCACCTGACACCTGGAAGGCTCTGGGCTTATTTAGCCAGAAGATATTCCTACCAGACTCAGTGGGCAGCACTGGTAATTCACAATAGTGTAGTCCCATGCCAGGGACAGAACATTGAGCCCTCTTGGAGCCACAACCACATACAGAGCTTGACATGGCCAAACAAGAAGCAGAGAATACCTGTACAGACCTCTGCCAGCATCAATTTTGTGATGTCCCCTGCTACTGGCCTCATCTGCTGTATTAATCACTTGTCTCAGGGCTGTGACAAAGGGCTTCATACAATGGTTTCTCTGGGCCTCCCTGCAGGAACACCCCTGATACACACCTAGTCTCTGCAGCTTTCCTTAGTCACAGAGGGAGATTCCAGAACCCCCTTCTTATATCCTTTAAAGTCAAAACCATGTGGCTGAAGCTGCCCAGTTCTTCTGCTTAGTGAGACTGGAACTTGGTCCATTCATTCAATTACATTTGCATCAGCTTTCTGTTGCCCATGGCTTCCCTTATTGCATGAGCTTTATTTTTTTTTTCTTTTTGGGGGGCTGGCGAGATGGCTCAGCCGGTAAGAGCACTGACTGCTCTTCCGAAGGTCCTGAGTTCAGATCCCAGCAACCACATGGTGGCTCACAACCACCCATAATGAGATCAAACGCCCTCTTCTGGTGCGTCTGAAGACAGCTACAGTGAATTACGCCAGAATGAGTGGTGCCTGAGAGCAGCCACACATGATGGGTCACAGCCATCTGTACAGCTACAGTGTACTCATACCCATAAAATAAATAAAATAAATCTTTAAAAATTTTTTTCTTTTTACAAGTTGGAAGCTTAGCTGGGTAGGTTCTTACACTGAGGTCACCACCTCCTTTATTCCATTTGACATCAAGCTTTTCCTTAAACTCTTTATCTCCTGGAGCACAGGACTTAGCTCCATTACACTTACTGGTGCCCCCTTTATTTCTTCATAAACTGTACATTTTGTATTTTTTTCTTGCTCAGCTTGTTTCTTTTCATTATAGATCTGAATATCATGTGACACAGCCAACTCTAGTCTGTCTTGGAATCTCCCCTGCCAATACCATTAGTCCAAATTTCTTTAATTTAGCCTCAGACAGATTTTTTTTGGAAAAGGGTAAAATGTAATTATATCCTTTGTCAAATATCACAAGAATGGTCTCTAGGCCACTTACTAATATTCTTTTATTTTGAAACTTCTTGAGCTGGGTACCCATAGCTCAAATCACCCTCAACTGACTTTCAAGCTCTTAATGGGATGGCCCATCAATCTCTGTTTGATGAGTTCAGCTACATTCTTAATCCAAAGTCCCAAAGTTTAAATTCTGCCAACAAATGACGTGCTCTGGCCTGTCATAGCAATACTTCATTCCTGGTACCAGCTTATGTTTTCATCAGCATTCTACTGCTGTGAAGAGACACCATGACCACAGCAACTCTTATAAGAGAAACCAATCAATTGGGACTTGCTTACAATTTCAGAGGTTTAGTCCATTATCATCTCCATGGCATGGCAGCTTGCTTTCAGGCTTGATCCAAAAGCAGTAGCTGAGAACAACATCCTGATCCATAGACAGAGAGAGAGAGAGAGAGAGAGAGAGAGAGAGAGAGAGACAGAGACAGAGACAGAGAGACAGAGAGACAGACAGAGACAGAGACAGAGAGAGACAGAGACAGAGACAGAGACACAGAGACAGAGACAGAGACAGAGAGACGGAGAGAGACAGAGACAGAAACAGAGACAGAGACAGAGAGAGAAAGACTGAGCTTGGCATGGGCTTTTTGAAACCTCAAAGCCCACCCCCCAATGACACACCTCCAACAAGGCCTCCCCTCCTAATTCTTTCAAATAGTGCTACTCCCTCATGACCAAGCATTCAAATCCATGAGCCTGAGGCAGGGTGGGGCGAAAGGCGTGGTTAACAGACCACAGATATACACATAGAATTGCTTCCATGGTGATTCTAAATCCCATCAAGATTAACTGTCACACCTGGGAATAGGTTGAAACTACATGGTTTTGGGTCCCTCCCCACACCTGCTGAATTACAACTTCAGGGTAACTGTAGCAATTAGCATTTTATGAAGCCCTCAAGATGCCTCCGAGGCCAGGGAAAGAGCCTTCTCTAGGATGGGATGCCATGTTGGTCCTGAAGATCACCTCTGTTGATAATTATTTGGATTTTCAGAATATGGCTGGAGAACTAGTGGGGGTTTGAGCAGGAAGTCTGGGTTCTTGCTTGCTGGAAAGTCCTAAGTTGAATGCATTAGTCAGTAGGAAGTCGAGATGTTTGCTTCCCAGGAATCCTGAGTTTCATGTATTAGTGAGTGATTAGACTTTCACTGTAACAAAAGGTATTTTACTTAGAAAAGGTTTTTTAGGATTACAGATTTAAAAGTGTTGGTATATGATCAGAAAAACCCATTGGGCTTTTTGAGATAGCAGAACTTGCCTATCTCATGGCCATAAAACAAAAGAGAGAAAGGGGACAGGCTCTCATGAACTCCTTCAGAGGCACACCACAAGTGATCTAAGACCATCTTGCAGAGACCCATCTCTTTAAAAGTTCCAACACTTCCAAATAGCCTCACCCTGGAGGCTAAGCCTTTAACAGATGGGCCTTTGGGGGAACATTTAAGGCCCAACCCCAGACAACAGTTGTATTTCAGATCCATTAACTTATGTGGGAACAAAAGGCCAACGCAGTGTATCCCATTTGGTTATAACACTAGTGATAGATATATCCTCAGGCAATGAAATATTAGCATTGAGAACCTTGAGTTGGACTAGATGAAGGCACTGCTCTTATGGAGCAGGTGTTGTTTGCAGCACATATGAAAGATGCTAAATGTTTATTTAATTGAATAAATCAGGTAATGGATGGCTCCTTCCAAACTTTATGGAAAGACCAATGAAGTCTACTTGATCTTTGCCTGTATGATCCATAAATGTTCTTTCTTCATTAGGAGAAATCTGGTGCTCATGGCAAAGTCTGTCTTAGAAATGCCCCCAAGTCTGTTCTCTGGAACTTTATTAGGTTCATTATCAGTTTCTAAAGCTGAAAACCCACCTCATCTATATCACACAGCACCAACATGGCCCTGTTATGATTCTGTTTACACTCATGTGCACTCCAAATTCTGGAAAACCTGGGAGGAGGAAGCAAATGAGTTCATAGCACCTTGATAAAGTTTCTTTAATTAAAGTATTTGCCTTGATGTACCCCATTCATTATTATTTTTATTATATTATTATTATTTGTATTATAAAAAGCTGTTTAGAGGATGTGTGTTCAGTTGTGGAAGGTGGGATTTCCTACTCTTGACTTCCATGACTAGGTAAATAGAAAAGGCGAACCACTTTCTTTACTATGTCGCTTCATATGTTGGAGCAACAAGTGGGACCCTGCTACTTGAGATTTTGATTCAAGCTTACGATTGCTGTGTATTGTTCAAAGCTTTGAGGGGACTGTGGGGCTAGGTTAGTGTGGGACATGCTATAGACAGGATATTAATTTTTAACCATTAATCTGAACCCTACAAGAGAGCAAATTACTTGCTCTTTCAACGTTTCTCCCTTGATGGATGAAGTACATGGGCACTGTGGTAATTTGAGCCCTAGGTATAGGGATTTGGTGAACCTCCATGTTCCAGCATGTGGCATAGCATGACTGACTGAGGGAAGTCCTGCAGAGTCTGAGCTGCATGATAAATACTGTACTCTACAGGAGAAGCCGTCTTCAGTGAGATTTGGCCAATGGATATGTTCTTAACCTTCCTGATAGGAGGAAATCCTTAGGCTCTCTATAACCTTGAAGGTTAACTAGCAAACTTTGTCTTTGTCAGTCCTATTATTGGTGCAACATTTTGTTCAATGCTTATTTTCATAATTCAGAAATGAAGATATTCTTTCCATAGTAAAATTAGGCTTTAAGGGTTTTTCCTATTGTTTCCTTAAGAAAATATACTGTGGGATTACTTTTTTGTTAACCCCAGCAATTGAACTTTTATTTAATGCTTATTTTCATAATTCAGAAATGAAGATTATTCTTTCCATATTAAAATTAGACTTTGAGAGTTTTTTCCATTGTTTTCTTAAAATATATTATGGGTTTACTTTTTTGTTAACCCCAGCAGTTGAACTTTTATTTAATGCTTATTTTCATAATTCAGAAGTGATTATTCTTTCTGTAGTAAAATCAGGCTTTAAGGTTTTTTCCTATTGTTTTCTTTAGAAAATATACTATGGGTTTATTTATTTTTTTGTTAACCACAGCAAAATGTATTTTGCTAAGCTTGGTTAGTGCTGGGTGCATGCCCCAGTATTACTATATGCTATCTAATTCCCTGGAAGAGAGTAGGGGTAGGGGCAGCATATTCTAGAAAAGTGTTGAATGATATGTGGAAATCAGGCCTGGATTTTTTTTTAGGGTAAAGTAAATTATAAATAATGTTTCCAGGAAGCCGGAGATAAGTGAAGGAGGCACACAGTATTTCACAGAAGGTCAGCTGCAATTTCCCAGGATGTAAGAGCAGAAAAGCTAATTTGAGAAATCATGTTAATAACAGGTTTGGGTTCTAAAAGTTTTTTTTTTAAATGAGATTTTATTATTTTGATTTATTTATTTTTAAATTGTCATATACTATGCACTGGGTATATTTTTCCTTCCTTTTGTCCCCTTCCCATCATTCCCTTTGTTTTGCAGACAGCCTCACTTGTACTTTCCAGATATGTACACGTACATGATCTTGAGCATCTGCTTGTGATCTTAGAATCACAAATGAGAGGAAACATTTGATATTTATCTTTCAGAGGCTGCCTTAATCTGCTTATTATTATCTCCAGTTGCATCCATTTTCCTGCAAAGACATAAATCATTTATTCATTGAGATAGGGTCTGATATAACCCAAGCTGGCCTTGAACTTGTGTAGTCAAGAATGACCTTGAACTTTTGGTGCCCTTGCCTTTATCTCCAGAGTTGGTAGAGTTATAGGCATGAGTTCTGCTGCCCAGTTTATGAGGTGCTGGGGATGGAATTTCAGTCTCTGTGCATGCTAGGTAAGCACTCACCAACTGAGCCACACCCCAAACCCAAACTTCCTTCTTATGGGGAGTTTATAAAAATCCCACTGTGTACTTTAAGAAAGTCCATTCCTCTGTTGTTGGACAAAAATTTCAAGCACTTATAAAACTTTATAAAAGATATCCTAATGCACTTTGGGAAAACATTCAGACTTAATTAGTGAATGAAAACCACCTTCCCCATCTGGTTCGCACCATCTATAAGTGGAATCAAGAATCAACAGGTACCATAGGTCCACGTAAGCCAGTGCTTTCTTTATCTCCATTAAGTCCCCCTAATACATCCCACAAAGAAGACACAGGTCAAACATGTTTGCTTTATGTAGCTTTTTATTTAAAAAAACAAAAGCAAAAACACTTCATTCAAATATGCCATCAGATATGCTAATTAATTATGTGTTTGGCAATCTTCTGATAGGATAGGTTAGCCTTGCTTTATATCACCTTATACAAGGTCAAGCTGAAAGTACAAGAGATAAAGAATTCCACTCCTGTGTCTATTTCTGTCAGGGCAAAGAAAGCCGGGCTGAGGTAATTGTATTGCAATGCTCTACTGTGACTGAATTGCTTCTGTCTGTACAAAGCCCCTTCTATCATTTACATTCACAGTGTTCATACATCTCTCCTGTGTGTAGCTCTAAGAACAAGTAGATCCTCTTGTGTAATTTGTGTGATTAATAGACTCAGTTCTGGTCTAATACTTAGACTGTAGGTATATAAATTATTATAATCATACAGGCAAAATTGCAGGTAGGTTTTTATATCTGTCAGGCTCTGTTTTTTTTTTTTTTTTTATCATTTCTTCATGGAGAACAATTATTAATTTCCAACCCCAAGGCTGGATGCTAGGTTCTGATTTGGAACATAAATAGTCCATCAATTTGTGATGCACTGTGGGCAGTGTCGATAGAAGGTGAACTATTCACTACATCTGGAAGCAGGGAGAGGGGTAATACAGCAAGGGTAAAGAGGATAGTGCACGGAAGATTCAAGCTGTAAAAGAATGGGAGCACACCCCCAGATCCCAGACACACGTGTGCGTGTGTGTGTGTGTGTGTGTGTGTGTGTGTGTGTTCATAGTGTCTGAAGATGTAACACTTCCTTTCCTGGCCACACAGGGCCAGTAGCTGTGCATAAACTTCAATTTCAAAATACACCAGGAACCTATGATAGTCGTACTTGCTGCCTTGGATCCTCTGTCCTGACCATTCCTGGTTTTTGTTTTTTGATTTTGTTGTTGTTGTTTTGTTTTGTTTTGTTTTTTGTTTTTTGTTTTTGGCTCACCTCAGCACCACCTCACCCAGCCTATCTCCCTATCCCACACCTGTCTTGCGCCCACTAAGTCCAATCTCATTATGTTTTAAGCTTAGCCTTAAAAACACAAAAATGTTCCGCTCTCTGTTCTATTCAGACCTCTCCAATGTCTTTTCATAACAGACCAAGATCTTTAGAAAGTTCCTCTTGCTTTGGCCCCTACTCATACCTCCAACTTTCTGCCTCCCCACACCCCCTGCTAAAATCCACATCTTCCAACTTCAGTGGCTTCTTGTCTTTGCTGGTGAGTCTGTCTAGCCCTGTAACTTGTGGGCTAAATTTTCCCCTTAGAGTTCACATTCAGCCTCTGCTGAGGCAATGCCATCTTTGAGGGACTGTCCTTGGTCTCCCAGTCTGCCTTTCATCATGTCACAAGCACTATCTTTCATATTTATTTTATCCATGCAATTCAGTGCTAGAAGTGACATGTATTTGATTATGTGTTTGTCTCCAGGTGGACCAAGACCCTTGGACCCTTCCCTTTCCATCCCATGCTTCAGAAGGGCTTGGTGCATACTGGTGCTCAGTAAATGCTTGTAAACGAGCAGATGGAGGTTCCTGCAGTAGCACTCAGACCTAGCTTATGTATGCACTGTCTTGGATGCACATCACTAAGAGGGAATAATGGTTGCAAGCAACATCACCAAGGTCTGGCCATTACCATGTCAGAGCCAGACTAAAGATGAAATAGCAGTCAAGGGCATCTGCCATGGCCACTAGAAGCCATTCTGTCTGTGTTTGGCGGTCCTCTCACTGATGAAATTCCCACAAAGTTCTGATAAACATGCCTGAGAGAAGACAGTCCCTCCATGATTCCAGCTGATCATAGAACCTCATGAGATGGTTTAGTCCCTGAGAGCTAAGGACTAAACCACCAACCAAAGAGTATTTATGGAGGGACCCATGACTCCAGCTACATATGTAGCAGAGGACGACCTTCTCTGGTTATCAGTGAGAGGGGAGTCCCTTGGTCCTGTGGAAGCTTGATGTCCCAGTGTAGGGGGGTGCTAGAGAGGTGAGGCTGGAGTGGGTGAGTGGGTGGGGGAGCACCCTCATAGAGGCATAGGGGAGGGGAGAAAGGATTTTTTTTTCAGGGGGGAAATTGGGAAGAGGGACATTTGAAATGTAAATAAATAAAATAACAACAACAAAAATGAACCTCATGAGAAAGCCTGTTCCAGTTAAATTCCTCTTAGAAAAGAGGAGAGGAAATGAGCAAGAGACCCAAAATGGATGTTCTACTGGAGATACCTCTGACTGCCTTTTATTAATTTATTGTCTTGCCTTATTTATTGAGGAGCTTAAACCAAGAAGTTGCCAAGAGCAGAGAGGGCATGTTTTAAGAGAAAAAGAAACTGCATGTTTTAAGAGAAGAAGAAGAGAAAGGAATCTAGCAGTTGACAAAGATGAACACTAAGAAAGTTTCTAAAACATCCTGTTCATCCTCTGGAAAGTCAGAGTGGACCTCCTGATAGAGTGTGCTTGGGGAGTGGAGTAAGTGTGAAGTTCAGAGGCCTGGAGTTTGGCTCTGCTTCTCTCTGAGTTATAAGATTCCTGGGCATGTCGGCTGATCTCCACACAACTCATTTTTTTCATCTGTGACTAATGACTTCATTTGTCACTGTTATGTGATCCCCATCCTCTAAAGTGTCTGAGAAAGACATCAGCAAGAATGATGGCACAATCTAATTGCCTGGCCATGGTGGGTCTCGTGGAAGATGTCACATGGAAAAGGCCATGTGAGCAAGTTCGGCAGTGTGGGTGGGGCCAGCACAGGGAAGGGACACAGGAAGGGAATGACCCATGCAAGGACTTAGGATTCCAGGTTCTAGACAGGAAAGTTACCACAGGTCACTGTGGATGGCACTGAACTTGGGAAGCTGAGGAAGTTAGAATGAGGTTGGAGAAGGTGGCTGGCTCCACTATAGTGGCCTCTTAGCCAATGAACAACGTGATCAAAGGGCTCATTTACAAATGGGAACTTCTGCATAATTTACCGATTAAAGTGCTAAGGTTGCAGTATGGTTGCTGCTGTGCATTCCCTGGAACTCCATACCCTGGAAGTTTGCTTTGAGATGATGAGACCTTTAGCAGTGGTTAAATGGAGATATGGAGGTGGGTCGTGATGGTAGTACCTCCATGAAGAGATTCACAAAGCTCTTCTGGAACTTGATTCGTTCTTAGCAGAGTGAGCTGTAGTAAAGCAAGTTCAGCTGTCTCAGCTCTATTTCTCATACTTCTTATTGTATGTCCATGATTCATCCTCCCCATCTCCTACATTCATTGAAACCATGATACTCTTTCTGTCTGTGTTGTGATATAGTAAGAATCACCTTATCAGAACCTAGAAAATGCTTGTTTCATGATTTTGGGTCTCTAAACTCTGAGCCAAATAAACCTCATTTATTTATGAAGTACCAATCGTCAGGCATTTTGTTATAACAGCAGAAAGTGAACTAAGATTCACATTATTTTTTTAACTTAAATATTGACTATTTTTGGTACTCAAATTTTGTATGCATGTTCTAACTTTAACTCTAATGTTTCTGGGGCACCATGGATGTTAAGGTCAGTGATCATCTGTAAGACTGAGAGTTCTATGTAAGATTTTCAGCTGGTTAAATGGCCCAATAATGAGTGTGAATCTATTCAGATCAGGGATCTACTTCCTGATGGTCATATACATCCTTCAGTTCTGTTCATAAAAAACACTTGTTTCATTGTGGCTAAGGTCCCATGGTTGCAGTGAGCTGTGGGTCACAGCCTCAAAGCATAGCTGATTCCCTAAACTCACCGTTTGAATTCCATGTAGTCTTGTTGTCAGCTGCTCTTTTTCTTCTCGTGCATTTAACAACACACGCAGCTATATAGTCACTTGTATGGTCATTTGCATATGATCCCATGCCCTCATTTGCATGTGATCCCATGCTTCTCTGGAGAGAAAGGTCACATTGCATGGAAAGTCCTGCTTTGCTACTCTTGCTGATGTTACTGTGACACACTAGGTTCCAGCTGAAGAACAAAATTATAAAAATCCTGCCCATTTTAGCATCCAGACACACTGTTAGTGTGCTGTAAGTGTAAATAAAGTTTTATTGGAATACAGCCCTGCTTATCTGTTGAAGTATTACCCATGGCTACTTTCAGTAAAAACCAAGCCCCTTTAGATCTTTTGATAGCTTTCTTGTCCCTTCTCTTTCCTGCGACATTTCAGACACATTCCATGCAGGGAGAAAGTGATCTCACACGTGTATATGTGTGTTCACCACATCAGCTTTTGAACAAAGTCCTCTCATGGGCTCTAAAGCTCTGCTGTCCCAGGCATGGCTCCTGTGCATTTATGCAATCAGATCGCCCATCAGCTTCCACTGACTCATGGAAGCTGGGACACATGTGTTTAACATCTATTTAAATCACACTTATTACCATAGTAGCTAGGCATTTGGGCAAGCTTGCTATTTTTTTTGCTAGAAAATAAAAAAATCAATTTAGACAAAATAAAAACCAGGTCAGCACTAAGGCCCGCAGTGACCCTTTCCCTCAGCATGCAGAGCAAGGGGTGAGAATCAGGTCAAAGTGTCCCCAATAAAAGGTGTCAGTCATCTGGAATGTATTTGCTAGCCCAGGCAAAAAAGTAGGTCACCCCAGCTCCCCCAAGTTGGCCAATTAGACTGAAGTTATTGTGTGGTTAGAAATAAAGGCTGTGGGTACCCAGCAGAGGCTTGCTCTCCTGGCAGACCGATATTCTAGGATAAGTTGAATTCACAGAAGCCTTCCACACTAGATCCACCTTCGTCTACTGAGGGCACTTTACAGGCACATGCCAGGGGCCTTGGTGACACACCACAGGACAGTTCTGAAGACTGGCTGTACCTCACCTGTGGGATGAAGTGCATCTATTCCCTAGCCACATGCTTAGAGTGCAACTCAGGAGGGTTAGATGGGCTTTGTTTACATTGTGAAGTTTCTAGGGCTCCAACTGCTTCCTGAGAGACATTGAATCAGAATGTCTGCTTTGGTATGCAGGAGGATGGAGGTGGTTAGTGAAACAAACATCTCTGAACCTCAGCTCTGGAGTCAAAAGTTTTGGACTCAAATCCCCCACACCTTCCATAGCTGTTCTGCTGCACAGCTGTGGGAGATCCAGTTGCCTCTTGGAGACTCAGTTCTTGCACTCACCTCAGAGAGACGCGGAAATATCCTACCCTATTGTGAAGGGCAGCAGCAGCATGCTCTCTGAAAAATGGTTGGAAAATCAGGAACTTCACTGCAGATGATATTTCTAAGCCATTTTAAGTTACGGATGCTGGAGAGACGGCTCCTTGGGTAAGAGCGATGACTTCCTCTTGCAGAGGACCCAGATTCAGGTCCCAGCACCCACATAGCACTCCACAATCACCTACAACTCCAGTTCCAAAGGATACAAATGTCCTCTTCTGGTGTCCATGGGCTCTTGAATGCATATAGTGCATATAACCTCATGCAGGCATGTACATGCACAGATACATATACATAAATATAATAAATAAACCTAAAAATATTTTTAATCACAACATTTTTATTCATAGGGGCCATATATATCTGCTTCTTAAAAATAAAATAGGCGGAGGTGGAGATTAAAAATTAGATCAAAGGAGGAATATAGAGAAGGGAAGCATCATACTTTTAACTAGAATAGTCAAGGACTTTTAAGATGGCATCTAGGTTTGGTGTTTTACTAGTTCTGTGGATGATGATCCTATTTAAAGAGATCTCTGGCAATAATTAAATGAGTACAACTAGGAAGAGGAGCAGTTGGAAGGGTGGGGGGGGTAAGAATAGACAGTTGACTGTTGCCTTTGCTGGATCTGAGGTATGTGTTAATGAAGATTACATAATTGGGTGTGCACATCTGAGGCTTAAGGGCATAGTCAGGCTGTAGCATAAATTCTATATCTTCAGTGTCCAGGAGGCCTTTGAAATTGGACTGGATTTGATCTCTAAGGCCATGGGTGTAGAAAAAGGGGGGGGGGCTACAGACTCTAGTCCTCCAAGGAGAAAAATAGGAAGGATGAAGAAGGGAGTCCCCAGAGGGACTGTAAGAGAAGTGAGGCAAAAGGGAGGAGGAGGAGGGAAAAGTGGGGGTGGGGGAGAGAGTGTGTCAGCATGATGAGTAAGAGAACGTGTGTGTGTGTGTGTGTGTGTGTGTGTGTGTGTGTGTGTGTGTGTGTAGGAGGGTAACAAACAACTGTGTTAAACAGGCTTCCTGAGTGGTAGGCAATGATGCTATCCTGTTGCTAGCTCTTCACTGTATCGTGGAGCAGCATCACAGAAAGGTGCCTCCTCGCTGGGAGTCTTTGGTGTTTGATGTGGTTGACATAAGGATAAATACCAGGCAAGATGGCACTGAAGGCCACATACGAGACTTTCAATTTTATTTTCTAGGCAGATGGATTCAGTCTTTTATAAATAGGTATTTTGGGGAACAGAAGGGAAGATGTATTGGAAGGCAGCGCTATAACAAGGAAGATTCCAGGGAATAAGACCATTTCTGTATTTGAAGTCTACTCTGGAGAGAGCCTGAATGACAGGAGAAATAGTTACAAAGGGGAGAGGTGTGTGTCAGCTTTCATTAACAGTAACAAAACACTTGAGGAAATCAAGCTATACGAGATAATTTGTCTCACAGTTTGGAGCCTTATTGCTTTGAGCCCCTGACACATCACAAGTGGAAAGCATATTTGGTGAAGTTAAATTATTCTCCTCATGGGCAAGAAACAAAATAAGAAGATTGGGTAGGCTAGTGCTCCCAAATATCCTTCAGAGATGTGCCCTGAATAACCCAATGACTTTGTACAAGGCTTTACTTCACAAAGGTTCAGCCACCTCCTGATGGCACTCTCTTGGAGGCCCACACAAGGGCCTCTGAGGGACATTCAAGGTCCAAACCCTATCAGGAAGATGGACCTGAGAGACATTGGACAATAGAAATAGCAACATGTACAACATGTGGTCAGTGGTTGTGGAAGGGTCTACGGAGGGAAGGATTAAGACAACTTTGGAGCTTCTATCTTGTGACTGGGGCATAGGGTTGGTTCACAGTGGCATTTTGCTGAGAGATGGAAAAGGGGGCTGTCACATTAACTGGTTTATGTATCAATTATTAAGAATCAGCAGGGACCTGGGAGCTCCCCTCCTCACTAATTACTTAGCTGGTAATTAGCGCTGGCTGATTAATGCTCTTGCCTGCCCCCCCCCCATGGGGTGGGAGGAGAGGCGCTGAGCCATTGTGAGTTTTGGAGTTTCATCATGGAGAGTGTGCAGTTGGTGGCACACCTCCATTCATCCCTGTCACCCAACTCTGAAGAGCCATCCTCAATATCAGGGTTTCCTTTTTCTATAGCTCTTCAGGGTTCTTGCTCAGTCGGAGGAAACGGGAGTTGTGTGTGCCATGGGTGACGATTCTGAGGCATGGCATTTGCAGAGATGCCATGGCAACTTTGATCTTCAGATACTCGCTATTAGTTGTCCATGCATCTGTCAAGTTCATGTCAAAGTTTAATTTTCTGCTTTGGATCTACGGCTTCTCCTTACATGGGCCTTTGTTTTCCTGAGAAAGGCTTGCCTGCTATAAAAATGAATGAATGTCCCCAAGGCTGTTGTAGCAACTTAGTGGTAAGTGCTGAAGAACAACCTGAAGCCATGTAGCCAACGTTCTTGAAACATATTAAGTCCTCCAGAGATCTAAGTTGCTTTAATTTATGAGGTACACTCCAGACTCTTGTTGGAGCAGTGAGGAATTGCATACTTGGAAGAAATGGTCAAGATGCCCCTTTTCACTTCCCAGTTCCAAGCATCCTCATGGAGAAGATCGAGAAGAGCCTTGGCAGCAGAAGCAAGCAGAAGTTGCTATTGAGTCTGCTGACAGGGAGCAAGGAAGCTCCCTGCTGCTCAGCTCACTTCCCTGTCTTATCCAGAGAAAGTTCCAGCCCATGGGATGGTGTTTTACTTATTGAGAGTGGCTCTTCACCACTCAGCTAAACATCTCTGTAATTACCTTCTTCGTCACACCCAGAGGCATTTCATCTAAGGCAGTGGTTCTCAACCTTCCTAATGCTGTGACCCTTTAATACGGTATCTTGTGTTGTTGTGACTCCCCAATCACAAAAGCATTTAGTTGCTACTTCAGAACTGTAATGTTGCTACTGTTATGAACCATAATGTAACTATCTGATATGCAGGATAACTGATATGCAACCTCTGTGAAAGTCATTTGACTCCCAAAGTGGGTCCCAAGCCACAGATTAAGAATGACTGGCCCAGGTGATTCTAAAATCCAATCAGGATAACAGTTAAGATTAACCTTCACAGGGCCCAATTTCTCATTTGGTAATTTTCAACCAGAGGCGAGTTGGTATCTACACCAAACCAGGATTTAAGCTCCCTAGAGAGGAGCATTCTACATCACACCTTGCTGTCTATATACATACATAACTACGAGGTCCTTCAGGACTCACTGGTGGGTGACATCATCTCAGAAGCCACTCTTGATTCCCCGTTTGTTGGATTCCCACTAACACACTGAAGTATCATAGATCATAGAGTAAACATATAGATTTTTCATTGTCTTATAAGTATCCCTGTCCCCGGCTCCATGAGAGTAAGATGCAGCCCATCTTATTCTTTATATTCAAGTGAATTTACAGACAAAATAAGGCCAATAGACTAAGTGACCTCTGAGATCCATGTTAGTTGTAATATTTCATTGCTCTGGTATCTCTAATTAAATATGCATAATCACTGAGCTTTTTCTTATTGGTGAACAACAGGGTATTGATCTCTACATAAACCTGAGTATGATACCTTGCTTTGATTCATCTCCCTCTTTTTAGTTCACAGTACTAGAGAACATAGGCAGACAGGACCATGAAGATGAATCCCTATAGCTTGCAAACAAATCAATAGGCTCCGGGAAGACGAGTGACTCTGACAGTTGTGGCTCAGGGCTGGGCCTGAGTCTCCTGTGAAGAGTCCCCCCTACCTTCTTCTCTGGCATCAAAGAGCTTGTGGTCAATGCAGTGGAAAAGAAGCATATTCACAAGGACTGGGAGTACGGAGCAGTGAAAATAAGAAAGGTTTGCTGCTGCGGAGGTGTGGGGAGATCTGAAGTCACTGCAGAAGTCCAATGAGGATTAAGGTGTTTATAGTGGTGGCTCCCAAACTGGCATTCTGTGGTGCATCCTTGGATTCCTGTGTCTCCTTTGAAGATAGGTGTTGACATGTACTGCAATACCTGCTGTTCAACGCAAGGGTTTCTGTTTGAGTCTGTGAGGGAATATGACAGTGTCTTAGCCAATGCCGGGGGTTGGGTGGGGGGGAAAGAAAGGGAATTGAAACGAGTGTGCACAATAAGTAAAGAGCCAGTGAGGATAGGATAGGATGCTGTGCTGTCATCTGAGGCAGTGACCATTGTATTTTTCCATTGCAAAGAACTATCATTCATTGTATTACGTCAGTAAATAATGTATTCAGTAAAGGTATATGTGTGGATTGCATGTACACATATACATACATGAAACAAAGTGTATGAGAGAGTGTGTGTATGCAAGCACCATTGTGACATACTTGCCTAATTTAAGACAATGCTGGAAGTCTAAGAGATTTGTGGAAAGATGGCTTAAAAGGAGTACCGTACCCTAGGAGCTGCACTGTTCAGAGCTGTAAACACTGACTCCTATAGCTTGTGGATCACAGTTATTAGAAGCTGCTGGCATAAGGGAGGACTCATGTGCGAGTTCTTCTGAGTCACTTAGGAGGCGCTCAGTGTGGGAGCCTCGCTACGTGTTCCCCATGGTAGGTGGCTATTCCCACAGGCCATTCTGAAACCTGCAAGGGAGTTCTGTTGTTTGGCTGACTTGAGGACTAAATCTTTGGTAAGATGTTATGAGGCACAGGCCTGAGGTTGGGAAGGGGTACTGTTCACATTGCACATAATTGGTATAAGCTAGAGGTCAGCAAACTGGACCATGGGCCAAATTTGGCTCATTCTATCCTCTTGTAAATAAACTTATTGGAGTGTAGTCATTTGTGTAGAAGGTGCTGCTCCCGCATGGTAGAGCAATGAATGGTTAGACTGAGCTCTCTACCACCTGGATGGGTCCTGTTGCACAGTCTAAATGTGATAGTCTCGGCACCATTTGAGGATTACATGCTTTTAATTTGTTTGATTCTCTAAAGAGACTTAATTAGCCTGTCCTGTTTGAGTAATTAAAAAATTCTTCTTGGCTGTTGCTTTGGGGAAGATGCATTGATTCCTCTAATGAGGGACCTCGGTCTGTTCTAAACATCAGTCACTACTTTCTTAAAATAGTTGGGAGATGGAGACTGGCAAGCTGCTCCCTTCAGGCTGTCTACCTGCCAGGTCTGGCTTCAGGCTGGACCACGGGTTGGATGCTTGTGTTTTCATCCATAGCTCCTCCTGTCCTTCTGCTCATTTGTTGTTTTCTATCTTTTCACTTTCCTGTTTCATAGCCACATCCGTCAAGGCTCTGAATGCTCAGTTTTATGTCCATTTGAAGTGACTTGAAATAAACCTATTAAAAGCCTAAAAGCTAATATCCATATAGAGAAAACATGAAATATTTGTCCTTAGGGATCTGTGTTATCTCAAACACTTGATGATTGTTTCTAAATATATACTCTTGATCACCAATTTCATAATTTCATTTTTTTCTTAACAGCTGAATAATGATGTTCCATTGTGTAAATGAACCACATTTTCATTATCTGTTCATCAGTTGATGGACATCTAGGATGGTTCCAATTCCTGGCTATTGTGAACAGAGCTGCAACAACCATGGGCAACCAAGCATCTGTATGATAAAATGTAGAGTCCTTTGTGTTTGCCCAAGAGTAGTAAAACTAGATCTTGATGTAGATTGAGTTTCAGGGGTTTTGTTTTGTTTTGTTTTGTTTTTTTGTGGAACCTTCAGACTGATTTCCATAGTTGCTATACACATTTGCCATCACACCAACAATGAATAAGTGTTCCCCTCACCAGAGTGGATTGTCATTTATTTTCTTGATTTTGGCCTTTCTGACTGGAGGTAATATAAAATATCAATATAGTTTTAATTTATATTTCTCCATGCTAGCCAAAGGTTGAACATTTAAAAAGTGTTTCTTGACTATTTGTGTTTCATCTTTTGAGAACTTTCTGTAGTTCTGCACTCTATTTTTAACTGGGTTGTTTGTTTTCTTGATGTTTGATTCTATTTGCTTATTTGCATTAGTTCTTTATATATTCTAGATTCCAACCCCCTATATAATTCATAAAGACTTTTCCTCATTCTGTAGGTTGCTGTTTGGCTCAAAATGGTGGTGTCTTTTGCTATATAGAAGTTTTTAGTTTCATAAGGTTCCATTTATTAAATGTTGGTCTGAATATTTGTTATTGGTGTCCCAATGAAAATTTCTAATTTAAATAACCACAGTGGTTGATTAATTAGTAAAAGACCAGGGCAGAAGAGGTGCACTCTCAAAGAAAAGGAAATAGAATATGATATTATAAAGACATGAAGGGGAAAACAAGAATACAGCAATTAAATGGTAAAAAAGAATGGGAAGGAAGCTAAAGGAGGGGACATGGGGAGAGAAAAGCCATATGGAAACCTATTACTATAGAAGCTTTCCAAAATGTATGCATTCATGAAAGGAGTTTAAATGGAGTAACCATGTATTGGGGAGACAATGCCCCAACTATATATCTTACACCACCAAGTAGAACCTCCAGTGCCAAGAATGGATTACATTTTATTGAACTATTGTCCAAAGGGGTTCCATAGACAACTCCAAACATCACAGGATATTTCCAAGACTATTGGTTACCTCCACAACCTTATGGTAAGGCCCTATTGCTGAAGATAGCAATTAGCTTACATCATCAAAGATAGAGAAATTGAGGTGGTACCCAATCACAAATTTCCCTCTTACTGACTAGGGTTCATGGTGTTGGGAACTATTCTTTATGATACTTGAGGAAAAAAGTAACTGTCAGTATCATCCAACTACAAGTTCTCTGATCTGCAACAGTGACCTGCCTACAAGATAGGCTGTTGCAATAGTGGCACAGATGTTATAGAATTAACCAACCACTTTCTGATTGGATTTAAGGTCCAGTACATGAGATGGGGCCCACATCTGACACTACTAAAGTAGCCAAAAAAAACCTGAGAATAGATATGCCATGAGCCTTAAGAAAAAAACCTTCTACTATCATTCAGTAACAAAGAAACATGGCAGTAAAATAATTCCTAATGACATACAGTCAGTACATAGTTCAACCCTCATTGAGAAGTAGATCTTCTTGTAGATGATAATTAACACAGATCATCAGTTTAACAATGTGCAGACAATGAGAGGCTTCAGAGCACATCCTGAATGGGATGCCTTTATCAAACCTCTTCTTTGAGGCTCAGGGATCTATGAGGAAGAGGAAGCAGAAAGACTATAAGAGTTAGAGGTAATAAGGATTCTAATGAAAAGGGTCTTCCATACAAAATAGAACTGATACATATGAAGTTACAGAGACTCTGGCAACATACACACGACCATCTTAAGTTCAGAACAGACAAGATCTCAGAATCGTGAGGGAGAGGTGGACATAAAATCTCATCCTCAACCAAGAAGCTATTTGAAATTGATGCCCGCTGTGAAAAGGAAAATCAATTTTTCTCTAATAGGATGTCAATCATACTCAATTGGAGACTGATTCTTCAGGAGTATCAGCCGTACTCCTGAGCAGACCTTTGGGCCAGGAGTGGTTGGCGAACATAAAACAGACTGTGATTTTTGTGGGCTCATTGTTTCATTTCGATTTGGTAGTTTGTCTTAGTGATTTTATATTTGTCTATCTTATTTTGTTTTGTTTTTAAGAGAGAGAGAGAAAGAGAGAGGGGGGACATAAAGTTGGGTGGGTAGGGAGATGGGGACCATCTGGGAGAAGCTGGAAGAGGGGAAATAACATAATCAATATGTTTTCTAAAAGCTTAATAGAAAGAAAAAGAAGTGGAGTTGATTTGTTCACTTCTTATTCCTTTCATGTTTATTCACACTGGCAGCTTTGACCCCCAGCTGTGGAGTAAGAAGGGAAAGAGGTGGACAGCCCAGCGACCTGATCCTGAGCAATATAGAAGTAAGTCTACATGTCTAAAGGCCCAAGTCTTCAGTGATCCAGGGTTTTAGCAAATATATCTTCAAGTACACAACTCACCTACAAAACCACATAAAACTAGTCCAAGCTTGGACAGAGCACCAAGGCTGTTTGGAGTAGTGACTTGGAAAGGGTTTTCTACTCAGGCAGCCTAGAGAGTGGGCGGGGGTGGGGGGGCAGTGTGAGGCAGAATGTGATGCAAAAGCAGTAGCTAAAAGGAGATGTTCACTGTCAAATGGGCTCTGCCAAAACAACAACGACAACAACAACACAGGCTGGAGAGATGGTTAAAAGCCCTGGTTGCTCTTCCAGAGGTCCTGAGTTCAATTCCCAGCAACCACATAGGGGCTCACAATCATCTGTAATGAGATCAGTTGTATTCTGGTGTATCTGATGACAGCTACAGCGTACTCATATAAATAAATAAACCTTAAAAATATGGTGTTGAGACTATCCAAAAGGATGATACCAGAACCTTCTTAGCTAACATTGCTTGCCCTCACCAGATCCATTGATCAACTTAAGCATATATATGTGTACACACACACACACACACACACACATATTCAATCATTTGAGTGTATAATTCAGTAGCTTTAGATATACAATGTTCTTCAGCTATTACCACCATTTTTTAATCTCCCTAAATAAAACAGAAAGTTACTGTGTTTAACTAACCTAAGCTTATAAATGATATGCCCCATTCTGCTATGTCTGTTTCCTTGGAAGCAAGTCACCAAGTTTAGTGCACATGAATGGGCAAGGGATTGACTATACCGGGCAAGAACACCAGGAGCTCAGTATCCTTGGAGGTTATGCTAGAAACTAACTATAACAAACATGAGCCTAAAGTCAAGATATCTTACATAATCTCTCTAAGCCTCAGGGTTAATCTGGGCAGAGGATGCAATGTCTTAATCTGTTTGGGCTGCTGTAAGAAATATATCACAATCCCAGTGCCTTATAACCAACTTATTTTATTTCTCAAAGTCCCAGAGCTGGGAAGTTCTAGTCAAGTCTGAGTCTGTGTCTGGTGAGGGCACAGACAGCTCATTCTTGTGTCTTTGTATGGTTGGAGACTAAGGGTTTCTCCCTCTCCCTCTCCATCTCCCTCTCCCTCTCCCTCTCCTCCCTCTCCCTCTCCTCCCTCT